>NW_022060263.1:3276673-3645730 GCF_007364275.1 Archocentrus centrarchus | reverse complement strand
CTACATTACGAATACATCAATAGTTTAAAGGTGAATTAGACAAACGAAAACTTTAGATAAAAACAACCACATTAAAATTCATTACAAAATAACACAATTAAAATTTATTACATACATACCTTTTAAATAGTTTAGTTATTTCTTTCAATTCATACATTTCAATTCATACAAATTAGTGAAAGGCGTTAAAAACAATTATCAGTTGAGTTCATTTTCTTTTTGGGAAAACAGTTTCTAAAACAGCGAACAGCATTAGTCAGCTCATTCTCGCTCGAACCATTGAGGGAGACACATTGCGGAGCGAAGTCACAGAAGCCTTTTTCTTTTATTGCAGTGTGCCTAGGCCTGAAGAAGACCTCTTGAGGTCGAAACGTTGCCGGTGGGCACACTAACAATTGGTTTTTTTTCCAAAAATCAAAAACAATTTCTTTCTAAAAAACAACAACAAAAACATATTTTTTTCTTTTTTTCTTTTCTTTTCTTTTTTAATTGAATTCGGCTTATATTTTCATACATATCTTTTTTAATAGATAGTATTTAGCACACATAACAATACATTAACATAACAAAGGCGACTCCAAAACCACCATGGGGTGGAATGATGAGGCCCAGGGATGGACCGTGGTGCGTTATGGGAGACGACGCCAACTCTCCCATCAACGTGACCAGAGTCGAGGTGGCGGGGGGAACCGTGGGATGGACCGTGCACCTGCCGGCACTGTTCGGGGCCGGAGACATTCCCCTATCCCTAACCAGCCAGCGCCTCCCTTAGGTTTCAACCGTTACCTTGGACCACAATCTCGCTCATATGCATCGGTGGCCCGTGGGAGGTCTGTGAGATTCACCCCTGGGGTTACACAGTGGCAACCCAGAGGGATTAACCCAGTTAGGCAACAGCCCACGGACCCAACATTTGGGAAGCTTGTGCGCAAACTGCACGGGGTGATCAAGATGGTTCACCACTTGCAAAATGTGGCCCCCAAACCAGGGAAAGCACAGCCACGCATGATATCCCGTATGGTTGACATGTTGGGGGCAATGATTAAACCGGCTTCCCCAACGACCAAAACATTAGATTTGATCCTGGGGAATGCAAAGAATTGGGGCTACAACACTTTGCTGATCTTGGAAGAGCATTACATGGCCGGTCTGGCGACTCTGTTGGAGGACATAGAGCATGATCTTGGCCAGGATTGGAAAGATGCGTTCGAAGTGGCTACACGTTGGGCTCGTCGGAACCTGCCTCGCATCACCCAGGAGGTTCTGGACCATGTGGAGGCACTGCTTCTGTCCAGGGCCCAGAAGGACACAGAGGAGCGCACACAAAAAGACAGGGTGGTGCCACGAGAAACGCTCGGGGATGACAACCACATAACAGCAGGGGAGACACAGGAACACATACCCACACCACATGACACACCAACAAGGACACCACACCAAATGGGGACGCACCGCACGGGGGTCACAATGACAGAGCGGGTGATGGTACATGCACGACCTACCTCACCATCCCCACAGGGGGGACAGGCAGGGGTGCAACCTCTGGAACAGAGAGAGACACGCAGACAGGGGGTCCGCCGGGGCTGTATAATCCCGGAGGAGGATGTCCTCTTGCAGATAGAGGACCAGTCACCGGATCCACCAGTTGTAGCAGGTAGACAGGAACCACCAAGGTCCCAGACCAGCTGGTTGATGGATGAGGATATAGGGGAGCAGTTGGGCGACAGTGAGTTGTTGACACCAATAGCGGGTCATAGCCATGTTGGGCAACAGTCATCTCAGGGGGCACAGGTCACCTTGGAAACCCAGGAAGGGGGCATGGTTTCTTCGGATGACATCTCCAGGGAGATCAGCACCTCCACCCCAAAACCACAATGGTCCAGAGTGACAAGACATGTCAGAACGGATCGGAAGATGATCGATTGGGGCTTGAGTGTCCGGCGGAAGTGGCTTATCCTGGGGGACTCCAATCTTGCCAGGATTCCGGGATATCAGTTTCCGGATCTGCAGGTGGATAGCTATCCGGGGGCCAACTTCCGTCATGCTCAAGCGTTAATGGCAAAATCTACTAGCCAAGCAGTGGTGGAGAAAGTTGTTCTCTCCTTTGGCTTGAACTCTAGGGAACAGAAAGCCAAAGAAACGGCCATCAAACAAATGCAGGGAGCAGTTAGAGCTGCCAAAAAGGTGTTCCCATATGCAGAGATTTGGATCCCGATTATCAACTTTTCTCCCCGGTTGTCCCTTGCGGAACGGACCACTTTGCACACACTAAATGCTCACATCAAACGCAACTACCCATTCATCCCACCGTTAGGTAGTGCAGACTTCCGGGTGGAGTCTGATACCATTCATTGGACTAGGGAGACAGCGAGAAGCATGTTCACACACTGGACCTCCTTTTTAAACTTGAAGGCCCCGTAAGCCTCTCGGAGGAGGGGAACAGGGGGTCCAAGCCCTCACAGTTCCAGAATGTTCTAGTGGTAGCGGATAAGGTTAGCCTCTCAAATGCCCAACAGGGTCTTTTGAACCGGGGATTGTCTTTTGTCCCAACAATAGGACCCCATAGAACACGAAAGACAGAGTTATTATTGGATATCCAAAATTATCATAGGAGGGTGAAATTGGCTGCTTACTTTGAAAGGGACAAAAAACAAGAACCACCGCGATTCACACCAGCTTCTGTTTGGACACCCCCACCACACAAATTACCACCGGAAATTAATCTTTTAATTGGACAAGATAACAAGGACTTTCGGAAACATTTTCAGATAAAGGGAGAAAAACAGAATTTATCCCAGGGGGAATTACAAGCACTTAGAGAATTGAAGGAAAACAAACACATAGTCATTAAGCCAGCAGATAAGGGGAGCACAGTTGTTATCCTAAACAGGGATCAATATGTATTGGAAGCCAGACGTCAACTGGATGACACCACGTATTATAGGAAATTAAATGCACCAATTTACCTAAATACGGTGCCAATGGTACACCAAATTATTAATCAGTTGTATGGAAAGGGTTTCATCAATTACAAACAAACACAATATTTAAAGGGGGAATTAGAACCCAGAACCAGGAGATTCTACATCCTACCTAAGATCCACAAAGACCCCGAAAAGTGGACAGTACCATTCAAAATACCTCCAGGGAGACCCATTGTCTCCGACTGTGGGAGTGAAACTTATCAGACAGCGGAGTATATAGATTTTTTTCTTAATCCCCTTTCAGTAAAACATCCTTCATATGTAAAAGACACATATCATTTCATCAGTAAGGTTAAAAATTTTAAAATTCCACAAAATTCATCATTTTTTACAATTGATATAGACAGTTTGTACACTAACATTGATACAGAGGCAGGATTAAAAGCAGTTAAAAAAGTTTTCAGGCTATACCCCCAACAAGACCGACCGGATCAGGAACTACTAAAACTCTTAGAAATTAATTTAACGAGAAACGACTTTGAATTTGATAACAAATATTATCTCCAAATTAAAGGGGTGGCCATGGGGAAAAAGTTTGCCCCAGCATATGCTAATATATTCATGGCGGATTGGGAGGAAAATGCACTAGGCAAATGCCAGAAAAAGCCTTTCTTATATTTAAGGTACTTGGATGACATATTTGGAATTTGGACACATTCGCATTCGGAATTTATACATTTCATAAACATATTGGACACTTACGATCCCTCCATTCGATTAAAACACAAATTTGACCAACAATCAGTGGACTTTTTAGACACGACGGTTTACAAAGGAAACCACTTCCAGGATACACAAACACTGGACATCAAAGTTTATTTTAAGGAAACAGACACACACTCATTGCTCTTTAAAACCAGTTGGCATCCAAAACACACTTACAGGGGACTGGTTAAGTCACAATTGCTCAGATTCAAGAGGATTTGTACTCAGGAGTCGGATTTCAGAGCCGCAGTCAAAACCCTCTTTGGGGCACTTAGAAACAGGGCTTACTCCAGAACGTTCTTGAGACATTGCCTCAAAAACTTTCAAAACCAGAAACCAAAAACTCTTAAGGAGTTTATTCCATTAATCACTACGTTCTCATCGTCAAGTGTCATGTTGAACAATAAACTCAAGAATAACTATCGCTCCATAATAGAACAGCAGGGGTTACTGAAGACCCATCAGGTGATCTCGGCTTATAGGAGAAATAAGAATCTGAGAGATTACCTGGTAAGAGCGAAACTCCAATCGATACAACCACCCAATAAAACCAGGGTCTTAGCAGATTCCTTTCTCAAGTTACAATATATACAAAACACATGTAACAAGACCATTTTCAAAATTTCACAAACTTTCAGACCACAAACTTCCAATTGTGTTTATTTAATTTTCTGTTCCCAATGCGACAAAAGGTACATTGGCGAAACCAAAAATTCCATATCAACAAGACTAACGCAACACAAATACAATATTAGAAACAAGAAAGAAAGCCACACGCCCTTGGTTAGACATTTTTTGGCACATGGATCGGACCGCCTAAGGGTAGCGGGGATTCAGAGTAACTCTAGTTGGACTGATGCTGAACGGAAAAAGATAGAAAGAAAATGGATACGTCTATTGGGCACCAAAAGCCCACGGGGCCTTAATGCCTAGATTGGTGTACCCAAGTTGAATCCCAAACCCGGAACCCCAAATCATAACCCCAATCCCTAACCACCTAGGCCCCCATCCAAACCCCAGCCCTTAACCCCTACCCCTACCCCAACCCTAATCCTAACCTTAACCCCAACCCTTATTCCTAACCCCAATCCCCTTCCCCAATCCTAACCCCAATCCCTTTCCCCAACCCTTATCCCCAACCCTTATCCCTAACCCTAACCCCATTTCCTAACCCTAACCCCAATCCCTTTCCCCAACCCTAATCCCCAACTCTTATCCCTTACCCCATCCCGTAACCCTAACCCCTATTCCTAACCCTAACCCCAATCCCTTTCCCCAACCCTAATTCCCAACCCTTATCCCTTACCCTAACCCCATTCCCTAACCCTAACCCCTATTCCTAATCCTAACCCTAACCCCAATCCCTTTCCCCAAACCCAATCCCCAACCCTTATCCCTAACCCTAACCCCATTCCCTAACCCTAACCCCTATTCCTAACCCTAACCCTAACCCCAATCCCTTTCCCCAAACCTAATCCCCAACCCTTATCCCTAACCTTAACCCCATTTCCTAACCCTAACCCCAATCCCTTTCCCCAACCCTAATTCCCAACCCTTATCCCTAACCCTAACCCCATTCCCTAACCCTAGCCCTTATTCCTAACCCTAACCCCAATCCCTTTCCCTAACCCTAATCCCCAACCCTTATCCCTAACCCTAACCCCATTCCCTAACCCTAACCCCTACCTACCCTTACCCCTAATGATGGGCATCAGAAAAACAATTTAATTCAAAACTACGTTTTTTTCAAAAATAAGTTTAAAAATAACTTTAAAAATAAGTCTAATAACAATTAATTTAAAGATGGGGTTAACACATGATATAATAAATAATAGGCTAAAAATTATCCCTAGAGTATACATTTTAATAATTTGATGATAATAATGGGGTTAAAAATGTAATAGTTAAAAATGTAATAGTTAAAAAACAGTATATTATGCAAAATGCTCACAAATAGCTTCTACATTAAGAATACATTCAATAGTTTAAAGTTTGAATTACAAGAATAAAAATTTATTATAAAAACAACACAATTAAAATTCATTACAAAAATAACACAATTAAAATTTATTACATACATACCTTTTAAATAGTTTAGTTAATTTCTTTTAATTCATACATTTCAATTCATACAAATTAGTGAAAGGCGTTAAAAACAATTATCAGTTGAGTTCATTTTCTTTTTGGGAAAACAGTTTCTAAAACAGCGAACAGCATTAGTCAGCTCATTCTCGCTCGAACCATTGAGGGAGACACATTGCGGAGCGAAGTCACAGAAGCCTTTTTCTTTTATTGCAGTGTGCCTAGGCCTGAAGAAGACCTCTTGAGGTCGAAACGTTGCCGGTTGGCACACTAACAATTTGGTTTTTTGTCCAAAAATCAAAAACAATTTTTTTCTAAAAAACAACAACAAAAACAACTTTTTTTCTTTTTTTCTTTTCTTTTCTTTTTTAATTGAATTCGGCTTATATTTTCATACATATCTTTTAATAGATAGTATCTAGCACACATAACAATACATTAACATAACAAAGGCGACTCCAAAACCACCATGGGGTGGAATGATGAGGCCCAGGGATGGACCGTGGTGCGTTATGGGAGACGACGCCAACTCTCCCATCAACGTGACCAGAGTCGAGGTGGCGGGGGGAACCGTGGGATGGACCGTGCACCTGCCGGCACTGTTCGGGGCCGGAGACATTCCCCTATCCCTAACCCCCCCCCTAACCCCCCCCTAACCCTAACCCTAACCCTAACCCTAACCCTACCCCCCCTAACCCCCAACCCTAACCCTAACCCCACTACCTAACCCTAATCCTAACCCTCCTCCATCCCCTAACCCTAACCCTAATTTTACCCACAACCTAAACCTAAAATTTAAATCCAAGAGTGGACAAACATAAAAAAGGAAATGTGAAAGGGAAATTAGGACAGAAAAACATACAAACAAAAAGGAAAGAAAAGGGGAAGGGAAATCAGGACAGAAAAACAGAAGGGAAATTTGGATACAAAAGGTCAAACATGACAGGAAGAAACAGGAAAGGAACACAAAGGAAGTATAGGGGAGCCCAAGGGCAGACAACAGGGGGTGCCAAATAACAGAGGCCAAGCTGGAAACACAAAGCAAACAGGGCCAGAACAAAAATAGAAAGACGCTAAAATAAAGCACAAACGAAAGGCCAGAAGAAAGGCAGTATATAAGGAATGTCAGGGAGCCGACAGGCAGACGGTGGGGGTGCCCGAAGAAAACAAAGAAAAAGAGGGAAAAGGAAACAAAAGAAAAAAAGAAAGGAAGAAAAGGAAAAAGCTAAAAAAGCGCTACAACTACAAAAGCTAAAAAAAGCTAAGCTACAACTACAAACGCTAAAAAATTCGAGCCCCAGCCTGAAGAAGGCCGAAAAAGGCCGAAACGTCGCGGCGGGCTCGACAGCATGCTACAGCCCCAGTTGGGCAATTTTTTGAACCAGGGGTGGGTGGGTGACTTCCCGACCGTCCATGGACCGTGCACTCCCTGGGGGTTTCCCCCAGGTTCTTTTCTAAAACCTAACCCTAACCCTCTCCTTCCCTAACCCTAACCTTTCCCTTCCTTCTTTCCTAAACCTAACCTCTCCTCCCCTTCTCCTTTTTCCTCCCCCCTCTCCTTCCCTAACCCTAACCTTTCCCTTCCCTCTTTCCTAAACCTAACATCTTCTCCCCTTCTCCATTCTAACCCTAACCTCCCTCCCCCTCTCCTTCCCTAACCCTAACCTTTCCTTTCCCTCTTTCCTAAACCTAACTTCTCCTCCCCTTTTCCCTTCTTCCCTCCCCCTCTCCTTCCCTAACCCTAACCTTTCCCTTCCCTCTTTCCTAAACCTAACCTCTCCTCCCCTTCTCCATTCCAACCCTAACCTCCCTCCCCCTCTCCTTCCCTAACCCTAACCTTTCCCCTCCCTCTTTCCTAAACCTAACCTCTCCTCCCCTTTTCCCTTCTTCCCTCCCCCTCTTCTTCCCTACCCTAACCTTTCCCTCCCTCTTTCCTAAACCTAACCTCTCCTCCCCTTCTCTACATTCTTACCCTAAACCCCCCCCCCCCCCCCCCCCCCCCCCCAACCCTCTCCTCTAACCCTAATCTTTGACCCCTGGAGAAATTACCCGAGTTCCGACCCTTTCTTAACCCTGACCAGGGATCCACATGTCGGGGATAGGTGAGCGGTGGAGACCAGGAGTGGGATGGACTGTGCCTTAAGTTCTGCCGCCTACGGCGGCAGAGCTTACAATTTTGTTTCCCCTAACCCCCTAACCCTAACCCTAACCCTAACCCTAACCCCCCTAACCCTAACCCCATTCCCTAACCCTAACCCCTATTCCTAACCCTAACCCTAACCCCAATCCCTTTCCCCAAACCTAATCCCCAACCCTTATCCCTAACCTTAACCCCATTTCCTAACCCTAACCCCAATCCCTTTCCCCACCCTAATTCCCAACCCTTATCCCTAACCCTAACCCCATTCCCTAACCCTAACCCTTATTCCTAACCCTAACCCCAATCCCTTTCCCTAACCCTAATCCCCAACCCTTATCCCTAACCCTAACCCCATTCCCTAACCCTAACCCCTACCTACCCGAATCCCAACTCCTACCCCTAATGATGGGCATCAGAAAAACAATTTAATTCAAAACTACGTTTTTTTCAAAAATAAGTTTAAAAATAAGTTTAAAAATAAGTCTAATAACAATTAATTTAAAGATGGGGTTAACACATGATATAATAAATAATAGGCTAAAAATTATCCCTAGAGTATACATTTTAATAATTTGATGATAATAATGGGGTTAAAAATGTAATAGTTAAAAATGTAATAGTTAAAAAACAGTATATTATGCAAAATGCTCACAAATAGCTTCTACATTAAGAATACATTCAATAGTTTAAAGTTTGAATTACAAGAATAAAAATTTATTATAAAAACAACACAATTAAAATTCATTACAAAAATAACACAATTAAAATTTATTACATACATACCTTTTAAATAGTTTAGTTAATTTCTTTCAATTCATACATTTCAATTCATACAAATTAGTGAAAGGCGTTAAAAACAATTATCAGTTGAGTTCATTTTCTTTTTGGGAAAACAGTTTCTAAAACAGCGAACAGCATTAGTCAGCTCATTCTCGCTCGAACCATTGAGGGAGACACATTGCGGAGCGAAGTCACAGAAGCCTTTTTCTTTTATTGCAGTGTGCCTAGGCCTGAAGAAGACCTCTTGAGGTCGAAACGTTGCCGGTTGGCACACTAACAATTTGGTTTTTTTTCCAAAAATCAAAAACAATTTCTTTCTAAAAAACAACAACAAAAACAACTTTTTTTCTTTTTTTCTTTTCTTTTCTTTTTTAATTGAATTCGGCTTATATTTTCTTTTTTAATTGAATTCGGCTTATATTTTCATACATATCTTTTTTAATAGATAGTATTTAGCACACATAACAATACATTAACATAACAAAGGCGACTCCAAAACCACCATGGGGTGGAATGATGAGGCCCAGGGATGGACCGTGGTGCGTTATGGGAGACGACGCCAACTCTCCCATCAACGTGACCAGAGTCGAGGTGGCGGGGGGAACCGTGGGATGGACCGTGCACCTGCCGGCACTGTTCGGGGCCGGAGACATTCCCCTATCCCTAACCCCCTAACCCTAACCCTAACCCTAACCCCTAACCCTAACCCTAACCCTAACCCTAACCCTAAATCCCACCCAGGACACTTGGCCCTAACCCTAACCCTAACCCCCTAACCCTAACCCCTACCCTAACCCTAACCCCCCTAACCCTAACCCTAACCCAGGGGTCACCGGGCCCTAACCCCAACCAGGTGTTACCGGGCCCTCACCCCAGCCAGGGGTCACCGGGCCTTAACCCCAATTAGGTGTCACCGGGCCCTCACCTCAACCGGGGGCCACTGGGCCCTAACCCCAACCAGGTGTCACCGGGCCCTCACCCTAACCAGGGGTCACCGGGCCTTAATCAGGGGTCACGTGACCACAGTGGGGTCGCATAATGATTTGGGGACCGGGATGTGGGTCGGGTTCCGACCTGGCTTGCCACGGGAAGGGCCAGCGCATAATCCCGGTGTCATAGTGACACCGGGATTCAATTTTTTGATTTCCTAGAAAGACCAAAACAGGAAATTGGGAAAACAAATAGGGAGGGAAACAAAGAAGGGAATCAAGAGGACAAACATAAAGGGTTAGACGATCCAAAAAGGGAAAGGAAATCAGAAAAAGGAAAGATGGAAAAGATAAGGGGGTGCCAACACAAATGGAAGCCAAAGAAAAGGGCTATAAAAAGAACCCAAGAGAGGGGATTTAACAGAAACAGAAGCCAAAGCAAAGAGACAGGCTACAACACAGAACAAAAGGAAAGAACCCAAGAGAGGGGATTTAATGAAGAACAATAGGAAAGTTGTGAGCCCCAGGTGGGCAGACAAAGAGAACAGGGGGTGCCATAATAGGGGACAGAAAAAAGGAAAAATTAAAGGAAATCATAACCCGAACCCCAATCCTAATTTTATAACCCCTACCTCACACCCTAACCCCATCCCAACTCCTAACCCCTATCCTAAACCCAAACCCTAATCCGGGCCCCGATCCTAATCCTACTCCTATCCCATCCCTACCCCTAACCCTAAACAGGACTGCTTAAAAACAAAAGATAAAAACCAAAATTGGATATACACAAAAAACAAAGAGGGAAAGGAGACAAATAAGGACATACACATAGGATTGGATGAAAAAGGGAAAAGAACATAGACAAAAATTACAGAAGTACAACACATAGGAGGGAATACTAAAATAGACATAAGGGACAGGGGGTGTTAGAAAGGAAAGAAAGGGAATAAGAGCAAAGTAAAAAAGAGTCACGTAAAAACAGAAAGAAATAAGAAAAAGAGAAAAACATAAGGAAAGACAAACAAAAGGGTCACGTAAAAACAGAAAGACAAAAAACAAAGAGGAGCAATGACACAAAGATTAAAAGTAAAGACAAACAAAGAGTCACATAAAAACAGAAAGAAATAAGAAAAAGAGAAAAACATAAGGAAAGACAAACAAAAGAGTCACGTAAAACAAAGAAAGAAAAAGAAGAGAAAAGAACACACGGAAGCCTTAGGCCCAAGCCTGAAGAAGGCTCAAAGGAGCCGAAACGTCGCGACGGGCCTAGGGCCATCATGAAATTTTTGCTCAGAACCCCATAGTGGGTAATTTTTTGACCAAGGGAGGGGCATTTGCCCGACCGGATGGCCAGTGCATTAAGTGGGGCCTGGCTATCGCCAGGCCCTCACTACTTCAGGTTCCTAACCCTAACCCCTAACCCTAACCCTAACCCTAACCGCCCGGGGCGGAGCCTCCCCACGCATCCTTTTGGATTCGTGATTGGAGAGTCCCGTGACCGGAGGCGTGTCCCATTGATCATGACTTAAGGTGTCTCTTTCTCTCTCGGCCTCATTGCTAGCCCTCTGAGGAAGCGACGGAGGTCGCGAAACGTTAGGGTGCTGCTGCTTTATTTGAAAAACTTTCTCGGGAGTAAAGCTTTATTTATAAGATTTTTATCTGCTTCTCCCATTGATAATTTTAATCATGCCGGTTATTTGGCTCTTTTAGAGTGGCTATTTTTAATAAAATTAAAGTGATATAAAAACCTTTTTGGAGAAATATTAAGGGGATCCCCCTCTCCTGTTGCTAATTCTGGCGTGGATAATTAAATTCTTAAAGACCGAGAGAAAAAAGACTCTAACCTCTGTGTGGCTCACTTTTTTACTCTTTTGAGCTATCACCTAGAGGCTCTCTGGAAAAACCAAAAACACTTTTCCGGCCTGGCTTGGCTGGACAGGCCTTCGTCTACCGAGTGGACATCGGCTGCCATGGCGGACCGTGGTCCCCCGAGGCTGCCGCTCCAGGAGGAGAAAAAGGACAACAGCTGGACATTTCTGAGGCGACAACGCGACCGCAGGGAAAAAGGGAGGCGGAGGACCAGCTCAGCGGATTCAACACAACACACACGCCAGAAAACAGGTGGGATCCCCTCACACTCTAACAGAGCCTCAGAAGGCCCTCCTTTTTCCTTTTTTTCAGGAGGATTGGGGCCTACCGGCCATGCGGCAGAGGCAATGGGGCCTAGAGAGAACGAGGCACCTGCTACGGTGATGAGAACGACACGCCGTGTCAATAGGCGGCTTGGTTGGCGGGGGGCCGGCGAACCTGCCAATAGAATAAATTACCGACCAACTGAGGAAGTACGGCAAAATGCCAAGGCTATTTTTAAGCTTATTCAAGCATTACATCACAAGGAAATTATTGATCATGCCATTTCCTCAGAAAACTTCCCTAAAGGGATGATGAGGCAGGTCATACGGCTCTCCGCCTTTATCAAGCCGTCTTCACCAACTGAGTCTGTTTTGTTGCAGATTAAACAAAACACTAGGGAATGGATGTTGAGAAACATGCACATTTTATTAACTCATTACAAAAACACAATCACACAGTATTCCGGTATGGTCATGAATGAAACGTCTTTTTCTATTGCGAGGGGTTGGGCACTGAAACGCTACGGAGCGAGGCTGAGACCCTCTGCTCTGTCTGCAGCTGAGATCTTGTTGTGCCCACCAGTGGAGGAGCCGCAGGGGGAGGGTGGTGGCGCACCTGAAGAGGAGAGTTGGCATGCTGAGCTGGCCTTCTCCTCCCGCTCAGGCTCCGGGGATGAGGAGACTCAGGCTTTGCCTGGACCTCCTCCACCTAACTCCTTAGGGACAACAGAAAATCCCACAAGGGCCTTATATAGCGAGGTCCTTTCTGTAGGCCAGCAGGGGGCTCTGAGGGAACAAAAGAATAAGTCCAACAACATTATCAAGGATGATAATAAGAGCATGGGGAACCCCATAACACTATCAGTGGAGGTTCATACCCCCATGCCTAGACCTCGCTCCAGGATTGCAGTGGGAGCGCAGACGGAGGGGGAGGGGACGGGGAGGGGGAGAGGGGAGGGGGAGGAGGGAGGGAGGTTTGTTCTAATGTGGCTGTTTACCTGGATGCTGACATTGACAGATGTTCTGGTTTTTCCTCCTGTGTTTCCGGGGCTGCTGCTTCCCCTCGCGTCCCCGCGGCCGTGGCTTCGTCCTGCTCTTCCCGGGTGGCTCCGGCCTCCTGTCCTGCTCTCGCCTTCCCGGGGGGGGCCCGTGCGCGACCTGCACCGGAATGGTCCACCGCAGGATTAAACAATCAATATGAAAACAATCTCGAGGGGGAAATGACGATTGGAACGCATATTAATGCCAACCAAAAGGTCGCAGGGGATAATAATCCCCCACACCTCTCTGATCCCCACTATGTTAAACCTAAAGGGAAATTAAACACCTCGGGGAACGCCAAAATGGCTGAAATCCATAATGCCCCGTTTGCTGGTGCGGTTGCGGCGGGGGAGCCCTCGCCGGGTGCGGCGGGTCCGGGGGGGGGGTTGCCTCTGCCTCCCGGGGCGAGCGGCGCGGAGCTCGGCGCTGGGGAGGGACGGGGGGTGACAAATTGCCAAACACCGCATTACCATAAAGCCAGACCAAATAGGAAACTGCAGGATTGGAAAATTTGCGCACGCAAACCCATCCTCTTTCTGGGAGACTCAAACCTGAACCGTTTTCCACCTTTCGGCGCGACGAGCGTCCAGGTGGACAGCTACCCAGGGGCAAACTTTTACCACTTTTTAAAGTTATTAGAGGTCACACCAGCAAACAATGAGACCGCTTTGGTAGTGCTTGCCCTGGGCTTAAATAATAAGGACCAGGACCCGGATAAAACTTCCATAAAACAGCTGCGCCAGGTGTTTCGGGGTGCGCGGTCGGCCTTCCCGAACGCGGAGATTTATATAGCACAGATTCACTTTTCAGACAGGTTACCGGACACTCAAAAATACAATTTGAACAGAATAAATGAATTCATTAGATCTCACTATAACTCACTTCCGTGTATTCCCCCGGATCAGTTCCACACAACCTCGGATAACATCCACTGGTCGGAGGAGACTGCAGCCGCCATCTTCGCTTTATGGATCGACGTCCTGCAACTAAATATCTCGTTGTATATATAGGAGAGACCGGGGGCAGTCTAAGGGACCGTTTGCAGCAGCATTTATCCGCGATTCGGGGAGGTAAACAGTGCACCCCACTGATAACACACTTTGGGAAATGCACAAAAGAAGCCCTCAAAATCATGGGCCTAGAAACATGCCCGACCTGGTCGGTAGGACAGCGGAGACGAGCAGAGCATTTTTGGATTCATAAACTGGTTACACAAACATCACATGGTTTAAATGTGTACATCTGATTTATTTATTTATGTCTCTTTAAGAAAATATAATGGATATGTACTCATAAATTCTCTCAATAAAGATCTGTCAGGAATACTTACCCCCTTTTTTTCCTTCTTTTGGTTTTCTGCATGGCATAGTGTGAATTGATGTGTTTTTGTTTTGGAGCTGACCTGCCTAACCCGGCCCTCGGCTTCCATAGTTGATGTGTTGTGCAGTGTATTTTGGTTTCTCTAAAAAAAATTGAAAATGAGGGTCAATACACCTCTTTACAAAAAAAAAAAAAAAAAAAAAAAAAAAAAATATTAAGGTTAGTAATAATTGTTTAAAAATAATTGTTGGTAGCGAAGCAGGAATTCCCACCATCAAGCTGAAAGATTAAAAATTATAAAAATTAATTAATATAATAAGAAAAATACATTATAAATTATAACATTTGCACTTATGGATATCTGTTTTATAAGCTTAGATCAACACATTGAAAGTGATTCTACAGCTTGGCAGATGGACTTCCTGGTTCTTACCTTTTGGGTCTGTGTTAATGTAGTATTCCTGTGGACACCCTATATGGTCTTGTTAAACATAAAGAGAAAAACAAGAGTCATTTCAACAGATGTACCGGGGGAGACTGCAAAAAGGACAGAAGAGGATAAAAGCATAACAGAAATAAAGAATAAAATACCCATTATGGTTCGAGATTTCAGTGGACCGCCTAGGCCCGTGCAACATATTTCAAGTTGAAATAACTTAAACCCCAACCCTCTATACACCTAACCCTATTTCACAAACCTAACCCCTAACCCCTAACCCTAACCCTAACCCCTAACCCTAACCCTAACCCTAACCCAGATTGGATTCAAAACCGGATACTTAAAATCAGAACTGATACCTATCAGAAACCCGACTAAACCTAATACCAGACAGGAAAAAACTTCAAAACACAGATAAAACTCAGATGGACCAAAAGAATCCACCAAATAAAACCAGATTGGCTAGGAGACACACACCGGGTCTTGATCACGCCCGGCTGGGCCTCCCTTGGGTGAGGGTGTCTAGTGATAATGGCCGAAACGCCCGATGATCCCAGGGTCCACTACTGATGATGTGCCTCCAAATTTCGATTAATATTACTCTGTACTTTTATTCCAATTTAGATATGCTAAATAAATAGCCTATTAAAACAGAGAAAAATAGACCATTAACAAAAGGACGAAAAGGTGGAACACCATCCTGAAACGGAACTCAAGACAACAGAGTGGAACGGGTGATACACCTGCAAATGAAAACCAGACAATTGACGGGAAAGGGAGAAGTCGGGGTGGACATAGCCAGGAATGGGGTCGACGAATGACGAGCGACGGCCCGTGCCTGCCGCTGGCTCTCCATTCAACTGCCGAGTCGTCGGACGAGGTGGGGAGAGCCTTTGAGATTATATTTCACAAACCTAACCCCCTAACCCTAACCCTAACCCCTAACCCTAACCCCCTCAATGAATACTTCCATGTTTTATGGGAAGCGCGTACATGTGCAGCTTCACGTCAGACCCCCCCCCCAGATGACAGTGATGATAGTTGTCTCTGTGACAGTGCAGGCAGTGATGAGGAATATTTACCCAAGCCAGGTTATGATGAGAGCAGCAGTGAGAGTGACATGAGCAAAAGTGAAGAAGAAAATGTTCCTAAGCCATGTGAACCAGGATTAGCACCAGCACCAGACAAATGTTGATAAATTTTGATGTTGGCTGGTAGATTTTGGATTGAAAATGCTGAATTTCGTTTCATACATTTTCACATTTCTAATTTTGATCCCTGCAGATGGTGATGAGAGCAGCAGTGAGGAGGAGGTTGTCACCACCAGTGGCCAAGCAGCAAGACAGAAGCAAAAGAGACCAACACAGAAAAAGTGGCGTGGAAGACTGTGAAACAGACTCAGAGCTCTGCAAAAAATGTGCCCATGTGGCAAGGTGCTTTCCTAGACAATGACTCAATCAGACTGCCAAGAAGAGGCCAAAAAGAGGGGGCGGCCGTCATCGGACATGAAGCGAGAGTTCCAGAAGAAGCAGCGCAGGGGACCAACTAAGGCTATTCCCACACAAGATGTCCGTGCTGATGGAGTGGGTCACTGGCCGCAAATTGACAGTGTGCGGCAACGCTGCAAATTTCCAAAGTGTACGGGCCATACAAGCATTGAGTGCACAAAATGTGACGTTCACCTGTGCCTAAGACTAAAAACTGCTTCTGTGCATTCCACGAATAAGAAAGACATTATGTTACATAGTTTGTTTACATTGTTGTGCCTGTGTGTGTGTGTGGTTGTGGGTGTGGGTGGGTGTGGGTGTGTATGGGTGTATGGGTATCAGCCTTTGTTCCATAAAGTTAAAAAGTTGAGTAACTTTGTTTTGAGTCAACATTGTTATTGTTGCATTGTTTGTGAAGTTTTTCTGTGCATTCCCAATCATTCTTTTAGGTTCAGCAACATACTGTACATTTCAAAACTTAATTTACAATTCAAATGAAACTAGAATTCAAATTAATGCAATGTTTCCTGTAATATTTGTGTGTATTGTGTTGGTGACAATAATTGGTGTTGGTGGTAATATTTATTATTGAATGCCTGCTGTTGGGTGAATAAATAAAACATTGTTTTTTCACTGTTATATTACTCTGTTATTGTTATCTTAGTATGGACCATTATGCCTGTTGTTGCAAATTTGCAACATACCAAAATTTCTATTTATTTTTTGTGCAAAAGTGAAATTAATAATCTCAACAATATTTACTATCTACTTAAAGGCAAAAACACACATGAAACATTTTTTCATATACAGCTACATAAATTCAGGCGTTAAGGAACGCTGCAGAGGAGGAGGCTGCCTGCTTGCTGTCAGGGCATTATGGAGCCAGGACCTAGCTCCCCGCCTAAACAGTTTGCTCATTCATTCATTCATTCATATATACATACATACATACACACACACACACACACACACACACACACATATACATATATATATGTATATGTGTGTGTGTGTGTGTGTGTGTGTGTATATATATATATATATATATATATATATTATATATATATATATACACACACACACACACACACATACATACATATATATATATATATATATTGCAATATATATATATATATATATATTTATATACACGTTCCCATCCCTGGACCTCGCTTTGGCCTTTATCAACCTTTGAGACAGCCGACAGCGAGTTTTCTTACAAACGTTGGCAACAGTGGCCCAGATAAAGGAGGAGGAACCCCACAGTGTTTTCGTTAAATTTGATATTCTAACATTAAACAATATGGGACAAAAGTGATCTATGTAATTTGGGTCAACGCAAAGCAATAAAGTTATTTATTTCATAAAGTTTATTTATAGCTCCAAACGTATTTATGGTGTTTTTCTCTTCACTTTTCCAAAGATGTTTTTCCTCTCTCCTACAGCCTGGATTGCAACTACAGTGGTACCTCGAAATACGAATTTAATTCGTTCCAGAGCCGAGCTGGTAAGTAGAGCAGCTCGTATCTCGAACAAATTTTCCCCATTTAAAATAAAGGAAATAGATTTAATCCGTTCCAGCCCTTTGACAAGTCCCCGAAATATCCCAAATTATGAAAAAATCAATGTTTTCAATTAAGAAAAAGACAATTATACATAGATGAAACATGAAAAATAAATAAAAGAAAAATGTATAGAATCTTACCTTGGCGACAGATGAGCGCGGCTAACGGAGAGCGGCTGAGGAGAGAGGCAGGGAGCAAAAGACGAGTAGTAGGCAGTTTGTCCCTTCCAAACCCCCGTTTCCTGTTTATCGCTCCGCCACAAGTTGACCGGGCGCACACCCAAACAAACAAAAATGTGTCTGCATACACCTCAGAAAGTAGCTGCGGTCCTGATGGGAGACGTATCATAGGCCCATGCTGATTTAATTCAACGTGCTAATACCGAGAAGCACACACGCACACAAAAAAAAAAAAAACCTGTGCACCCTTCTCTTCTGAGGCTAAGAACCATGGATTTCACTGCTCCAAAACACAATGAAACAAAACAAAGAAGTGAGCTATACTGTTTAAAAGCGGCCTCAGTTTAACACAGTGTTGGGTTGATAGTTGGGCTTTTTTGGGCTTGTTTTCACAGAGCTGGTTGCATGTTTCTATCGCAAAATCTGGCAACACTGGATACTACTTGACTCTGCTGCGCCGGTAAAACGTGAGAAGGACGATTGTGGCGCCGACGTGCCAACTATCGGTGGCGTCCTGAAGCTCCGCTCCTATTTTGGAACTGAGCTGGTATCTAGAGCAGAAATTTTGCTCGAGCCGCGGCTCGTATCTCGAAAAACTTGCATGTGGAGCAGCTCGCATCTCGAGGTACCACTGTACAGCCAAATGAACAATTATGCAAATTAGGCAATGACGTCATACAGCGACTTCTATTTTTAGCAGTGGAAAATTTCCCGTATTTTTAACCCCTTAACTGGCAAGGGCCCGGTGACGGGCCGTTTGTAGTCCCTTTTATATGGCAGGCTAGACCCTCCCATTTTTATTGACACGTCATTCGGCCAATCATGTAACTGGCTGCACCAAATCACCTGACAAAGCTACGTGACGCCCTCTGAGTATTATTGGCTCTGGGAAACCCATTTCTTAACATGATTGGCCGAATGAGGTGTCAGTCAAAATGGGCGGGTCTAGCCTGCCATATAAATGCACTTCATTCGGCCGGCGGACCAGACGCAGCCAGTTAATAGGCTATGAAATGGGTTGTTCAGAGCCAATAATAACCAGAGGGTGTTATGTAGTTTTTGTCAGGTGATTTTTTTGCTGCCAGTTAAGGGGTTAAATACAAAACTTGACAGGTAAACTTTACCTATTTGTTATTTTAAATGCCTTGTTTGTACAGACGGATAAATAAAGGTTGTTTAAAAAAAGTATTCTTGAAAACCAAACGTACTTGGATTTTCCCGCCTCTACCCTGATTTTCGCCCAGCAACAGCGCTGCTCCCTCCCACTCGCAACGGAAAGAGAAGCAGCTTCTGCAGACTGGGTAAGAGGGACCGAAAAACGGTCCGTTTTCTGTTTTTTCTTTCTGTTTCAATAACCAAAATGTACACGGAGTATGTGTAATTAATAAAATGTCAATTTCTATTATTTCTGTTAACATGTGATGATAGCAGTTCAATTCTGGGTGCCAGTTTTCCGAGCCAGGCAAACTAGCAAACTCTGCCTTCATTGTTCAAATGTGTTCCGCTATTTTCCTAGCAAAGTCTTGAATAAACTCGCCTTCTGTAAAAAGAAAGGTTTGTCATGTTTATCAGTCAACATAGCCACTTCATGGCAGATTTCATTTGACTCAAGTGCCAAATAAGCAGAGTAGGGATGGGACCCTGATTTCAACACTGCGTCGAGCTTCCCAACAGTGTTGCCAGATCTCGCGACAGAAACAAGCAACCAGCTCTATGAAAACAAGCCCAAAAGAAGCCCAACTGGCAGCTCACAACACTGTGTAAACCTGAGTATATACAGTATAGCTCTATAACAGTATAACTCACTTCTTTGTTTTGTGTCATTGTGTTTTGGAGCAGTCAAACCCATGGTTCTTATAGAAGAGAAGGGCGCACAGTTTTTTTGTGTGTGTGTGCTTCTCTGTATTAGCATGTTGAACTAAATCAGCATGGTGAGCACATATTTCACACTTGCAAAATCTGGGGAATGCCTTTGGTACGTCTCCCATTAGGACCGCAGCTACTTTCAGAGGTGTATGCGGACACTATTTTATTTTTTTTTTGGGGGGGGGGGCAGGAGGAGGGGACGTGAAGGAGCACAGGGGGTGCCTAATCAGCACCGTTCCTCTGTTACTGATCATTTCATGCGCACAGCTCTTAAATACAGAAAATGCTGACTAGAGAAATAATTTCGTCGCATCGCTTTGGCAACCCCCTCTTGTGCAGCGCCCCTATGCATTGCATATAGTGCATACCCACTTTTAGCGCCACTGTCTCCCATCTGAGCTCGGATCCCACATCACGCGACCATGGCCAAACGAGGCTTTTGAGTGTTTAATTCCTGCTCCTTCGAGGCAACCGAGGCCCCAGGATTAACTTTTTTGTTCCTTTTTTAAATATCAGTAGAATTCAGCTTCAGGGGCACAAAGACTTGACAAGATAGGCCTGGACCCCCGAAGCCCGTCCATAAGCTGACACTACAACCTGTGACCTGCACAGCAGGAGGATTCCTACTGAAAACAAATGCTTTTTTATTCAAAATAACAAACAAAAGAACACATCCAGGCCATCTGTTCCTTAACAATTCTCATGACAATTTTTTTCTTTTTTTATTCCCACTGAGGCTTCTGGTGTAAATGTCCCATAAACAGGAGAAGAAAGGCTGCAGGTTCCGAGCTTTGGTCAGACGTTACAGTAATGTCACAAGATACGACGTTCACACTAGTATATGTCACAAATAAAGTTAAGGAAAGTTTGGTTCAGAGGTCGCTCAGTGGAGGACGGCGTGTTTCCTCACATTTATAAAGGTACTGGTCAGTGTGAAGATGTGAAAATGACTGTTGCGACTGGTACAGTCAATTACTAAGCAACTGTAAGAGGCTCACGAATGTTAACCGAGCGAATATAGTACTTGTTCAAGCGCTCTGTTCACTACAGTCACAGCTTACTTTAACAGTCTCCTTGTTTCTCCAAACCATTGCGGTGAACATCATTCTTGATAGTCAAGTATAATCAGTAGCTTTGTTTGGACTTGTGCAGGGCTCGTCTCAGTCATTGTTTCGTTAAACAGCATTATAGAGATGTGGCGATAACCAAATTTGCCAGCAGGTGTCACTGTGAAGATGGTTTTTCAGATAGTTTCGAAGCCTCGATACAATTCAGGCACAAATGCTTCATTGTTTTGCCCATCACTAATTAACACTGCATATTTCGATTCACAGAAAAAAATAATGGGACAAGGCTCCTCTGAGAGTGTGCGGAGGGAGGTTGATGAAAGAGTAGGTATCAGCATTTTTAATGTTTTAGAGCAGTGTTTCCCAAAGTGTGGGCCGCAGTAATAAGTGAAATTCAGTGTACAGTTACATATTTATATAAATGTATTTATTTATATACAAAGTGAATTAAAAGTGGTAATAGCAGGTGGTTAGTTTGTGATATTACTTTGACCTAAAATTACTGCTTTTTTTTGAAGTTTGTGTCCCAGTGGCAAGTGGGTCACACATTAGAATGGGATTTTATGGGTTTTAAGTGGGCCGCAGCACTCTTGACTCTGCGTGTGTGTGTGTGTGTGTGTGTGTGTGTGTGTGTGTGTAGTTTGATTACACCTTGGCCCTCATGCAGGGCAGAAGTCGCCTGCTCTTCCAGCATTATGCTGTCTACTACGGCATAAGTGCAGTGGGACTGACAGCACTGTAAGATTCTGACACACACGCACAGATTGACTTTCCTGCCTTGTGTTTGTATTTATCTTCTTTAATCATGTTTCCATGTCTTCTCTGCCACTGTTTTTCTTCAGCGCCATAAAAAGGAGAAACATCCTTTTTATGGCCCCACTGGTCCCGCAGACCTGCATTTTGAATTTGTTATATGATGCCGGCTATGGGACGTTTGTTGAACGTGCCAAAAGTAAGTCTAGAAAGTCATCATCATTTTGAGAAAATATCTTTAACACTTAATATTTACTGAATAAAATGTAGTAAATATTACCATTTACTGAGATGATACATTTTTGTGCTGATGAGCAAATGTATGAATGCAATAACAAAATTAAATGGCTAAGGAAAAAAGAAGAAGAAAAGAAATCAGAGTCTAATTACAACCCATTAATTTTGTTTTTCAGATGAAGCAGCAAAGATCACCAAAAAATGATGATTTTTTTTTAAACAGGTAATTATTAAAAATTAAAAGTTCTTTTAAAATTCTGCTCTTTGTTCCATTTTCTTTATATAGGAAGCAAATACACACATGCCTGCAATAAGCTGAAACACTTTATTTTTATCAGATGACAAAGGTTTTTTTGGATTGCAGTGAATACAGACAGGTGCTTGTACATTATGAGTGCGTGAACATGAAGACAATATAGAGAAGGGAGTCTGAATGACAACTACGGAGCCTTTAGGAAACTTGCTGAGGACTGAGACACTTGTTCACCACAGAGCTCACCATGTTGACCCCCTGGCACAGTGGACAGCAGCTGGCGAGACTGGAGCATCCATTCGTTCCTAACACATTACCCAGTCCATATCAGTATAGATAGACACATATGAATGGAAGACCAGTGATAATGAAATTATATAAATATGGTCACAGGACAGGCGCAGAAAGGCTCGTACATAAAGTATACAGTGTTCTAGCTAGTGGTTGATTGCCCTGGCACCGGGCTGAGGATTTCACCTTAACTTTCGGAGTTCTTCTCTCACTGCATTTAGCAAACAGGAGCCCGCCCCGCGGACTTCTCCCTGGCTAGATCGCTGTTCTTTTTAAATCGCTGCTTGTGCGTGTATTATTTCACTGCAATTTGCAATGTACCACAGAGCACAGAAAGTTCACAATGTGCACGACTGATCTCCCTACGGTCGTGCGCGCGCTTGATTTCTCGGGCTACAGAAATCGAAATGACAGCCTGCATGAACGCGAGGAGAAGTAAGTAGAAAAATGAAGATCAAATGAAAATTTCAGGGATGATTTAACGCGAGTGGATCATTGCTGACAAGTTTTTCCACGTCTCCATTGCTCTGTGCTGTGAGTGCGCGTGTGTGGCTGCGCGCGCGCGTTTTGCTCGCTGTGCAGAGAATGTCAGCTGTTATGTTCTCTTTACGTCACCTGTAGCCACCAGAACCATCGCGATAACCACAGTTTGCTTGGGGGGGCTGCCAGAGCACTAGCGATGGTTTGGTGCATGACATCATTAAAGCTCATGCAGCTCCCCCCCCCCCCCCCCCCCCAAAAAAAACAAAAAAACAAAAGCAGCTGTTTTATGTGCAGTCTGTCTGCACACGCGCAGCAAGTGCAAAGAGGCGGAGCAGTTACTGCGAGGGTCCGCTCAGGTGGAGCGAAAGACGTCCAAAGCAGCAGCGTTTGCTCCTGTAACCACCTTAAAACCTTTACTGGGAAACAGCTTCATCAGGTCCTTCATCAACACCTGATCAGCAACATGAAGAAAAGAGAACTTTGGAGCTGTTCGATCCACCCTGTTTGTTTCACACAGGGAAACTGCTGTGCGGAAGTTAAAATGTGCAGATGAACTGTTAATACGAAAAGTTATTTCTTATTCGATTACTTGATTGATGGAGTAATTGATAGAATACTTGATTACTAAAATTGATAGTTGCAGCCCCACTGGTAAATAAATATAAGGAGAAAGTGACTGTTAAGGATTGCAATTAAAGAGGCATAATTCAGCTTCCTGCGCTTCCAGTTCAAAAGAAAGAATAAACGTGATGAAAAATAAATAAATAAATAATACAGCTTATACTCAGTGATGGAGGGGTGATGATTTGGGCTTTTTTGCAGCTACAGGACCTGGGCAGCTTGCAGTCACAGTCAATCATGATCTCCTCTGTATACCAAACAGCTCTTCAGCCTGTTTGTTCACAATATTGAGAAAGTCCTTCACTGTGCTCTCCTCCCATGATGCAGAGCTGTGATCCTCCTCAAACAGGGCAGCCACCTCCTCCAGAATCTGAGCTGTGAAAGCCAGTTTCTCCTCAGCCTGGAAGAACAACAACAGTCTCAGATGGCTTCATGGACTCTTTCCCACCACTGCTCCAATAACAGCAGGTTTCTCTTTGAAAACATTGTTTTTAAGTAAAAGTTGAGGTTGACTTACTGATTTTGATGCCTGGTGGTACAGGTGATTAGGGAAGGTCACGCGGCAGTCGCTTTCCTTTTCTTCTGTGGAGGCGGTCTGCAGACACAGCACTGATATGTTTGTGTATATTTTCTTATTGACAAACTGAAATTTTCTTTATTCCTGCAGCATCAATAAAGATGCTGATGTTTTTATTTTTACTGAGTAAAATCACACATCAGAAACATGTTCTTTGGACATTCTCTGCTTTTCACTCATTTCAATCCAGCTTTTAAACAAGGACAACACAAACAGCACAGTGTTCAGTGTGTCCTTAAAAAAAAAAAAAAAAAAAAAAAAGAGAAACCATGCAGGAGATTCCCATCATCTGAAAGTCATGATCTAAACAAACAGCAAAGAGCTGACGCAGGACCTAAGAGAGGCATCTGACCCTGCAGGTGCTGCATTCACTGACGCCTCATCAGGAGCGTCAAGAAGCAGCTCTAAAGGAAGAGAAACAGTGGAAAGCATCCGATTGTCATTTTTCAGCATGACAGTGATCCCAAACACGCTGCCAATGCAGTAACAGCATACCTGGACAGGAAAACACACAGGTGAACACCATCACCTCATTTATTTATACTAGCACAGTGTTTTTCAACCAGTGTGCCGCAGCACATTAGTGTGCTGTGGGAGATCGTCAGGTGTGCCGTGGGAAATTATCCAGTTTCACGTAATATGCCACGAGCACTAGCGGAACAAATCAGAGCCGGGACGGGGGCGGGGCAAATGACCGGGCCCTTTATACCCAAATAATAAACATCATTTTTACAACATACACATGCCCAGAACAGCGGGAATGTGTATGTTATGAAGTGCCACTCATGTTAGCTTAAGGCCGTTTCACACCGGACGCGTAAATTCCGTGCGAATGTTTCGTGCGTTAAAAATATATTTCGGACTCTCCTGTTCTTAATGCAGCCGTTCACACCGACCGCGTCATTTCACAGGACGAATTTGCGGCATTTATTTTTTCGGATCAAGTTCGATTTTTCTGACTTTCGCAAGCGAACGAACAGGACTGACCAATCAGAGAGCTGCATTTAGCAGCATGCGAGGTCATAGCTCAAAACGCGCACCGATGTACTGAATATACAGTGATGTGGGAACAATAAAATCATAATATTTTACCTCAGACACACAGCTACACGCTGCTCCGGGTCAGTCGGCTCTCTGATATTATTCTCTGCCTCCTCACATGTGATCCCAACTCTGCCAACAAGAGCTCAAACTGTCCCACTGACATCCTGAAATATGCGCGAAAGCATCCGTGATGCAGCTTCAGCTCCGGGATCAAACCATGAAACTCTCCCTGCTGCTGCTTTCTTATGAGTTGGATGAACCCAGAATCTGTTTCTTCCTTCTCTTGTTTAGAAACATCACAACCTCATTACATCATCGTTTGATGTCGACTTCCTTTCTTTCACAGTGCGCTTTATGAGGGCGATTTATTCGCAAAAACGCAGCACATCCGGTGTGAAACGGCCTTTAGAGTGAAAATAAAGCCAGTCATGCAGTCCAACATCTTATTCAATATTTTACACCTACTACATCACTAAAGTCAGTCGGTCTTGTAAAGTTTTGAGCAACCATGACTCAGTCCTGACTGTGGCAACCTTTAAAACCCCCGTGTAAAACATGAATGATGGGTGATGTATAGTGGGTTGTATACTGTGCACATTGAGCCATGCATATTGCGATATAATCAAGACAGGGCCCTCCTTCTCCACCTCGCCTCGGACGTGACAGAGGCCTGGCTACCTGAAATCTTATTCTCCTCTCCTCTCTCCCATCCGGGCCCCCTCTAGCCCCGGGCCGGGGGCGTGTCGCCCTCCCAGCCCCTCCAGAAGCTCCGCCCCTGTACCTGTTTGTGTCTCCTTTTTGCCGACTCCTACAGTCTTGTGATTTATAGCTTGTGAAATCGTTTTTTAGATCAAGTAATTTTTGCTGTTTTTACATTGGAGGTTAAAGGGGTCTGAAGTGTGAAATACTATTTACTTTCAAGTGTGAGACACTATACTGCCAAAAGTATTTGCTCAAATGCCTTCACTCACATGTGAACCTGAGTAACATCCCATTCTCAATGAAATGACTAATAGGGAAGGAAGATGTGTTTTGGAGGACAAGTGTAAAGAGCTGAATAAAATATATTTACATGCATATTTGATGGTCGTTATCTTGGCTGGGCTCTATAACAGGATGAATCAACAGTCAAAATATGGGATGGAAAGACGGGCAGGGCTTTATTTTGTGCTACAATGTGTGGAGAATTTTAATATTTTTTTAAAAATATTTTTTAATATTTAAGAGTCAATTGCTATAAGAAATAAAAGACAAGCTGGCAGTATTAGGAGACAAGTGGCCAGAGTGTCATGGCCGGGGAGGAAACAGGCGAGGAAGGGTAACCGCGCAGGACACCAGAGGTAAACATCACTTAAAAGGGTATTTATTTATTTACATAGGGAAAAACAAATACAAAAACCTTGGAAGGGGGACGAAGGGAGACGACGGGCAGACACAGGGAGCACAGGAACACACGGGCACACAACGTCAACGACGCAACAAAGAACACATGGAAACTGAGGGCTTAAATACACAATGGGTAATCAGGGGAAGAGGAAACAGCAGGGAACAACAGGTGAGGCAAATGAAACTAATTACACAGGGGAAGCAAAGCTAAACACAAAGCACAAGGAAATCACATTGGCAAAATAAAACAGGAAGTGATAAACCAAGGAACACGCAGACAAGTCACAACACTGGGAACATGACAAACATACAGGGAGGACAAACTCAGGAAATAAACTATTAACACAAAACGCTGGGCCAACGGCCCAGGACATGACACAGAGTAATTGCCACTACTCTATAACCCAGGCCGTAATGAAATAGCAATGAAAGGCTAGTGGCATTCAGAGGTCAGTGCCCATTCAAGCAATATATGTCTTCCAAACGAGCTCAAAAAGTAATAAATAAATAATGTTCATTTTAGGCTAAAAAAAAAAAAGAAGGGCTTAAACAAATTGTATTTTCAAAAACCCAATAATCTGTATGCTCATTTGTCTGGATTTTAAGTCACAGGGTCAATTTGACCCTGAACAAAAGAGGTGTCTCATGTTAAATTATAAAATTGTCATGTACATGATCACTGAACTGAGTGGCAAAAGAACACCACTGCACTAAGTATTGATTGAAATGGTCAGTAATGTAATTAATAATCAGACCCAAATAATATTTATTGGAAATTTTTGACTTCTGACACTTTTGGATAAATAAAACTGGCCCTGAGTCAAAGTGACTCAGGAACTCATTACTGAGAATGTATTGAGAAACGAACATAAGGTTAAACGACCTGAAAATGTAAATTAACAAACAATAAAAATAAAATAAAGCCGGCGGAATTAATTGTTTTAAACCTGCCTGCTACATCACGGGGAATAAGCACACGAAGAAGACCCACTTCCGCCACAAAGGTCACGTGACTTCCGGTTTAGAACAACAACTTCCTGTGGCGGTCCGGAATAGTTGATGTATGGCGGCGCCCTCTTGCATGCAGCCAGGTACTCTTGTTTATTTGAGGAAATTAACAATAATAATGATACAAAATCATAAAGAACCTCACTGCATTTTTTTCTTGCATGATTATTGTTCGCTTGTTTTTCATTTATTTTCACACTGGACCAGTGACGTGCGGTGAGGGTCGTGACTGGTGAGGCACTGACGTCATCACATCAGATTTACAAACATATAGCTTATTCACCATTTGATTGGCAACAGTTGTTTTGTTTAACATTAACATAGTCTGAAGCAAACCTTTTAGCTCTGGTGTTGGTCTTCCTTTAATTATTATCTTCTGCTTCGATTGAAAGTCCAGTTTAGAAAATTCTTTCAGTTGAGTTATGTAATCTTCCATGTTGAACATAAGGCCAAGCAACAGGAAAAACTAACTGGCCTTGCTAACTGTTTATGGTAGCTTGCCGCCGAGGAGTCGTAGAGTCCCTGGGATCACCAGCGCCCCCTACCATGAGGCACGAGAACTGCGTGCCTCACCTAGTGTCTCTTCGCAGCAGTTTCATGATCGCTCAACACAAGAATGCATTACACACACATACAGTTGTTAATGAAAAAAACAAAAAAAAAACTGTGCATTATATACACCAGCTAAAATATGGAAATTTAGTTCATATAGTAAAAGTGTTAGAACATTTTAATAGCCACATGCAAAGGGAAAGTAATCCGGTCTCACTGCATAGCATGCCAGCACAGTTAGTAGTCATTGGCAATGACTATACTGAGCCGCACCACGGATTGCGCAATCCGTGGTGCGGCTCGCCGGGCTGGTGCCTCACCGTTCGTCTCTTAGTATTTGACCGGCAAATGCGAAAATTCAGCGATTTTGAAAAAACTAATCTAAAAATGGTGTAGTTAAATGGAAAAGAACTTTAAAATACAAATCACTGAATGAATATAACCATTTAATTTATTTTTTAATTTTATATTTCCACGATGACAGGTGAGGCCGTGCCTCACCTGCCTCCCCTGACTGCACGTCACTGCACTGGACCAACGGTGCTTGGTAGCTTCATCAATAGGAACACACACTTGTGTGAATGTAATAAAACACATTACTTATGTATTACTGCAGGTATTATATGATACTGATTGAAGTTTTTTCTCCCTCTCTGCTCTCCACTATAGATTTCCTCCATCCTGGCTCCCTTCCTGTGAAGATGTTGGAGGAAGATCAGTTAGGGCGGGAAGAATGTGGGAAAAATCAGCTGGATGTATGGAAGCCGTTCCTGCTGTGAGAGTCATGTTTAAAAGAGTCTGCAGCCACAGAGCAGCGCTGTCACCAAACTGACTGTTTCAGTTCTGCTCTTTCACTTCTGTTGTCTCTCTTTAATTCTTAGTTTCCTCTCCTTTCCTCTTGTGTTTATATTCATAGACGTACATACGCAGACGTCGCATTGAGCGGGGCGGCCCGTTGCTGTCACACGTCAGCACAGCCACCATATTGGATGTGGCAGATCTGCACTGTAAAATAATCCAAGTAAATGGACTGAACTTCATGAAGAGCCTTTCTACAAAGTTCTGTAAGTTAATGTGTTTCACTCACACATTCAAACATGCACTTAATCTGATAATTATGTTAAATAATCCAGGTATGTTAGGGTGCAGCAGCAAACCAGCGTCTGTATTTCTATTGTTTTTATGAGTGTTTACAGCTGTTTGTAAAGCTGTTACTGTGATGAGAAATGTCTACCATAGCCAGATGCTGACATGGAGATTATGACATCTGCAGGTTTATGAATAAAAAAAAACATTTTTATATTCACTGATTTTTAGCAATTTAAATAATATTAATGAAAATCTTTAATACAAAATATGAACAAAGGTTACAAATTAAAGTAAGACACTGCAAAAGACACCGATCTACTTTATTTTCTTTTAGCAATGAACCTGTATAGTAAAATTATAGATCCATGTTTTATTGCATAGAATAAATTTTTATGGTTAAAAAGTAAAACAAAAAAAAAGCTGTTTCCAATGTTTGTAAAGTGCTTCATAAATTAAATGTATTATTATAATCACACAAATGCAGAAACAGAGTGAGGAGCAGACAGCAGCAAACAGAAGGTCTGAAGATCAGTCTGTGTCAGAGTCATTAGTTCAGGGAGATGCAGTTCAGTAAGAGTTTCATTGTTTGGAGGCTGGTTTCAGTGTGAGACTACATTGTATTATCTGCAAGTTATGTTTTCAAAATTTTGTTATTGCCAAATACAATTTTTTTTAAAAATTGTTCACTCTTACCTGTGAAAGGTGAGCCCATGTGTTTAAGAACATGGTATCTGATGGCTTTATGTCACCAATCAGATACCGTTCCCCCTATAATAAACTGGGGCAACGGTAACTGATGACCCAATGACAGCCATCACATACCGCTTTCTGCCGCGTGGGGAGTGCGGAGCGGCGAGGAGACGGTGGGGAAACAGTATCCGATGGGGAACCGCGACTCGACGGAACACCGGACCCCATATTGAGGGGCTCCTACAGAATATTTTTTATGCTTTAATCCCTGATTAGCGAATAAAAATAGAGCTGCATTAGAAATGAAATTTGGAGGATGCTTGTGAATAAAAAGCATTACAGCATTAAGCTCAAGAGAACTTTGTAGCTGCTCCATCCACTCTGTTTGTTTCACTGCAGTGAATCTGCAGTACATAAGTTAAAATGTGCAGATGAACTGTTAATACGAAAAAGTATTTCTTATCCGATTACTTGATTAATTCCATCCATTCAATTTCTGGCTAGAAGCCTGGTAACCTGTTCTTGATGTGGCTAGAGACAGTGAACTCAGGGGTAATAAACCACTGGAAAGGGGATGGGGTGCAATTACTTTTACGACACAGGGACATGTATGTTTGGATTTTCTCGTCCCTTATGAATAAACACCTCCATTTAAAAATAGAATTTTGTGTTAACTCATGTTATCTTTGATTAATATTTAAACTGGCTTGATGTTCAGAAACACTGTTGCATGGCAAAAATGCCAAAAAAAAGGAAGAGGGCAAACATTTTATCACACCTGTGTGTGTGTGTGTGTGTGTGTGTGTGTGTGTGTGTGTGTGTGTGTGTGTGTGTGTGTGTGTGTGTGTGTGTGTGTGTGTGTGTGTATAAATAACATTTGATATAGTTTCACACAGGATAGAGAGGCTCTGGCGTGATCTGTGGATGGGGGTCACATGCGTTTTCTACAATGTTCTACACCAACTTGAAGAGCAGGATCTCTTGGATCTCAGCAACCCTCTGCACTTGTTTTGCTGTCATTATGTTTTCTTGCCTTGCTTGCAAGTGAACCTTGACATATTTCGTCAAGGATGGGACAATCACCCACTGAGAACTGAACAAAATCTCACACCCAATCAGCTGTGGGAACTGGGACAGATAAACCATCCAGTGGTTGACCCAGAGGTACTTGCATCTTATGAATTTATTTAATTTGTTGCAACTAATGAAGCACAACAAATTATTTATATTTTAATTTTTTCTATGTGGTGCAGATTCCCCATATAAACTGGGAGGAGAGTGGTCTAGTTCCTGATCCACATGGTAAATGGTAAATGGTAAATGGACTAGTTCTTATATAGCGCTTTTCTACTCAGTCAGAGCACTCAAAGTGCTTATAATGCTGAAGTGCGAGTACCAGAGTTAGACAGCCCACTCACAGATCATCAGATGGAGATGCTGCGGGAACAAATTGACCCTTTACAACCCTCAGAGTCTAGTGGCATGGACATTTACATTGATACTCTGCAGTATCTTGAAACATTACTTGTGACTAGTTAGATAACTACTTGTTAAAAAAAAGGCTAAACATGTACAAATGTATAAACACAAACATCATTCTATATATACTGTCTAAAGAACTGATGACAAAAATGTTTCCTTTATAACCTTTAATGTATAACAAGACCAAGTACTCACAAAGTTGTTTTGTAATGCCCCTATTTTTTTGGAATTTTGCATCAAAAAGCCAAATGCATTACATGGAATGCTTGAGAAATCATCAAATAGTTACCTCAAAGAATACATTGTACTTTATGTCAAGACAATGTGAATAATGAACAATATGTGTCCAAAGTTGATTGGCTAACAATTAAATGACTTAGTATTCAAACATCCTTGCCATTTTGAACTTCAATTATTCAACCAAAGGAACACCGTAACACTGAGATTTCAAACAAGACCAAAACCAGTCTCAACAGATTTTAGACACACCATCATGTCTTCAAACAGAGCCTGGTAAGTGCTGTAATGGCTTGGAAGGCGTAAACGCTCACTACACGTGGATGAAGTGGGCAGGTGCCTTGGTCCGGTTGACTGCACTATTTCGAGCTTGAGTTCCTTGCTTGGAACCTCCCAGCCAACCCAAAATCTCAGGAGCTGGCGTAGATTGTCAGAAGATGCTAGGAGTACAAATAAAGACATCTGGTGTTTTACAATGTGTGTTGAATTTCCCGTACAACTGAGTCATTCATAAAGTCAACTTTGAAATCATATATTGATCTGAAACCTTTTTCAATCTACACAACATATATGTTGGAATTTTCTGTCCTGTAAAACTATGAACCATCTGAATATCTGTTGCCATGTAGTGATTAACCTGTACAGTGGAGAAACATTGTCCAAATTTCCACGCAGACATTTTACCTTCTTCAACAAACCGACGGAATAACCCTGCCACCTGCAAAGTCTCCGATTCCAAGTCATCGCTGTCTTCACTCTCACCAGTTTGCCTTGCCTGGGGACAAATGATTGACTGCAGGACCATCTGTAATTGTAGAAATTAAATAACAGTAGGTTTTTTAGACTATAATCGCATTATTAGATACATCTTTGTAATGCTTAAACACACTGTACATCCACCTGGGGTGTGATCTCCACTTCCCTTTCTCTGGGGAAGAGGAGTGGAACAACATCTGGTCTGGAGGTGATCAGTGGCCAGATACCTGTTTCTTTTAGTCCCCTTTTCAGGTGCTTTATTTGCACACTGACTCGACCGATGGCCTGTAAATTGTAAACTTCAGTAATGTAATAAAATTTCACATTTCAATATTGATTTCTCATGTACACTAGGACATTAGTTATTGAAGTTAACTAACACGATAAACTGATAAGTTCAATACAAATAATGAAAAAATAAAAAAGTGAAGATGTTTATTACAGCATGAGAGAGGAGCTGCTGTAAGAGAAGTTTATTTGTCCCCTTGCTTGGTACAGGGAAATACCACTCCATACACAGACTGGACAATCTTGAAGTCTCTTCCTCAGTCATTTCTTCTTTCAGCAGCTGTAAAAAAAAAAAAGCATTACTGTATTTATGAAAAGACGATAGATAGCTGGATTACATCTTTGAGACATATGCTACATGTAAGAAACTGATTATTAAGTTAATTTACTTACAAGACCTATGGTCTCTCTGTGGTCAAGATCTGTGCAGTCCTTTAGGGAAAGATATGTTGTGGCCAACTCCTTTGAACTGCTCGTCAAGGAATGCACCACTGCCAAGCTGAGCCCAGACAAAGTTGGACCTCCATTAATTACTGAGTGGCCAATCAGCCGACCAGCCATAAGGAAAAGCTCACTATCAACAAGCACTGCTGATGTAGTTGGTACAAGGTGATCAGTTTCCCCTTCAAACATTGCTGTGACTGCAGCATTTCCTTGAAAGAGAAAAAAAGATAATACATATCAATTGTTATTTTTTAATGTACTAAACATCCATCCATCCATTCGCTTCCGTTCATCCTGTTCAGGGTCGCGGGGGGTCTGGAGCCTATCCCAGCTGTCATAGGGCGAGACGCGGAGTACACTCTGTACAGGTCACCAGCCTGTCGCAGGGCCAACACAGAGAGACAAACAACCTTTCACACACATTCACACTCTCATCCACACCTACGGGCAATTTAGTGTAGCCAATTAACCTAACCCCAGTAACTGTATGTCTTTGGAATGTGGGAGGAAACCCACGCAAGCACGGGGAGAACATGCAAACTCCACACAGAGAGAGGGAGAGGCCTGGGCCAAGGTGGAATCGAACCCAGACCTTCCAGATGGTATTCTAACTGTGAGGCAGCAGTGCACCACTGCACCACCGTGCTGCCCTGTACTAAACATAACACTTCAAATGTAGAGTTTTACATTTACACTGGGACGCCTTCTATTTAATATCTACATGCTCCCACTAGCCCAGATTCTAACAAGTAATAAGAATAGTTATCATAACTATGCAGATGATACACAGCTCTACATTATGTAACCAGGTGACTGAACCCATCCCAGCACTAAACATGATGATTTGCTGTGTACTTGATTGATGTTTTTAATGATTTTAATGATTGTACTGCACATTTGTTTAGATGTTTTAGATCGGCCAAAATAATAATTCATATCTCCGAAACGAAAGCAGCACAAACGCTAGTTTTAACGGCACAAACCAGCACAAACGAAGCACTAAAAAAGTAGACCACTCTGGTTTGTTTTGGAGCATGATGGGGGGGTGGTGACCTTTGGATGACCTAAAAAATAATTTTTAATAACTCAAAAACGAAAGCAGCACAAACGCTAGTTTTAACTGCACAAACCAGCACAAACGAAGCACTAACCGCTCAGTCTATTTATTTTTTATTTTTATTTTATCTATTTTACGCACAAATCCAGCATTACAGACGCACAAATATTTTGAGTCAATTTTCTCTCCATAAATATCCACCAAACTTTTGCAAACCTCAATCCTCTTGGCAACCACTGTGTATTGGAGCTGAATGCGCTCTCATGTAGCGTAAATTAAATCTCCGGTCATAAGCAGTGTTTTTGAGCTGTGCTGTGCTGTTGAAATTGAGCAGAATAACATGAAACACAATTAGTTAATCTCTATGTGCTTTTAAATGAGATAGTTTGTAACAAGCAGACCGACATTAAACATAGCGGTGAACGTTTTAACCTGTTAACTGGCCGAACATAGCCAGTTACATGATTGGCCGAACGAGGTGTCAATCAAAATAGGAGGGTCTAGCCTGCCATATAAAATGCACTACATCCGCGCCGGCCGCTTACGGGACTTGGCTGTCCCTTGCCGAAATCTTCGAGCTCTGAGGAGAGAGAAGCTAGAGACTTGAGGCTCCAGCATAGCACGAACAGTTCAGAAACAATTTGAAATGAGAAAAAAAAAGCAATTTATTAACTGATTAAAGTCATGTTTTAGACTGCTTATTGTTCTAACTAATGTTAGAACCATCAGGTTTGAATAGTGGTGACATTCCAGAAGACTGTGAGGTCACACCAAGGACTTTCATGTTTGGGGTCTTTGATCTTAATCCCATTAAGTAGGGCTTAATCTTGAAAACATATTCACAAAATCTCTTATGCTTTACACAGCGCAGTCTTGTAAAACGTAACCAAAGCATTACAGAGTTAGTGTAATATCTACTGGACTTTATACACAAAGATGCCACTATTGCTTTTGACCCATCATGTGATTCCCTGGGTTTTTAACAAAGCTGGACAGCTCATTACATCATACCTGGGACAATCTCAGTCACCAAACCCTACGCAAGGTTTGGAGTCCCTGACTGAAATTCAGCAGAACACAGCTGAACAACCCACCTTTGCAACTGAGAGAAACGCCTGTGAGACGCAGGAGCTCTCTGGGAGTGCAGCCTTGGCCTCTCTGACGGAAAGTCAGAGGAGGGAAGAAAAAGAACAGAGTCAGGAAAATACTGACCACAAGCTTAATCACAGAGGTTTATCCGGAGCCAGAGCTGTTGTTCTGTCTGTGGGCCGAGGAAGAAATTTTATCAAGAGGACACTGATCAACTGCGGGACTGCACTTCTACAAACTTTAAGAAACCACAAAATAGCTGCTATTATTTCTATTTTTAGTATTATTGGTTGTTTATCTTTTTATGCATGGACTGCATATCAAAGATATTTAGAACAACAACAGGCTATAGATTTTTTTACGATCCTTTTCTGTTACATGTTGCAGTAACTAGTATTAGAAGTCTGTATATGTTGGCTGTTTAAGCCTTTATGTTTCTGCGTGTTCGTTTCATCGAACAGGAATGACATAAGACAATCAGAATAAGGAGTCCAATTATTAAATTTAATAAAGCCATTTCAAACAGTTTACAGATTAATCTGGTTCAGAGTTGTCGGAGCTGTCTGATGCAGTCAGTGCAGCTTCACACAAGTCTGACCCCGCTCTCTATCTTAGTTCAACTTTTATACAGACTTAGACACAGTTACACAGTTATTGAAATATGCAAGCATGTAGCAGCTTATCAGTTCCTTCTTCTGTGCCCTTCACTGTCGCCTGTTAACGACCTCATCTGGGTCCTGTAGACATAAAACATCAGACCAAAACACACATTCTTTTCCAGTAAATCATCAGCATGTGATTTTGTTGTTTCTCTACTATGCAGTCTTATTTCTGTCTGCTGTACAGAGTTATTTCAACAGTTTCACCTTGTTGTGAAGATTAATTCCGCAATATGCTACTTAGTACTATATTTCTCTTCAAATTGTTGTATTTATGATATGTTTAGTGTGCGGCATATTTTACACTTCTGCCTTCAATATATTACTGATTTGAATACGAATAGTACAAACAACAACTAGTATAGCTAGAAGCTTTTCAGAATGACGCTTAAGAATGACAGAAGATCCATTTCAATGGATTGCATTCTAAATTTTAAGATGTAGTTTTTATGGAACCAAAACAGCAATTTCCCCAAGTACATTAACCTAACCGGTCACGACAAATGACTGCCCCTCCCTGAGCCTGGTTCTGTCGAAGGTTTCTTCCCATCAAAGGGGAGTTTTTCCTTCCCACTGTCGCCAAGTGCTTGCTCTTAGGGGATCATTGGATTGTTGGGACTCCACAATATTTATAGAGGCTTGGGGAAATCGCTGAAGCTACAAAAATAAAGTTGAAATGTAACATATGCAAGAGAGAAGAGTTATTTTTTTGTCTCACTCCTCCTGGAGATTGTTAACATGCATTAAAATTTAACCCCTTAACTGGCAGCAAAAAAATCACCTGACAAAAACTACATAACGCCTTCTGGTCACTATTGGCTCTGAACAACCCATTTCATAGCCTATTAATCGGCTGCGTCTGGTCCGCGGGCCGAATGAAGTGCATTTATATGGCAGGCTAGACCCGCCCATTTTGACTGACACCTCATTCGGCCAATCATGTTAAGAAATGGGTTTCCCAGAGCCAATAATACTCAGAGGGCGTCACGTAGCTTTGTCAGGTGATTTGGTGCAGCCAGTTACATGATTGGCCGAATGACGTGTCAATAAAAATGGGAGGGTCTAGCCTGCCATATAAAAGGGACTACAAACGGCCCGTCACCGGGCCCTTGCCAGTTAAGGGGCTACTCTGTGTAACATCTGTTATCTTGCTATCATGTTAACATGATAGCAGTTCAATTCTAAGTGCCAGTTTTCCGAGCCAGGCAAACTAGCAAACTCTGCCTTCATTGTTCAAATGTGTTCCGCTATTTTCCTAGCAAAGTCTTGAATAAACTCGCCTTCTGTAAAAAGAAAGGTTTGTCATGTTTATCAGTCAACATAGCCACTTCATGGCAGATTTCATTTGACTCAAGTGCCAAATAAGCAGAGTAGGGATGGGACCCTGATTTCAACACTGCGTCGAGCTTCCCAACAGTGTTGCCAGATCTCGCGACAGAAACAAGCAACCAGCTCTATGAAAACAAGCCCAAAAGAAGCCCAACTGGCAGCTCACAACACTGTGTAAACCTGAGTATAGACAGTATAGCTCTATAACAGTATAACTCACTTCTTTGTTTTGTGTCATTGTGTTTTGGAGCAGTCAAACCCATGGTTCTTATAGAAGAGAAGGGCGCACAGTTTTTTTGTGTGTGTGTGCTTCTCTGTATTAGCATGTTGAACTAAATCAGCATGGTGAGCACATATTTCACACTTGCAAAATCTGGGGAATGCCTTTGGTACGTCTCTCATTAGGACCGCAGCTACTTTCAGAGGTGTACGCGGACACAATTTATTTATTTGTTTATTTATTTATTTATTTTTTTTTTTTTTGGGGGGGGGGGTGAAGGAGCACAGGGGGTGCCTGTACTTAATCTTGTTCCGGTCTCTCCTTCTAGTCCATGCTCCCAGTCTTTCCAAAAAAAGAAGAGAGAGAAGCACTTCTCCAACAATCTCCACCACATGTTACAGCCACAGATCGACCGTCTCTGCAGTCTTTTCATCCACCTGCTCGCTGTGACATCTCCCAGTCTTTAAGTCAGGGTGGCCCAAGTGCAAAAAAGGGGAGAAAGGGTAAGTTTTCTTTTGCATGGTATGCCTTGTTCATTCCTAAATGAATTTGCAGAAAATTAGGCATGTCTTGGCTGTGTTTGAGAACTTACAAACCAGTACACAGTATTTTATGCACTAGTTATTCATCTGTAATTTGGTTGCCTCTCTAAAATGGTTCATGTCAATCCCTGACTTAAGTTAAGAGGACTTTGTACATCCACTAGATTTGATTGAGAAAACTAAAAACTTACTTTGAGAAAAATGCTCAAATATGCAAGTCAACTCACAAATTTTCACTTGAGTGAAAAGTCTTTGTCATATTTCTTATTGGGTGTTTACAGAAATCTTAGTTAAACTTTTCCTTTTTCATTTCTGAAGGTTGTCGAAAATGTAGCAGGCAGAAGATCTTCAAGTTTGAAGCGATCACTGGGAACAGAATAAATGAGGTAATATAGAGCTGTTTTAAGTTTGTTTTTTAATTGGCTGTTTACAATACATTTGTCTCAAGTTGTTTTCACACATGCACTCCAGCCATGAACTTTGCTGGCCATTACCTGGAGGATCTGCACGTTAGAATGCAAGTGTGTTATTGAGGTCAGTGTAGGGAAATGTCCCATTTGTTTGCATTTGGAGAGTGTATTTCATGTGTATGTTGTCAAACAATTCAGCCAAAATAGGCACAGCTGTTGTGTGCCTGCTACATGTAAAGAGCATTTGTTGCTCTGTAGCAAAAATCTACATGGCTAACACAGAAATGACTGTGTCTCATAGAGTTTTCTCTGTAATCAGGCTGCCCTCAGTTTGTCTTGTTGACAAACACACAAATATACTTTATAGATCGATGCTGACCAACTGTGTCTCAGTTTCTGTGAAAATTGATGTGGCGACTACTGTTGTTTCCAGTGTGTAAATGGAGACAGCTTTTGGGATGAATGTTTATTATGTCACTGTACTGTCACTGTCTACTTCAGAGTAGAAGTTCATAATAATATTTTGGTAAAAGCCAGATTTTTTTTCATTGTGATGTAGTATTTGTAGTAGTTAGAACACATGGACTAACTGCTGTAGTATGAAAAAGTTCACCTTCAAACAGTATCATCACCTGATTCTTCTTTCACCGTCCAAAATTCATGTCTGAAAATGTGTTTTGTGATTCACTGGCTGTAGCTCAGGAGGTAGAGGAGGCCACCTGCTAATCTGGAGGTTGATTCCTGGCTGCTCCAGCCTGCATGCCAAAGTATCCTTGGGCAAGATACTGAACCCCGAGTTTCTCTCCAATGCAACCGTTGGAGTATGAATGTGTGTGAATGAGGCATGTTGTATGAAGCGCTTTGAGTTGAGCTGAACATAAAATAGAAAAGGCTATAAGAAGCAGTCCATTTACCATTCAGAGCTTTTTAAAGACACCTAATATATGCTCACCAATGATTAAGCTAAAATCTTCTTTTCTTCTGTCTAGGGGAAAGCAGAATTGAAAGTGTGTTGGGTCTTCTGCTCTTTTTGGTAAGAAGTATTTGATATTGATGTTGCATTCGCTATTTGCATTTACAGGCTTTTCAGGGGGCAGTAATTAAAAGGTTAAATTGGCTTTATTTTTCCTCCCATCTAAATTTTTGGAGAAATGAGCTAAAGTATTTTGTGAAAATTTCCTCCCGTCATTGTGGAATCATAACTGTATTACACAACAAGTAATGTATTTGATACACTTTTATTATGATTAGGGGTGGGACTTGATTAAAAAAATTAATCGAATTAATTACAAGCTTTGTAATTAATTAATCAAAATTAATCGCATTTTAATCACATTTCAATATTTGACATGATAAATATTAATTTAAGTTTGGTTGATGAATGAATCAATATACATAAGCTTAAACTTCAAAATTTTGTTTATTTTCCCACCAGTCTACTACACAGACCAACGAAGGGTGGAAGTGTTCCTGTGATAAACAAACACCTGAAATTAAAGTTAGGCATCATAACTGGATAGTTTTATTCAACATTAATGTCTCACTTAATATAGTTGGAAATTAATCATTCTCTCAGCTGTATTCCTTGATGCTGAAATGTGTCGTGCTTGTTTTAACAGCTTATTTTGAATAAAGACTTCAAATTAAACCACAAAAAGGAGAAAAAGTTCGTTCTCTGTTTAACAGCTGCTTTTACACAGCTGTGCTTCACACTCACGGTTGCTAGGTGACATGAGCTACGCAGAGGTGAGGGCAGGTGACGCTGATATGAAGGCTAGCCGCTCACTTCCTCCCTTTGCGGTCTTCATGGGCTCTGAAGGACGTTGGCCGGGTCCTTCGCAGGATGCGGCCCCTGAATTTGGACATTGTGCGTCGATATAATCTGTATGCCGGGAACTCGTGCACTGAGAAACGTTCCACGGTGCAAAGTGTGATTAAAATGCGTTAAAATTTTTAATTCGTTAATTTCCCCGTAATTAATTAATCGAAATTAACGCGTTAAAGTCCCAGCCCTAATTATGATATTGGTAGCTGAGAGTGTTTCTTGGAACTGTGGGGGAAATACCTGCAGTGTGTCACTTGGATGGAGTAGTGTTGGGAATCATTCCGGCAGGACCGTGCTGTGAGCACGAGAGCACTCAGAGCAATAATATGAAATAAAATGAGGACTGTGCAGAGCAGATGTTCATGTCTGACAAAGATTTCTGTGTGAACACACCTGAAATGGTTAAGAAGTGGAAGTATTCAAATTCTTTATAAAAGAATTACTAATATCACACTGAAAGTTTTCAGTGGTTTACATTCTCTTTTTAGCATTATTATACAGATGCAGCCACCGAAAATGGCCGGCCGATCCGTGACGCGACCTTGGCCGAACCTTGGCCTAAACGTGATCCCCCGCTAATTACGTAGGCATTCCGGCCACTGGTGGGAACGCCCCTAAGCAGCATTTGGGGAAAATGGTGGTAATGTCTTGTTTATCCACCAGGAGGAGCAGTAATAGTGGAAGCGCATTCATTTACAGTCCGCTGTATACTGTACCAAGGATCCTCACATCATTGAACTGTAATTGTAAGCGGAACTGTCCATTAAAAACAATAGAAAGATGAGAGTAAAGCGGTCATTATAGTGGAGCGGTGAGTATTGTCTGGAGGGACGGGCTGGGCTTGAAGTTCAGCCCGGGACCTCGGACAGGCTGTGAGCGCTGCACCGCCAGCGACACTGGGTAAAAAAATAAATAAAATAATTCTGATCACCAGCGGGTTTGGCCTGGGAATGACCTGGGAAGCCTAATCCTCTCATCAGTGTCACATTGTTCTTCCAAGTCTTCACAATGTTAAGCTTTTTGTTTGTTTATATTTTCCCTTTTATTTTATAATCAAAACTGCGACCAAAATGACTCTGCTTCTCAAACTAATAATACTGGCAGTCGTTATTGTATGCTGAGCTAGGGTTAGGGTTAGTAATTCAGACTAAATGTCATCCATATTACCTTTGCTGAATCTAACAAATATTTAGGAAATTGCATAATAAGTGGATTATTATTTAATATCCATATTGATTATCAGTCTTCATTTTCACCATTGATCCACCCAGGGTCTTGGTGGGGATGGGCTCTATCCTGGGTTCCTTGGGTCAAAGTTATGTTGCACCCTGCAGGTCTGCAGCCCATCAGTCATATCTAACATTTGGTTCAAGATTATAAATCAAACTAAAATCAAAGCAGGCTCCTTGCATGGAAATGATGAGCTGACTGTGATCATTCTTTGACTCTCCTCCACCTGCTTCATCAAACCTCAGCAGTAAACATATATGAAGGCAGCAGCTGACACAGTAACAGTGAGCGCAGCGCACTGTGCAGTCTAAACTCTGCTCTGATTAATTATATGAATGTACAGCGAGTCAATCAGGATTGTGAAACGTCAGCTGCAGAGCCCCCAGTCTCCATCATCAGATGTCTGTGTAGATTCTCAGTCATCCAGGTCATAGTAGTCTCTGGAGCTTGAAAAAGGCGACTGGACTTCTTTTTGTTTCTTGAAGACGTTTCACCTCTGATCCGAAAGGCTTCTTCAGTTCTCAACCAAATGGTGGAGAGACCCAGGTATTTAAACCCCTGTGGGCGTAGTCCCCTGGAGGTGGTTATGACCCTCTATTGATCATGTGCGTGAACACATGTGCCCAGGTGTGAAGGGGGCGTGGGTCATATTTAATCAGTGGTTTCAGTTGAAACCAATTTAGGACTCCGCTCCATTGTTTTCTGTGGCCTATTGAGGTCACTGGAACAAAGGTGTGAATGGGGGTTGAGACGTCTGGGAAGGGAGCTCAGGACAGCACTGTAAGCGGGGGAAAGTTGGTGACCTGAAGAAGCCTTTCGGATGAGAGGTGAAACGTCTTCAAGAAACAAGAAGAAGTCCAGTCGCCTTTTTCAAGCTCCAGAGTCCATCATCAGATCAATGCCCGGTTCATTTTCCATTTTATAAACAATACTTTAGAGGTTTTCGTGAAGTCACACTGTGACAGTGACGTGCATTAGGGTGTGTGTCATCAGTGGCTATAAAAGGCCTTTTCTTAAAGGATAAAGTGGTGTTTGAGCCACAGTTACGGCGGAGCGGCGGCTCTTTGAAATGGGACGCAGCCTTCCTGCGGCAGACAGCTAGCAGCAGGAACCGGACGCGCCAGGTTAGCCTAAGAAGCTACTGAGGCGTCCATGACAACCACCATAGCAACAGCCTTGTAGCCCCTTAACTGGCAAGGGCCCGGTGACGGGCCGTTTGTAGTCCCTTTTATATGGCAGGCTAGACCCTCCCATTTTTATTGACACGTCATTCGGCCAATCATGTAACTGGCTGCACCAAATCACCTGACAAAGCTACGTGACGCCCTCTGAGTATTATTGGCTCTGGGAAACCCATTTCTTAACATGATTGGCCGAATGAGGTGTCAGTCAAAATGGGCGGGTCTAGCCTGCCATATAAATGCACTTCATTCGGCCCGCGGACCAGACGCAGCCGATTAATAGGCTATGAAATGGGTTGTTCAGAGCCAATAATAACCAGAGGGTGTTATGTAGTTGTTTCAGGTGATTTTATTTGCTGCCAGTTAAGGGGTTAAGACCGTTTTAAAAACATCCTCAGAGTTCAAACGAACAAAAATATATGATTTGAAACAATTACAGCTGCAGAGCTGTGGCGGCTTCTTTAAACGTTGTTTACATAGATGATCATGAATGATACGATGTAGCTAGCAGTGTAGCTAGCAGTGAATGAGGTGACGTCATTGTGTGCGCATTTCACAGCTGTCTGTCTCAGTCTGTTGATATTATTCCATTAACATGTGTTTACTTTCTCTGGACCATCTCAGGTCCACTGTTACAATTTCAGCCTACAAAATGATTTCAATATGAACACACACTCTAACATCAGTGCGCTTTATGAAGTCCAATCCTTAAAATAAATATTATGTTTGTAAACATTCATGTCTCTGAAATAAGTACAGATGTTCATGTTTGTCATTACCATTTTATTTGTTTAGAGAATTGTGAACTTCACATTGTGTATGTAATCAGAGTCTCAGCAACCTTCAGTCAGAGACTGAGACTGGATCACAGCTTTAACCTCTGCAGAGTCACAGACAGACACAAACCTTCCAAATCACACACAAGCAGCCCAGTCTCATCATTTTTGGATGCCTCTACTGTACACTACACTGTGATCAATATATTAAAAATTATAAATGAAAAGACAACATTCACATAAAGCTGTTTGAAAGTAAAATTTATAGGTACTTTCCAACAATATTTTAAGGATCTCTGTCAGAGACCAGACAGAGCCATGACTCTCAAGAACCAGAGACTGAAATATGGAGAAAAAAAAAATCCCTATGAGAAATAAATGTGTAACAGTAAATATTTTGTCCAGTGGAAAATAATCGTTTTGAAACAAAAGCTTGGGATATCATCAAACCAGGAAAATAGAACTCATTTTTTTCTTTAATAACACACCTTAGCATGTAGTAATGTGACACATTTCCAAAAAACAATACATAAATTTTGTTCAATGTTTTGATTGTGGCAGTGAAAACACATGTTGCTGTGTGTGAGTGTGACTGGCAGCCTGTGCACTGAGACCATGAAGCCCACTTCTCTGAAGCAGCTTCTTCTTCTTCTTGGCATCAAAACAGAGGAGGGAGAAATCTACCAAAAGGAGAAAGAAGACCATCTGAGGTGAAACCAGTCAGGACAAATGATTAAATTATATATAGTAGTTCAATACAGCCTCTCAGGTAGCTTTGTGTTGATTTCAGCTCACTACTCCTGTCTGTGGACCAGTGTTTTTTATGTTTGTAACCACTTAACTTCCATTCATCTATTTAACTCAGGGAGGAGAAATGTCAGGTTGGTGCAGGCTGGTGAGTTTAGGAGGGAGGTGCGTTTGGTTCTCTGTTGTCATTATCTGAAAGATTTGGTTCACCCTGTGGCTGGGCTGTATCTGGGGTTATGTTGGACCTGTCACACTTAGCAAGTTTCCCAGGTTGGTGTTTATGGTTTAGATCTTCAAGTTCTGGAGCAGCATCTGTGGCTGTGTAGGGTGCTGGTGGTTTTTGCTGTTTCTCCAGATCTGCGTTGGAAATTAGGTTATTGATCTCAGTGCATTCCTAAACAGGCTGAACAAGGTTATATATCGTCACCCTCCCAAAAAAAGGGTTTTTGGTTGGTGCCAGCACTGAAACATTACAGCAGGCAGCCACCTCATGTCGTTTGGGTAACAGGGGAATTTTCATGTCCCACAGTTGCAGCACTTTGTTTCTGAGGTCAAGAAGGGCATGGTGTCTTTGCAGGAAGTCCCAACCTAATATGACTGGCTGGTAAGCACCCCTGAGAACTTCAAATTCTTGCTGCCATATCTGTTTCCCAAGCCTAATCCCAATGGTCAATTTGCCCAGAATTTCCAAACGTTCTCCGTTGACTGAATGGGCTGGCACAGTGGATGCTGCCATAGGCCTTTTTTTTAAAGCTGGATGAGAGTTTCGGAAATCCTCACTCACAAGGGAGACAAAGGAGCCAGAGTCAATTAAAGCACACACTTCAATGCCTTGAACGATAGCCAAGATGCTAGAAGAAACTGAGTCATCAGGTTCTGGGTCGCTGTCAGGACATATTAACTGGGAGGTGTCATTCTGGGGCTGTGATACTGTAGCTGATGTTTGCCCCTCAACAGCAGCTAATGAAAGTTTCCCTGTCGGTTGGAGCTGAAGCGTACAGACCTTTCAGGAGACTGGAAGCGAATGCTGCTTCTAGTGGGTGGATCTGCTGCTCTATCTCTACGTGGAGCAGGGCTGGGACTGCGTCTGTATCTGTTGGAGTTGGTGTCAGTGTCGTGGTGATCATGCCTGGTGTACTGGGAGGATGGTTGTGGGGGTGGATATTGGCGTTGATCAGGTTTGTCATATGTGTCCCATGCATTACCTCTTCGATGAATGGGGGAAGGGGGACGCTCATAGTGGGACTCTGGATCATGACGATAATATTGCTCCGGTGAGTAATATTCTCTCGGGTGTTGTCTGGCATGGTAAGGTAAAGGGGATGAACTGCGTGTGCTGTACTGAGCATCCGAATAAGAGGATCTATCCGGTCTTGAGTCCAAACGTTGGACAAGGTAACTCTGTTTCTCTCTTAGCTGCTGTACTTCATGCTTCAGACTGGTAACAGTGAGTGTAAGCTGCTCTACTGCTTGATAAAGTTTATCCTCAGCAGGCTTAGGATGAATCATAGCTACCTGTTGTGAAGACTGAACTGTGGCAGTCAGTTGCAGTGCTGCACGTGCCCTCTCACAACGGCCAGCAATGCGCACAGCTTCTTCAAGATCCTCTGCACCCATCTCATGAGTGAAACTCTCATCACAGCCTGTGTGTCAGCAGCCACACCTGCTTCTCCTGTGCCGACGGACTATTATGGTGTCCTAATGCCAAATCCAGTTTGTGACATTATTGTGGCTCACTCTCTCAGTGAGGTTCAGAATGGTACTACTGTGGTCCGTGTGTTGAATCCCTCCAGTGACGACATAGAGCTGCATTCTGGTCAACACATTGGTGAGTTTCATTCAGGCTCATCTGTTGACATCATACCACTTGATGAGACATGTTGTGCAACTTTGCCTGTATCTGATTTGTCCCCACCAGTTGAAATAGATGAAACAAACTTGTCACCCTCTCAAATTCAGTCCCTAAAATCACTTCTTGAGAGATATTCTGCAGTCTTCAGTAAGCATCCAGAAGACAGAGGTCGCACAGGTATTATCAAGCACCATATTCGCACCTCTAATACCACACCAATTATACAGAGAGCCTATAGAGTAACACCCGAACAAAGAGCAGAAATACAGACTCAAGTGGACAACCTTTTAAAGGCAGATGTCATTGAAGAAAGCTACAGTCCATGGGCTGCACCAGTTGTGTTAGTGCGAAAGAAAAATGGCACATGGCGTTTTTGTCTTGACTATAGAAAACTCAATGCAGTGACGATCAAAGACTCTCATCCTCTCCCCAGAGTTGATGATGCGCTGGATGCGCTCTCAGGTTCTGCCTGGTTCTCCACCATGGACCTTCAGCATGGCTATTGGCAGGTTGAACTGGAAGAGGAAGACCGTGAGAAGACAGCTTTCACAACAGGCAGTGGGCTCTATCACTTTAAAGTTATGCCAATGGGACTTACAAATGCTCCAGCTACATGTCAGCGGCTAATGGAGATGGTACTTCGTGGGCTTCCCTGGAAAACCTGCTTAGTGTACCTGGATGATGTCCTCATTTACAGCTGCTCTTTTGCTGAACATCTACAGCACCTGGAAGAAATTTTCTCCCGATTCCAGTCAAGTGGCCTCAAGCTGAATCCAACAAAATGTTTTTTTGCCAAGGATCAGGTACAATTTCTAGGCCATATTGTATCTAAAAATGGCATTCAGCCTGACCCCAAAAATGTGCAAAAAAGTGTTCAAGACTGGCCTATTCCCCGCACAGCTACAGAAGTAAGAGCATTCTTGGGACTCTGTTCATATTACCGTAAGTTCATTAGGAACTTTGCACATCACAGTGTCTTCCTTCATGCACTCACCGAAAAGAATGCAATTTTCCAGTGGACTTCTCAGTGTAATGATGCATTCATGTATCTGAAACATGCACTCTCAAACCCTCCAGTGGTCTCATTCCCTGACTTCACATTGCCTTTTTCTCTCTACACTGATGCATCATCCACTGCTATTGGTGCTGTGCTAGCTCAAAAACAGGGACATCAGGAGAAAGTGATTGCCTATGCTAGCCATGTGCTCACAAAAGCAGAAAGAAAATGGTCAACTTATGATAGAGAACTTTGGGCTATTGTCTGGGCAGTAAGACATTTTCGTCACTACCTCTACAAGCAGCCGTTTGTTATTGTCACAGATCACAAACCACTCTTGGGTCTCAGAAAGATACCCATTGACAGTGATAGGACTGGTCGACGTGCACGCTGGGCCCTGGAACTTGATCCTTTTGAATGGACTGTTATCCATAAAGATGGCCACTGCCACCTCAATGCAGATGCCATGTCACGCCGCCCTGTTACTGTTATGCCCACAGAACAGAACATGGTTTGTAGTGCTCCAGCCACCCTACAACCTGATGAAAGCTGCTCAAGCCCACCTGACCACAGCTCCTGCAGCACTGACCCCAAACAGGTTGCACGCAATGAGTCTTTTGATCCACAGTTGCATTGTGATGCACCATCTGTCTCATCCACCTTTGTGCTCGAGTTACCGGAGGATAAACTAAGAGAGGAGCAACAAAACGATCCTGTACTGTCAGAGGTCATTGGTTGGAAAGCTAAGGGTCGGAAACCACCCCACTGGCACATGAAAAAATGCTCGCCCGTGGAGAAAGTGCTTTGGCATGAGTACTCTAGACTTACCCTGTATAATGGTTTACTTTGTCGTAAAGTTTTCAATACCTCCACGAAGTCACTGCTGCACCAGTGGGTTGTTCCTCAGGCTTTAAAAGACACCCTCTTGCAGCTGCTGCATGGAAACCCAGTAACAGGTCATCTGGCAGCAGATAAAGTCCTGAAACGTGCTCAGCAATTATATTACTGGCCATTCATGTCACGTGACATCAAAATGTGGTGTACACAGTGCACTCCATGTGATGCCCGAAGAAATCCCACACCTCGGCACAGAGCTCCAATGAGAACAATTGTTGCTACTGAGCCATTTCAAAAGGTGGCAGCTGACATACTTGAGCTCCCCATCACAAGTCATGGCAACAGGTATGTGCTTGTTGTTCAGGATTATTTCTCCAAATATGTCAACCTCTATGCCATTCCAGACCAACGCTCAATAACAGTGGCAAAATGTCTGTTTGAAAACTTCATCTGTGAGCATGGTATCCCTGAAATGCTGCACACGGATCAGGGACGTCAATTTGAATCTGATCTGGTGAAACACCTGTGTCACCTGCTGGGAATCCAAAAAACACGTACCAGCTCATATCATCCTCAGTGTGATGGTATGATTGAGAGATTCAATAGAACTCTTATTGATCAGTTAGCGAAGTCACTCCTTCAGCAGCCTGGTGAATGGGATAACTGTCTCAATCAAGTTGCTTTGGCTTACAACACTAGCCCTCACTCTACTACTGGATTTACTCCATTTTTTCTCACACATGGACATGAAGCACGGATGCCTGCTAACATGCTGTTACCTAACAACATGCCTGCTTCTTGTACCCCAGGTTCGCCTGCTGATTATGTTAAACAGTTAACTCAGAGGCTTCAGTCCGCCTTCAGTACTGCTGCCGGGAACAGAGACTTTGCCCATAACCAGCAGAAGCAACAGTATGATAAAGGCATCAAACACACCACTTATGCTCCTGGTGACTTTGTGTGGTTAAATGACCCCACTACAGCAAAACAGAAACTTGCTCCCCATTGGAAGGGCCCCTTTGAGATACTTGAGTGCCTTGGTGCTGAGGATGAATCCCCTGGTGTCACATACAGGATTCATTACCTCCTGGATCAATCAGACAAGTCTCAGATTATTCACTATAATCGTCTCAGACCTTACAATGCACCTCTCCCTGAAACTGGGAACAAACCACCTACTGGTGACATACCGCTACAGCCTCAGCTTCATCAGTTGACGGCATTATCAGGTGCTTTGCCCTTTAAATTTTCCACATCCAAGGCTAAGAGAAACGACAACATGCATGACCACAGCCTTGCACCTTCATCAGCCCCTCAGGTGTGTCAGCCACGACCCCCTACTCAGTCAAAGCTCAACTCTCCCTCCCCTTTGCCCCCTTCTCCTCGACCTGATGTTTTGACTGTTCCCCACCCGGACACTGTCCCCTCCCCACCTACTGGCCAAGGATCTACTTTTTCACTGCGAGGCAGCAGACGTCCAGTGGTGACTCCCAGTTACCTTAAGGACTATGTTTTGAAATGACTGTGCTGGGGGGGGTTTCTTTGTTCTCTTACTTGTAGCTTGCTGCTTTGTTTTATTTTCTCTTTCTCTCTTTTTTTTTTTTCCTTTCCTATGTGAAACGAGGACGTTTCTTATGTGAGAGAGGGAGGAAAATGTAAAGTTTAGAGGTAAACTTTTACTTCAGTTAGTTTATAGAGATGCGGTTACAGAAGCTAAGCATATACATATTTGCATTTATATTTAGTGTTTACATGTTTTTGGTAAGTACGTTAGGATGTTTAATGATGCACATTTCAGTGAAGTCTTAATGCGGTGTTGAATGTACCTTTGTGGTTTTCCCACATTTACTTAAGGCTAGGAGTTCCTGGCTTCTGATTGGTTGTGTGAGTCTCACGGGAAGTGGGAACAAGGAAGTTGTGGTGTGCACAAAAATGTGTGGTGGAGTAAACAAAGCGGCAGCTGAGAAAATTATCCGTCTCCATTGTGCTGTTTCCTTTTAGCTAAGAGAGAATCAGTGGCATATCCCGAACCCTCACGTTACAGCAGCATAACTAAGAGAGGCTTCAGGGTCACCTGATCCAGCAACTGTGTTCAGACCAGTATAATTTTATTTTACATTGTGATAACCCTGGGTCAGTTCAGTGCAGATTAAATGAAGCACTATACTCGCAGATATTGAATATGGATGCACTGAAGCTCATCGGGATATTTATTTGGAATCTGTGGCTGAAAATAATCATTTTACTTAACTAGTAAGTCCAGAAGCTCATATTTCTGTCATAACATTGTTTAAATAGTGAACGCTTTCCTACGATATCCGCTAACATAAGCTAGCGCCTCAAAGACGGCAAAACCCGCAATAATCTCTACAAATGCATCTCAGAGTTGGGATATCAGCGCTCTCTTACACCACATTAATCCAATTTCAAGTGCTTATTGAACTCACTGCCTTAATAATATCACTATATAAACGCGGTCCATTGATATCCTCTTACCTGAACACTGCAGCATCCGCCGGAAGTCAGCGAGCATGGCTTCTGTAGTCCTTCGTCTGTAGTCCTTCTCTGTCAGTGATCCTCCGTTAGAACGATAACTGCCTTCTCGACTGACTACGAGGTGCAGACGGCCCTTGCTGGCCCATATCTACAGGCCTGAAAACCGCTAATAAAGTCAGTAATTACCTGATAACATCCGAAGCGGGTGAACTGGCAGTCATGCAATTTACCTGAACAGCAACGGGAATACGCGTGACCATGGTGACGGCCGATGGGGGTCATGGGTACTGTAGTTCATTTATTTATTCATCGTTGGTTCATGGATTTAACACAGAGGAAAAACGGCTTCAGACCACGGAACTCAAAGAAAAAATTGGACACCGAATATAGCACGAACCATAAACACGTAAATATAAATTTAGACCTGAAAAGCCCCACAATTGTCGTCGTTACAACCATAATAAGCACCTCAGATTAAATGAAACAAGGAGAAATTCATGTCAAAAGGAAAAGTGGCGGTTAAGGATCGCAATTAAAGGCATAATTCAGCTTCTGAGATTCCAGTTCAAAAGAAAAGGGGGGAAAAAAGGGGGACAGGGGCAAAAAAATGAATAAAATCGGCTTATACTGCTGCTTAGAAGTCGTGCTCAGAGGCACGAAATTTATCCCACTGCATTTCAGGGAGGACCAGCTACAGCAGAGCAACATCAGTGGGCTTTGGAGGAGTTTGAACTCAATTTCAGGCCACAAACCAAGCCCTAGGGTCGTGGGAGACTTGGGGGGGGGGGACAACCTGAACCAGTTCTTTAACAGGTTTGATGCGCTCTACAGGAAGGTTCAGAGCAGACTCTACCTGCTGAGAAGGCTGAGGTCTTTTGGAGTGCAGGGGGTGCTCCTGAAGACCTTTTATGACACTGTAGTAGCATCAGCCATTTTCCATGCAGCAGTATGTTGGAGCAGCAGCTTATCTACAGGTGAGAGGAAGCGGATAGACAAGCTCATCAGGAAAGCCAGCTCTGTCCTAGGATGTCCTCTCGACTCAGTGCAGGTGGTGGGAGACAGAAGGACTCTGACCAAAATAACATCACTGATGGACAAGGTCTCCCACCCCATGCAGGAAGCTGTTGCTGAGCTGGAGAGCTCCTTCAGTGACAGACTGCTGCATCCTAAATGCACAGAGGAGCCTTATCGTCGACCCTTCCTTCCAGCAGCTGTAAGACTGTATAACCATCACTGCTCCCAACAAAAACCACAATAACCTACACATTGTAGGATAATATATAATATATTGTAAATAGTCCGGCCTGTTAAGGCTCAACACACAGGCACATCATGTACATTGTATATAACATTATTATTATTGGTATTATTATTATTATTAAGGTTAATCTTGTTGTTGTTTATATATATATATATATATATATATATATATATATATATATATATATATATATATATATATATATATATATTCTTTTCTCAATAGTGTAAATTATTAATTTAATTATTAATATAATAACTGCGGCTGCTGTTACACCCAAATTACCCCTATGTGGGACAATAAAGGCTGTTTCTTCTTCTTCTTCTTCATCATCAGATAAATTCTTATTTTACAGTCGTGCAGTGGAGCTGCTGTCTGTCACATCCTGCTACAGTGGGGTGGGGGTGGGGGGGTGAGTGGCGGCTATCCCAGCCATCATGGGATAAAGGCGGGGTAAAACTTAGACAAGTCACCTGTCTATCGCTTGCTTTACAAACAGGAAACCCAGGTCAGAACCACGGTCAGCAGCACGGACCGGAGTTGCATAGTTTCATAGAAACTGATGGCAGCACTTTGCTACAAATAGCCAAGCATTTAAGTATAAGACATTTCAAATCACTGTAGTGATTAAGCCAGAATAATAATTACATGTGGTTGAGCGACTAGCATAGGTCTAATTTTAGGCACACTTAAAAGCAATTAACCACAAATGGGAAAAATCCAAACAGTCGTGAACATTCAATTCAATTCAATTCAGTTCAAGACTTTATTTGCCATTTGTACTCACACATAAGGTTTGGGAATTCTTGTGCAGAGCTTTCGGGTAGGAGTGTAGAAAGAATTGAAAATAAAAATAAAATATAATAAAATAAAAAGTATAGAATAAAATATGTAAATATTGACATAAATATATATATATGTATATGCACACATATACAAAAATACAAAAGATGGAAGGTTGATGGATACTGAACAGCGGTTATTGCACACTTAGTGTTACAAAGAACACAGTATAAATTGCACATGCAGACCTGACAGATATTGCACCAACAAGTGTTATTTTAATAACTGAATAAATAAATAAAATGTTGCACATGAGGTTTTAGCTGTGTGAGGAGTGCTGCACAGTGGATTTTGGCTGTGAGCAGTCCTTTGCTCTGCCATCAGTCTGACTGTGGCAGGGAAGAAGCTTTTGCAGAATCTAGTAGTGTTGTAGTACTCGAGATCGGTCTTGGTCTCGAGACCGGTCTCGAGACCGCTTTTTGATGGTCTCGGTATTGTCATGGACTCGACCGCATTTGGTCTCGGTCTTGTCATGGACTCGGACCTTGAGGACTCGGGATTTTATTTCAAGACCAGTCAAGACCACAGCTGTGGAAATATCACTAAATTGCCAGAATACTGTCCAATTTATTTGTTAACATCTTTGCTTTTATTGGATGCAAAACGTACTGATTCAAATCCCACAAATATTGCGCTCCTCTGCCTCTCAAAGGAGCGCACCTCACAGACTCCGCCCCGGCTAGGTCGCTGCTATTATCGCTGCTTACGCCTGTATCATTTCACCGCAGTTTGCAATCTACCACAGAGCACGGACAGTTTCATTCACAGTGTGTACGTTTGATCTCACTATGGTCACGCGTGTGCTGCATAAATCGAAATAACCGCATGAACACCAAGCAAAGTAAGAGGGAAAATGAAGATCAAAGGAAAATTTCAGGCTTCCGATTCAACAAAAAAATCCCAGCATGAAAGGTAAATACCAACCTTCATGTATTTTGATACACAAACTAAAAATTTAATGCAAGTTTTAGGGCTGCAACGATTCTTGGAATAACGCAATTCGATTATTAAAAATCCTCGACACAAATTTGTTGCTTTGATGTTTGGTTTCAGCTCTGCAGCTCAGGTGTCTCTGTGTAAGCGGAGCATTTCCAAAAAAAACAAAAACGAGCCTTTAACACGAGTGGATGGCTGAGATGTTTTTTCACGCCCCCACTTCTCTGTGCTGTGAGTGCGCATGTTTGAATGTGCGCGTGTTGTGCAGAGGATGTCAGCTGTTATTTTTTTCTTTACGTCAGCTGTAGCCACCAGAACAGATCTATAACCACAGTGTACTGGGGAAAGGGGGGCTGCCATTAGCACTAGCAATCGTTCGGTGCCCCGTCCACCACCATCAGTACAGAGGGGCTCCTTCAAAATGTTTTTATCAACCACCTGATCAGCAACATGAAGAACAGAGAACTTTGTAGCTGCTCCATCCACCCTGTTTGTTTCACACAGAGAAACATCTGCAGTACGGAAGTTAAAATATGCTGATGAATTGTTAAAATGAAAAATTATTTCTTATCCAATTACTTGATTAATTGACGGAATAATCAATTAAATACTTGATTACTAAAATAATTGATAGTTGCAGCCCTACTTGTATTCAGAAAGCCATAGTCAAACATTAGTTTTCAGCACCAGTAGAGCTATGAGAGGCCTTCAAGAATAAAATACTACAGTTCCCAGCAAGATGATGTCACTTCCTATTGTTGCATTAAAAACATGATAGTTTATGCTCACAATATGGTGGCTGATATTCAAATGTAGGAAATGCTATTAGCAGCCGAGGAATCTGGATTATGTTTTTGTTGTGTATTTTTTTATGTGATTTCTGCAAACACAGTGGAAGGAAACGGCACTCTGGGACACATTAAATGCGTGATGTATAAATGTAACTTTTCTGGATTATATGTAAAAATGATCATTCTATCAATCTAATAAGGCCTGATTTAGAGTTCTGCATTGATCCTTTGTGTATAACTGAAAATCCTCTCTGAAGCAAACCTGACATGCACCTTGAGAAATGTAACTACATGTCCAAAAAAACTGATTACTGCTTTCTGGTTATGTCTTAGGCCCCATCACTCAATTAACAAGTGGGAGCGGCATTTAGTGGTTAGTATTAGCTTACTAATTAGCATTAGCATTAGTGCTGGGGTGAGAAATATTTCTTGCTAGAACCCAGAAGTTACCATGGCCACCACCAATGGTAACAGCAGAGAAGTAAGTAAGTTGTTTCTCCGCCATTAGTACATTGAGCTAGTGGTGGGCAGATTGATCCTGATATCGATAATATGGATGCCAACGTTGTATTGGTATTGATCAATATCAGTGTGATGAGATCGATACTTTGGCTTCAGTTTCTCTCCTGTATGCAGTGCTGCGGTTTCATCAAAGATGCGAGCTGACTGTCTAAGTGTGGCTCCTGTCACAGCACAGAGCACTTTGCTCCTCCCCTCCCCACAGTGTTTTGTTATACTGTCATGTGATGCACACATATTTTATTTGGGAAAAAAAAGGATTTTGCTATGAAACATTTAAATCAAATTTAAATGTAAATTTGTAGAAAATTAGTGAATGAAGGGACATTTTTTATTAAATTTTTTTATTATACTTTCTGAAAAATCTACCTGGAAAAAAGTTTGCATTTGTTCTTGAGTGATGATTTTGTACACTTAATTTATGAAAAAAAATTCCAGACATCAATGTATGGGGAAAATTGTTTTATTCTATTGGTTCAGAACAATAACTTTTATTTTGATAAAGTATTTTCTACTTACATATAAACTTTGCCCAATTCTATCCTGGGTTTTAACTAATTAATGATCCAAAGGAAAAAATCTCAAACCAGTTAAACTTCATGGAAATTCTTCATAATTATTAAAAAGTATTGGTATCAGTATCGGTGATAATGGCCCTGTGGCATAGGATCGATACCAAATTATGAAGTGTTGCACACAACTACATTGAGCAGCATACACCAGGAGTGATTGACAGTGCTAAGACCCTCCTCCTGGCTCTGACTGGTTGTTTTTGACTGGGAGCGGTTCAGGGAGGAGGTGGAGGAGCTCCATTTTTTTCGCAGATTATCGGTCTCATACTGTCTGACATGGTGACAGTTTTAACAAATATGTAAAAACCAGATTTTTTATAAAAGTTACATCCTGCAGCTTTAATCTGTATAAGATTAAAGGCTTTAGTTCTTACTGTCGATGAGTGTTTGCCATTTTTTCAGTTTTACACATTTAGCTATGTGGTTTTGAAAAAGCACCCATTTTTACAAAGGTTGTTGGTTTAAAAACAACACAACTTTATGCATAGTTTATGAAAGGCAGAGAATAGTTAAGACTATTGTGATGAACTATGAATAATTGTTTTACATTCTGTGATAAATGATCTTTATTTAATACCCAGGAGTATTAAATAAAGATGGTTATATTTATTTGAGCTGTGAGTTTTTAATATCAGGGTAATTTTATGGGAATGCGGATCTTTCAGATGAATTTGAGAAGTGATTTTGATCATTTTTCACATTTTATTGTGTCATGTAGTGTCAGGCACTGGTCTTGGTCTTGTCTCGGTCTCGCCCCCCCTCGGTCTTGGTCTCGACTGGTCTCGGACCCTAAAAGTCTTGGTCTTGTCTCGGTCTCGATACCCTCTGGTCTTGGTCTTGTCTCGGTCTCGGGTTAGGTGGTCTTGACTACAACACTAGAATCTAGTTCTGTGTGTGATGATGCTGTCTGCTCATCTTTTCCTCAGGCTGTTTGTTGTGTGTTTGGGCCTGAGGAGAAAGTGGGCAGGGTGGTATGGGTCTCTGATTATGTGCTGTGCCCTCTTTTTGCATCGTTGTGTGTAAATTGTGCCCACTGATGGGAGTTTAGTCCTGATAATGTTTTCAGCAGTTTTCACGACTCTCTGCAGAGCCTTCCTCTCAGCCTGAGTGGTGTTGCCATACCACACTGAGATGCCAGTGGTGAGGATGCTCTCCACCAGGCCTCTGTAGGCTTGTGTGAGGGGGCGGCAGCTCAGCCCAGCCTTCCTGTGCAGCCTGATGAAGTGCAGTCGCTTCTGAGCCTTTTTTCACAGTGGCTGCAGTCTTCGTAGACCAGCTCAGGTCAGATGATACGTGAAGGCCAAGGAACTTGTGGCTGTCCACTCTCTGCACTTCAGTGCCCCTGATGGCGAGGGGGGTGCAGTTGAGGGGCTTTCCTCCTGAAGTCAACCATGATCTCTGTAGTCTTTTCTATCTTGAGGATGAGCTTGTTTTCCTCTCCATGTTTCCCAGGAGTGGCCAAGCCTACCAAAATTAGTCCAACAATATATGGATAACTTGTCCACAGAACCAACAGAACCTGCCTGGAAAAGGCATCTCCGCAACCGCAAGGCCCACCAAGCATGCGGGTTGTGCAGCTGGAACTGGCATGCCCAATAAACCCCAAGTAGTAAGTGCTACCAACTCTCTACGGCCTCCCCTTCACCACATGGCCCCAAAAATACACCACTTCCTGGTTGCTATCTCACCAACCGCAAGCCGCACCAGCATGTGGGTGGCACCAGTGGGACGGGCACGCTCCAAAACCCCCAGCTGGAAGTCGTCCCAGCTCTCTACGGCCTTCCCTTCACCAAAAAACACTACTTCCTGGTTGCAATGCATTCTGGGTAAGCAAAATATCACCATTGTTTTGCTTTAACTCCTAAAGCGCATCTCCTATACTCAAATCACCTATATTGCCGGAAAGGTCTCGCCTGCCTCTATCCACTGGCATGCATACCCCACTTGGCAACCGTGGGTCAGTGCGCCGCTCCCGCAGACGCCTTTAAATTGCGCCGCCATCACACTCCCTGCCTGTCCCCGCCCCTGAGCCTAAAGGGGCCACCATTCTGGACTCCCGACCTACAAACCAAACAGCGCTGGTTCGAGCCCACTGCCCGACCACTTTCATTTACACTCACCTTTACACACAAAACGCATAACTACAACCTAAGCAAGCCTACAATACCCACAACTCACAAACACATTTACTTAACAAATACACTAACTCACAAACACACACAAACACATGCCACCAACACACACACACGCCTCAGCGCATTCCACTTGGTTGCCATAGGCGCCCGCTCACCGGCCCGAACACTGTCATCACACTCAACGCCACTAGGGGTAGCGCTCCACAACAACTCCCTGCAAAAACAACAGCCCAAACTCACGTTTATCACCAAAAATCACAGCAGCAAAACAATCTGCACATTTCAAGGCGCTCAAAACTTACACATTTCTCAGCTACAAACTCTCCTGGCAATTTCTGCACTTCACAGTCACAAAAAAAACACTGCGCAGGCTGTCCGCTTTGGCAGCAAAATGTGCACCTGCCAACACGGCGCTGGGAACGGCGCTGTAGCGCCTATTTATTTCACACCAAAAACCAACAAATCAAATGGCCACTGAGGCACCTCAGGACTGGATCTTACGCAGGTCAAAAGTCTCACTCGGAGGCTGAAATTGTAACAGTGTGACCTGAGCTGGTCCAGAGAAAGTAAACACACACACACACGTTTTTTAGAATAATATTGAGGTGATGCCTTTACCCAGCTGTGAAATGCGCACCCAACGACATTCACTGCTGGCTACGTGGCATCGCCTGTGATCATCTATGTAAACAACCCTTATCGATGCCGCCACACCAAACGAGCGCTGCAGGGCCGGCCAGCTGAGCTGAGAGTGAAGAGCGGAGATGAGAGAAAGTGGTCTTAAAAAGGAAACATTGAAAACAATAAGAAATGCCTTGTCCCTATTAGAAGAGGCAAATGGGACTCATCGTACGTGGCTTATTGGAGACGAGGGACGATACAAAAACGTGCTGAGCCAGCAGCGGGTCTCGAGCCGGCAGGGCGTGCCTGTAAGCCACGGGCCGGCGAGGGCCATTTGCGAGGGCTTAAAACTACGCTGTTTAACAGATCCAGGCGACCGAGGGCCGGCCGCACGCCCTCCCGGCCGCAGTTGCGGCTTCGCCGCTGTCGATTTACACGCCAGATCGCGCCGCTGTTCACAGGCCCGCTTCGGGCGCTAGGGCCGAAGGGAGCGTGGGGAGAGGCAGCCAAAACGCCAGCCCCTGCAGCACACTTTATCCTCCGCGATAACCGCACCATCACTCAAACACCAGCTGCATTCAATCTGTCACTTTCAGCACCAATAAAAATCTCACTGTAATCTCTCTCCGCAGTTCAACAATATTGAGCAACAGATCATCAGAGTTTATTGGAGCCCCGCAAAGTCATAATACGCTGCATTAAAGCAATAATGCTGTTACCTACAAAGCTTCATGGATTACATGAGTTTCTACATGGAAAACACTGTGCCCATCAGGAGAGTAAGGTGTTTTTCAAACAATAAACCCTGGATCAACTCTGAAAAATCAGGGATGGAAAAAAAACACCTACAGAAAGAAGATGGAGGACCAGCTACAGCAGAGCAACATCAGTGGGGTTTGGAGGAGTTTGAACTCAATTTCAGGACACAAACCAAGCCCTAGGGTCGTGGGAGACTTGGAGGGGAAGGGGGGGGGGGGACAACCTGAACCAGTTCTTTAACAGGCTTGATGCGCTCTACAGGAAGGTTCAGAGCAGACTCTACCTGCTGAGAAGGCTGAGGTCTTTTGGAGTGCAGGGGGTGCTCCTGAAGACCTTTTATGACACTGTAGTAGCATCAGCCATTTTCCATGCAGCAGTATGTTGGAGCAGCAGCTTATCTACAGGTGAGAGGAAGCGGATAGACAAGCTCATCAGGAAAGCCAGCTCTGTCCTAGGATGTCCTCTCGACTCAGTGCAGGTGGTGGGAGACAGAAGGACTCTGACCAAAATAACATCACTGATGGACAAGGTCTCCCACCCCATGCAGGAAGCTGTTGCTGAGCTGGAGAGCTCCTTCAGTGACAGACTGCTGCATCCTAAATGCACAGAGGAGCCTTATCGTCGACCCTTCCTTCCAGCAGCTGTAAGACTGTATAACCATCACTGCTCCCAACAAAAACCACAATAACCTACACATTGTAGGATAATATATAATATATTGTAAATAGTCCGTCCTGTTAAGGCTCAACACACAGGCACATCATGTACATTGTATATAACATTATTATTATTGGTATTATTATTATTATTAAGGTTAATCTTGTTGTTTATATATATATATATATATATATATATATATATATATATATATATATATATATATATATATATATATATATATATTCTTTTCTCAATAGTGTAAATTATTAATTTAATTATTAATATAATAACTGCGGCTGCTGTTACACCCAAATTACCCCTATGTGGGACAATAAAGGCTGTTTCTTCTTCTTCTTCTTCATCATCAGGTAAATTCTTATTTTACAGTCGTGCAGTGGAGCTGCTGTCTGTCACATCCTGCTACAGTGGGGTGGGGGTGGGGGGGTGAGTGGCGGCTATCCCAGCCATCATGGGATAAAGGCAGGGTAAAACTTAGACAAGTCACCTGTCTATCGCTTGCTTTACAAACAGGAAACCCAGGTCAGAACCACGGTCAGCAGCATGGACCGGAGTTGCATAGTTTCATAGAAACTGATGGCAGCACTTTGCTACAAATAGCCAAGCATTTAAGTATAAGACATTTCAAATCACTGTAGTGATTAAGCCAGAATAATAATTACATGTGGTTGAGCGACTAGCATAGGTCTAATTTTAGGCACACTTAAAAGCAATTAACCACAAATGGGAAAAATCCAAACAGTCGTGAACATTCAATTCAATTCAATTCAGTTCGAGACTTTATTTGCCATTTGTACTCACACATAAGGTTTGGGAATTCTTGTGCAGAGCTTTCGGGTAGGACTGTAGAAAGATTTAAAAATAAAAATAAAATATAATAAAATAAAAAGTATAGAATAAAATATGTAAATATTGACATAAATATATATATGTATATGCACACATATACAAAAATACAAAAGATGGAAGGTTGATGGATACTGAACAGCGGTTATTGCACACTTAGTGTTACAAAGAACACAGTATAAATTGCACATGCAGACCTGACAGATATTGCACCAACAAGTGTTATTTTAATAACTGAATAAATAAATAAAATGTTGCACATGAGGTTTTAGCTGTGTGAGGAGTGCTGCACAGTGGATTTTGGCTGTGAGCAGTCCTTTGCTCTGCCATCAGTCTGACTGTGGCAGGGAAGAAGCTTTTGCAGAATCTAGTTCTGTGTGTGATGATGCTGTCTGCTCATCTTTTCCTCAGGCTGTTTGTTGTGTGTTTGGGCCTGAGGAGAAAGTGGGCAGGGTGGTATGGGTCTCTGATTATGTGCTGTGCCCTCTTTTTGCATCGTTGTGTGTAAATTGTGCCCACTGATGGGAGTTTAGTCCTGATAACCCAGATAGCAAAATGACTCCGCCCCCGATCCGCCCCGGATGTGCCACTGACTCCGTAACGGACCCGCAAAACCGGTCCGTATCGGAGTCCACTTGCACAGCGGGACGGATCAGTAACGGATCAGGATCACGGTTGAGGAACAGATCAGGACCGGATACAAATCGGACCCGTCCACGTTTCAGGTTATCCAAAACGGATCCTTTACGGAGCCGTCTGTGGGAAAACTGATCCGACACGGATCCGTTTTGAATCCGTTCATATAACAGCTTATTTTGGCCAGAATATTTTCAGGATCCCTTATTAAAAAATGCTGTAGCCATGCTAGCTACAGTTAAAGCTAAAATATCTATTTGGACATGAAGACTGATTTTAGGGAAAATGAAAAATCTTTAACAATTACGGCATCCTTATCTAAAGCCTAATTTTCCATTTGAATAACAAGATGACCATATGAGTATTACAAAAATAATGGGATCATAAATGTATCAAGAATACTGTTTATTTACTATAAATCCTTTAACACTTCTTTATTCTTTAACAAAATGCAGTAAAGGAAAAAGTAAAATGGCAAAGAAAGGAAATACTATCACAAATTAATTAAGCAGGTGATGCATTGATTCATTACTGTACTTCATTAAAACATTAACAGACAAATAACTGAAAGATAACCATTTTTGGAACAATAACAGTAACAATAACAAACTGAAGTCCTCAGCATTGATTCGGGATGGTAACAGGAGGACGCCGCCTTCTTCCTCTGTCTGCTGCCAGATTGAACCATCGTATGGCATGTTTCCGAATCTCCTCTTCTGTGGCAGCACGGGACACGTGGGTCTTTCTTACTGCATCTATACACACAAGGTATATGTTATATGAAAACTTTGAAATCTTTCCAGCAGCTTGTTGAATCTATACCATGAAGAATTAAGGCAGTTCAGAAGGCAAAAGGGGGCTCAACCTAGTGCTGGCATCATGTACCTAATAAAGTGAATCAGAATCAGAATCAGAATCAGAAGGTTTTTATTGCCATATGGGTGAACAGGTTCACAGCATTAGGAAATTGCTGCGGTACTTCGTGCTTACAGAAAAAAACAAATAAGTATAAAAACTATAAGACAATATACAAGTATACAAATTGCAAATATACAGAGATATTAGAGCTATAACTATAGCACAATATTACAAAATTACAAAATATACAGTGCAGAGACTAATTAAAAGATAGAAGAATGTAAACTATATTCCACTAATATGTACATCAGTGCAATCAGACAGGTGCATAGACATAGGGTCATCAGCGTTTGTGGAGGGTGGTGGTAACAGTCTTAGGGTAATTGTTCATGAGTCCAACAGCAGAGGGGAAGAAACTGTTCTTATGGCGGGAGGTTCTGGTCCGTATGGACCGTAGCCTCCTGCCTGAGGGGAGAGGGTCAAAAAGTCTGTGCCCAGGGTGAGAGTGGTCAGCTGTGATCCGACCTGCACGCCCCAGTGTCCTGGAGGTGTACAGGTCCTGGAGAGATGGGAGGTTACAGCCAATCACCTTCTCAGCAGAGTGCACAACGCGCTGTAGTCTCTGTTTGTCCCTAGTGGTGGCTCCAGCATACCACACAGTGATGGAGGAGGTGAGGATGGACTCAATGATGGCAGTATAGAACTGCACCATGGTCCTTGCTGGCAAGTTGAATTTCTTCAACTGCCGCAGGAAGTACATCCTCTGCTGGGCCTTTTTGATGACAGAGGTGATGGTGGGCTCCCACTTGAGGTCCTGGGTGATGGTAGTTCCCAGGAAGCGAGAAGAGTCCACTGTGGTGATGGGGGTGTCAGTCAGGATGATGGAGGGTAGAGGGGCTGTGTGCTTCCTAAAGTCCACTATAATCTCCACTGTCTTCTGGGCGTTCAGTACCAGGTTATTGTGGCTGCACCAGGACGCCAGACGTTTGACCTCCATCCTGTAGGCCGACTCGTCCCCGTCTGAGATGAGTCCGATGAGAGTCATGTCGTCTGCAAACTTAATAAGCTTGACAGACTGGTGGTCAGAGGTGCAGCAGTTGGTATACAGGGAGAAGAGCAGAGGAGAGAGGACACAGCCCTGAGGAGTGCCGGTGCTGATGGTCCGGGAGTCCGAGACATTCTTCCCCAGCCTCACGTGCTGCTTCCTGTTTGTCAGGAAGTCAGTGATCCACCTGCAGATGGGATCAGGCACGTTCATCTGGGACAGCTTTTCTTGGAGGAGATCAGGGATGATGGTGTTGAAGGCAGAGCTGAAGTCCACAAACAGGATCCTGGCGTAGGTTCCCTGGGAGTCCAGATGCTGTAGGATGAAGTGCAGAGTCAGGTTGATGGCGTCGTCCACAGACCTGTTGGCTCTGTAGGCAAACTGCAGGGGGTCCAGAAGGGGGGCTGTGAGGGACTTGAGGTGGGACAGCACCAGACGCTCAAATGACTTCATGACCACAGAAGTCAGTGCCACAGGTCTGTAGTCATTTAGTCCAGTGATCCTTGGCTTCTTGGGGACAGGAACAATGGTAGCGGTTTTAAAGCAGACAGGCACGTGGCAAGCCTCCAGTGAGGAGTTGAAGATGTTCGTGAACAATGGGGCAAGCTCGTTAGCACAGTGTCTCAGTGTGGCAGGTGAGACACCATCTGGACCTGGAGCTTTGCGAGCTTTGACACTCCTGAACTGCTTTAGCACCTGGTCCTCCTGAATACAAAAGACTGTGGGGGTGGGGGAGGAGGGGGACTCTGGGGTGGGAGTCCTTAAAGATGTGGGCTTCTCTGAGGTGTGGGGAGTGGGGGAGGTTGGGGGGTGAATATTTGTGTTGGCTGTATTGTAGTTGGGACTGGTGGAGGTGTGAAGGCTGCTGAACTGATCATCAAAACGACAATAGAACTCGTTCAGTCTATTTGCAGTTTGTAGGTCGTCTGTGGAGTGGGGGGTTTTAGGCTTGTAGTTGGTAATCTGCCTAAAACCTTTCCATACAGAGGCCGCGTCGTTCTCTGAGATCTGCTGCTGTATATTCTCAGAGTGATGTGATCTAGCAGTGGCCACTTCCTTGCTAAACCTGTACTTGGCCTCTTTGTAGCAGTCTTTGTCCCCACTTTTAAAAGCCTCCCTCTTCTCTATCCACAGCTGCTTCAGTTTGGGAGTAAACCAGGGTTTGTCACTGTTATAACACACCCTGGTGCGTGATGGCACAATGCTGTCCTCGCAGAAGTGGATATACGAGGTTACAGTGTCCGTGTAGTCATCCAGACTGTCACAGGCAGCCCTCATTGAGTCCCAGTCTGTAGTTTCGAAGCATGTGCGGAGCTCCTCCACAGCCTCACGGGTCCACTGCTTTGTTGTCCTCACCACAGGTTTTGAGAGCTTCAGCCTCTGTCTGTACGCGGGGATCAGGTGGATCATGTCGTGGTCAGAGAGGCCGAGTGCAGCACGGGGCACTGCGTGATAAGCCCCGCTTATCGTGCTGTAGCAGTGGTCTAGTGTCTTCTCCTCTCTGGTCGGACATGTGATATATTGTTTATATTTCGGAAGTTCCTGTCTCAGGCTGCCTTTATTAAAGTCCCCAAGTACGATGATAAGAGAGTCCGGGTATGTCCGCTCCATGCACAGAATCTGCTCTGTGAGCGCGCACTGGGCCTCGTGCACGTCCGCGTCCGGCGGGATGTAAACAGCAGCCAGTATGAATGAAGCGAACCCCCTCAGAGAGTAGAACGGTTTACAGTGAATGAAAAGATATTCCAGTGAGGGAGAGCAGTGCTTAGCAATCACTGTCACATCCGTACACCAGCCACTGTTTATGTAGAAGCAGACTCCTCCACCTGTAGCCTTGCCGGAAAGCGCAGCTTGCCGGTCTGCGCGGAGGAGATGAAATCCCTCCAACTGGAGCGCGCAGTCCGGTATCTCCTCACACAGCCATGACTCCGTGAAGCATAACACACAGGATATGGAAAAGTCTCTATTCATGCTCCTCATCAGTATCAGTTCGAGCAAGTGTAGCATGTTGATTGTAAGCTTTGGACATAGTGGGGAAAAAACTCCAAAAATTTACAACTCATCTTTAATATTTAACAGCATCAGTTATTGCCAATCAATGCAGTCATGTCCGGGTATCCAACTATGTACCACAGAGGAACATCACAGATCTCAAAGGGGATTTTTTCATTTGAAAGAGTGCTGTGATCAGTGAGTGGAATAAAGGTACACCTGAAAACTGTCCTCCAAAGCCCATAACTGGCATTATCAATGAAATGATACAATACGACTCTCAGAGTTAAAAGATTTGTGCTTCATTAAACCATGACAATCAAATCATTTGCAAAATCTATTACAATTACTTACCCAAGAGTACTGTTTTTGATGCCATCTGGGAGAAACCTCCCTTTCCATTGGCCCCTGTCCAATTTATCTTCTGTCCAATGTCACTGTGGAACATGCGGGAAAGAATGTTCCATGTGATACTTCTTGCATCAGCCCCCCGATGGCTGCCAGTGAAGAAATCTAAAAATGGAGAGGAAATAATGGGAAAAGTTTAAACACATTTCACAAAAAATAAGTTGCAGGCAATTAAACACAACAACAAAAGACAGCTTCATTTGTATTTGAGTTATCAAAAAGGTCCCGTGTGCCAGCTCAAATGTGGGTATATAGAAAAATTAAAAAATAATCATTTTACATTTTTCCTGAAAGGGCTATTCATTTTGCAATTCTTACTACTTATCCCTGGTCAAAATGGTAATATGAAAGTACAGAGTCTGCATAAAAGCACTTTGTGCTGCTGGATGGTCTTCCTCACTTTTATGACAGGTGCTTTAATTAATTTTACCAGTGCACATAAAACAGTTTAATACTTTTATTAAACATAACTGATTGTTGTCAGTGTGATTAAATATAAATTCACTTCAGCTGCACAGCCAACACACATAAATGCAAACATACTTTGTAAATTTATTTACACGTATTTCTCACATTTCATTTTAAAAAGTTAGGAATGCCATTTGAGTTAAGTGGAACATTTCCTTATTCACAAAGAAGCATTTCCAGTCTTTCAGTGAGAGATACAGATTATCAATTGAACACGGGTATTGGCAAATAACCACATCTTATCCGGACTGTAAAAACCTGGATCTGGCTGTTCGTAATATTTAACATTCAGCTTTTCATTATAAACAGCATCATTCGTATTATACAAAACCATGACATTGACAAAAGTGGGATTTCTTTGTGTTGAATGTCAAGTAGAATGGTAATCAGATGAAAACTCACCACACTCTGCTTCAGGTGAGAGTTAGCAGGATCTTTGAGCCATTTCTCAAAATTCTCCACTTCCTCCATTGATTGTAGTGGAAACTGTACAGGGTCAGGTATTTCTCTTTCTTGGACAGTTGAGTTCAGCTTGTTGGTCAGATAGTTTACTTTGGTGGTTAATTGGTCTTGTTGGTGTTTAATGTACTCCAGTAAGCTCAATATTTGAACTTCTGCAGCTGTTGGAAGAAGAAATGAGACAAATTTACTGTAATCTTCTCCAATAACTGGATTACATGGCAAATGGCTATAGTGTAGTATTCATATTTACAAAGAATACAATATACCGATTATTCAAGCTTTACTGTATACACTTTTGGAAAAATCAGTGTACATTCAGGAAGAAATGCATTGTTGCATTCGATGAGTTTATTTTCACATGTTACACTGAGAATAACTGAATTTGTGATGTAATTATCAGTCACTGAAAGGTGAATACTAGCTGTTTAAGAGATTGCTTACCAGAGCAGGTAATTGTGTCTGAGCCATACCGTCCCCCTTTCCAAGTAGGCCTGTAGACATGGCTTGAAGAAGGAGTTGGCTCATCTCTTGGTCTATTTTCCATCTGGGCAAGCAGTGGTGGTGATGGAGTTTTTGCAGAAGAAGCAATTGTGTGGATGCTAGCTCCAGTGAAAGGTGGTGGTTGGATATCTGGAGCAGGTGGTTGTAGTGGGCGTCTTACTGCAGCTCTGGCTTTCCTTTTCAGGTAAACTTCTTCTGTGTCACTGTCAGAGTCCCCAAAGAAATGACTGTCAAGCAGAATAGAAAAATAAAAATACTTTAATCTTCATTTGTCATTATTAAAACATGTATTTTTTTACTTTACTCAAGCTGTACACTACTCTAATTGCTTTCGAATTCTGTGATTTGAATACCATCCATTCTCTTCTGCTTATCCTGTTCAGGGTCATGGGGGGGGCTGGAGCCTATCCCAGCTGTCATAGGGTGACCTGTCACAGGGTACACCCTGTACAGGTCACCAGCCTGTCATAGGGCCAACACAGAGAGACAGACAGCCATTCACACCTATGGGCAATTTAGAGTGACTAATGAACCTAACCCCAGTAAGTGCATGCCTTTGGACTGTGGGAGGAAACCCACACAGACACGGGGAGAACATGCAAACTCCACACAGAGAGAGGGAGAGAGAGAGAGAGAGAGAGGCCCGGGCCAAGGGGGAATCGAACCCAGGCCTTCTAGATGTTATTCTGTTATGTTAGTGCTAACCACCACACTACTGTGCTGCCTGTGTTTTGAATAATGATGACCAAAAAAAGCAAATCTAGAAAGAAAAAAAAAATGTATATACTAACATTGCCTTTGGCTTCCTTTTTGGTCGTATTTCCTCCTCTTCCTCTTCTGACTGAAGGTCTGATGTGCTGCATGTAAGCGATTTCTTCAGAAGCTGTCGTGCCTCAAAGTACTGATCTACAAATTACAAACTTGAGTTTACAACAGATAACACAGTTGTCTTTAAACACATAAAATATAATAGGAAATATATTTCAGTATTTAATTAAAATAGGCAGAGGTGTATTAGAAATTGCATACCACATGATTTGATAATTCTGATATCGTATGTCTTCCAGTCTGGTCCTGGTTCCTCTACATTTTTTACTGCCTTATCCACTCTTTCATCATTTCTATAGTTGGGCCAGTAGGTAGCACCATCACAGCACCAGTTTTCTGGTACTACTGCTACTGCTTTGTTGCTCTGGAACTCGACCAAATGGAACATCTTGAAGTGGAAAAAGAAATCAAACAACAACAAATAACAAAAAAAAGAGCTGCAACCAGCAACACTACCACAATTGCTTTGCTTAGAAAATAATATAACAAAATGGTATCATCCTCGACATTTTAAATGCCTGTTAGAAAAAAACAGCCTTAATAGCTATTAAGTTATACTGCCAGCAAGGACAATAAACAGGTACAGAGAAAAATCTGATGTGTCCCTAAAAGGCATGGAACATTGGTATGGCCACAAAACCATCTCTATGAGGCAAAACAGTACATTTTACAACAAGCTCTGACACTTTAACACACTTGAATGAATCTGATGTTTGTGAAATTTTATAAATATTCAGATAGTCAGAGTTAAATGGATAATCAAAGAACAAAGATTTATCTGAGAATTCCTTGTATACCACATAGACTCCATCACTGCACTCTACAATGTTATGTATACAACAAATATTGTACTGTTATCACTACGTGTTGGATACACTGTGTATGTTAACGCAGATCAACAGCAAGCCAAACTCGATATTCATGAGCCAGGAACCGAGCGTCTTGCTCCTTTATTACAGTCTTCTTGACAGCTTACAATTCTTTACAATTGTGGCTTGAAAGCTCAATGAACAAGGTCGAGTGAAACTAGAAAATAAACAGAAAATAAAATATACATCAGCTCTTGCTATGTGAAATAAATGCACCAAATAAAATTGCTAGTGCCAGAAAGCATGCATAAGAATTAACTTTGGCTGTTACTAAAGCTCAACAGCATTTTAGCAATCTTTTCATATGCTAATTAGATCGTTAGCATCGTTGCTATGCTAATATACAGAGCACAAAGCAAAATGAGCCCCTGGGATAAGGCTAATTCCTGGTATCAACACATTCACAAAACGATCTCTAAATCGGCTCTTATAACCATATAACATTAACCAGAACATAGATCAGACTTACAGCCATTGCTTTCGAAGGTGCAAATAAAGATTTAGGACACAGGAGGTGAAGTTTAAGCATGGATTGGCAGGTTTTTCGCTACAAACGTTTTTCCTCCACTAAGCTCTGCTTCCGCTACCCACAATGCATTGCTACCTCAGAATTCACCTTCAAGATAAAATACAGATAACCAACACTGACTATATAAGTTTTTTTAACTAAATGACCATCTTTTTTAACATGAATTACTGCAGATGAATTATGACATTTTTTACCACTGAATTATTATGAACTATTTCTTAACCTTTGCGTTGGGCAGAACACTCCCCGCCTGGCATTACTGATGCCACTACTTTTTATCAGTCTCTTCATTCTTTAAGAGCACAACAACATCTGAGATGGGGCGCAAATAAGTCTTTGAGACACCCTGGGATGATGTCCTCACTTCCACCTTTCTGACTTTCCCGTCGCTGCTCGGAAAAGTGGTTGTGACGATGGCCATTGTCCATTCGTTTCTGGGTGCTTGATTTTGTTTCAACAGCACAATGTCACCTGGCTGAAGATTGCGGTGTGTTCTATGCCACTTGCGCCTTGATTGGAGGGTGTTGAGATATTCGTTCTTCCAGCGACTCCAGAACTCGTTGGAGAGTGCCTGCACCTGTTTCCACTGGTTTTTGAACATGTCTTTTCCACAAAAATCTCCCGGTGGAGAAGGAACGTGCTGCTTCTGGGTCAACATCATTGCAGGGCACAGTAGGAATGGTGAGGAAGGATCTGTTGAGATCGGAACCAAGGGCCTTGCATTGATAATTGATGATACCTCAGCCATCAGGGTACAAAGCACTTCGTGTGTTAGACGGGTGTGTTTGTTGAGCAAGAGCATAGAATCCAATATTCTGCGAGTTACCCCAATCATCCTTTCCCAGATACCCCCCATGTGGGAGGCATGTGGAGGATTAAACTCCCATGTACAACCATTGGCGTGGAGATAGTTGACAATGTTGGGAGGGTTCTTGATTGGTTGTGTCATACCAAGCTCCACGCTTGCTGCGATGAAGTTGGTGCCCCTATCTGATCGCATTTGTTTTGCCAGACCTCGTATCGCAAAGAATCTGCGTATTGCATTTATGGTGCTGCAAGCATCCATAGATTCAATGACTTCAATGTGTACACCTCTTGTGGTCATACACGTAAAAAGTATTGCCCACCTCTTGCTTTGTGCTGCGCCACCTCTCGTGCGTCGAGTGACCACTGACCATGGGCCGAACACGTCCAACCCGACATACGAAAATGGAGGACATGTGTTGAGTCTCTCAGGCGGGAGATCTGACATCTTTTGAGTCTCTAGTTTTCCTCTGAGTTTCTTGCACGTTACACAGTGGTGGATAATAGATGAGACCAGCCTTTTGCATCCTACAATCCACAATCCGGCTTGCCTAACTGCACTTTCTGTGAACTGCCTTCCTTGATGCACAACCTTAGCGTGATAGTGAAGGACAAGCAACTTTGACACGTGATGGTTGCCTGGTAGGATGATTGGATTCTTAGATGCTGTGTCCAGTGAAGCATGTTTGAGGCGACCCCCAACTTTGATGAGGCCTCCATCTATATAGGGATCGAGAGTCACAATGGAGCTTGAGCTGTGGACGGTTTCATTGGCTTGGAGAGCAGCATATTCATCAAGAAAGGCATCCTTCTGAACGGACTGGAGAATGATATTGCTGGCAACATCCAGCTCCTCTGGAGTGTGTGGAATTCTGCATCCATGCCAGCCTCTGCATGGATGGTTGGAAAAGTTGCTTGATGAGTGAGAATGAGCTTGGTGAATTAAGAAGGCAATGGCGCGTACCAGTGAGTTCCAGTTTGAGAAGCGTTGGAAGCGTTCTGTCGTGAGTCTGCCCCGCTTAACCTGTGTAGCGAAAGTAGCAACTTGTCGGATTTCAGCGTCCATTTCAGGTTCGATCAACTTGAATGATTCATGCGTGTCCGGTTCAGGTAGTTTGTAAAGGAAGTCTGGTCCCTTAAACCACATGGTGTCCATGAGCTGGGATGCAGGTACTGACCGGGTAGCTAGATCGGCTGGGTTTTGCTCTGATGTGACATAATGCCACTGTTCAGGGGATGTAGACTGGCGTATTCGGTGAACTCGATTATGTACGTAGACATAAAAGCGTTTCGAATCATTGCAAACATACCCAAGAACCACTCTGCTGTCGCAGTAGAACTTGACAGCGTTTGGTTTGTGATCAAGTTCTTCCAGAATGAGCTCCGCCATCTCCACTCCTAGAACTGCCCCACAGAGTTCAAGGCGAGGTATTGTAGGTTCTGGCTGTGGTGAAAGTTTTGCCTTTCCGAGCACAAAGCCAACTTCGCATCGACCCTCTGCATTGACTGTTTTCAAGTATGCCACTGCTGCTATAGCCCAACTTGATGCGTCACAAAAAACACACAATTCAGTGTAGGTGGACTTGGAAAGGGCGGCTGGTACGTAGCAGCGCGGCACTCTGAGGCTGCTCAGATCTTGGAGGGACATTTTCCATATCTCCCATGTGTCCATTTTGTCTTGAGGGAGAGGAGCATCCCAGTCTTGAACTCCAATTGACATTTTGCGTAACAAAAGTCTGCCTTTGATTGTCACTGGAGATGCTAGTCCCAAGGGGTCAAAGATACTGTTAATCACCGAGAGGACCCCGCGGCGGGTGTAGGGTTTGTCATTAACAGCTACCTTGAATGTAAATGAGTCAGTGTTTATGTCCCAGCACATCCCTAGACTTCTCTGATCCGGTAAAGCATCATCACCGAGACTCAATTCTTTGACGCCAGAGGCCAGATCTTCTGGATTGAAGGCTTGCATGACTGAGACACTGTTTGAGGCGATTTTGTGGAGCTTAAGATTGGACTCAGCTAAGGATGCACATGTGCGTTTGAGCAGATCGATGGCTGCAGACTCAGTGGGAAGCGAAATCAACCCGTCGTCCACATAAAAATGTCTCTCGACAAAGTGCGTTGTGTCTGCTCCAAACTTTGTCTCGCCTTTCCGGATGGCTCTTCGTAGGCAACAGATGGCTACCGCTGGTGACGGACTGTTGCCAAAAACATGCACCCGCATGCGGTACTCCTGCACCTCTTTTGACAAGTCGTTGTCCTTATGCCACAGGAACCTCAGATAATCTCTGTGGTCTGGTCTGACTAGGAATCCGTAAAACATTTGCTGGATGTCAGCAGTAGCTGCAATTAGCTCTTTCCTAAACCGGATCAGCACACCGAGGAGGGTATTATTGAGATCTGGGCCCGTTAACAGTACTGAGTTGAGTGACACACCACATTGCCCTGCACTGGAATCAAAAACTACCCGTATCTGACCGGGCTTCTGGGGATGATATACTCCGAAAATGGGCAGGTACCAGCACTCAGTATTGTCGACAATGGGTGGAGCGATCTCTGCGTGATTGTTCTCAAACAGCTTGTCCATAAACTCTGAGAACTGTTCTTTCACTTGAGGTTTATTGATCAAGTTGCGTCTCAATGAATTGAGTCTAGACAGTGCTTGGTCTCGGTTATTTGGGAGTGGCAAGCGCAGGGACTTGAACGGTAAAGGAGCGATCCAGTTATTACTTTCATCCTGGTGAACTTCCTTTTCCATTATCCTTAGAAAGGTCTCATCCTCGAAAGACAGGGCACGCTGGTTATCATCATCTGTGCGCTCAAAAACTTTCTCTCCGAGCTTTTCTTCTGCTACATCAGGTTTCGAGCTATGCTTCAAGACGCTATTCTTGTGCTCCCCGCCGTAGCATGGTTTTTCTTTGACGTTGATGCTGTTAGGACAAGGAGTGAAGAGAGATGGACGTCCGTTGGAGAGTATGTGCGTTTTGTAGACATTGACAGTTGGCTTATGAGCGTTGAGGCATACTTCCCCTACAATTACCCAACCCAGGTCCAGACGCTGTGCGAAGGGAGCGCTGGGGGGTCCGTTTATTTGCTTTCTTGCCTTGTGGACTTGTATGATGTCTCTGCCCAGTAAAACCACTATCTGGGCGTCAGGATCATACTCAGGTATGAGAGGAGCCAGATGTTTCAAGTGAGGGTGGGCAAGAGCTACTTCAGGCGTTGGTATTTCATCTCTATTAAACACTATCTCATCACATTCAATGAGAGGAGGGAGGTCTAGACTTGGGCCTTCACCTACTGGTTCAATTTGGAACCCCACTGCTTTCCTACCGAGCATTTGAGTTAGACCGGCGCACGTTCTCATATGGTACGTCAGATGGCTTCCCTTGATTCCAAATAGCTCAAAGAATTCAGGACGGGCCAGTGAGCAATTGCTCTGATCGTCAAGGATTGCATACATTTTGACGACGCGTTCTGGTTGGCCTTTAGGGAAGACTCGAACTAGACATACCTTAGAGCAAGAACGTGGGGGACAGCCTTCACCACAGATCTTAGTGCACCGTGACGTTACCTCGGGTAGCGTGTTGTCTTGGGGCTGAGGCTCTGGTTCTGATTTGTTTTCTGCCTGGGGTTGCTGAACCATATCAGGATGCATGGCAGAGCAATGTTTTTCACTTTGGCACTCCTCACAATTGACTTTCATGTCACAGTCTTTTATTGTGTGCATGGGGGAACAACAACGAAAACACCGTTTGTGTTCTTTAAGTATGCTTCGTCTTTCTTGCAGTGGTTTGATCCGGAAGGCTCTACATTTGGCTAGAGGATGCGTTTTCCTGTGGACTGGGCAATAACGTGTTAGATCATCCTCTTTGGTACTAGCAGGAGCAGTTGTAGCAACCTCTGTTCTGTTTACAGTTAGAGGAGATTTGTAGCTAGTTTGTCTAAGTAGTGGTCTCTCATTTTTGTTGAAGGGTTGGCTGCTGCATGTTGCAAAACTTGGGTCGTTTCTCGCTTTTGCCTCCTCCCGGACAAACTTAACAAAATATGAGAAGGGAGGGAATGCCACTTCATATTTTTGTTTGTATTTTGAGCCTGTGTGAAGCCATTTATCTTGTAGGTTTGGAGGCAGCTTTTCCACTATGGGCTTAACACCACGTGGCGTGTCAAGGTAGGCGAGGCCTGGGAGATAAGCTTCATCTTTAGCAACCTCCAGCTCTAGGAGCAGATCTCCTAGTTCCCTGAGTTTTGCGTTATCTCTATTCGTTAGGCGAGGGAAGCTGTCTAGTCTTTTAAACAAGGCATTTTCTACTACTTCTGGTGAAGCATAACATTCTCCTAACCTGTCCCATGACAACTGGAGGGCTGCCTTGGGGTTAGTGGTATAGACAGCTCTGATTCTTTTAACATGCTCTGAGGACTCTTTACCGAGCCACTTCACTAGGAGATCCAACTCCTGGCTACATGTGAGATCAATGTCTCCAGTTGCATTTAAGAATGATGACTGCCATGCTCTAAAGTTTTCAGGGGTGTCATCAAACTTGAAAAGCCCCGTTGTGATTAACTCTCTACGTGCAAGAAATTTAGCAAAGTCGGCCATAGGTGGGTAATTGCTGTGGGGAGCATTGCAACTGTTTGGTTTGTCACAGTCTCTTGGTGCGTTAAAAGCTTCCTCTTTTACATACATTTTCTTGAACACTGGTGGAGAGGGAGTTCGTCCAGAGCTCCTTGGTATGAACGATGGTGCGTTTGATGCCGGTTCAACCTGAGGTGTTTCTCCTTTAGCCGAATGTGACTTCAGCTCGGTTTGGTGTTGCACATACTCCATAGTTCTCTGTCTGACGACTTGCGGTGGGACTGCACTCTTTGCGCTTTCTCCTTTGTCTTGTTCAGCAGCTGCGGCAGCTTCTAGAACCTCTGCTTTTGCTGTAGCAGCTGCAGCTTTTTTCTCTATCTCCAGCATCTTTAAATCCAGTTCTAGACTTGCCTGTTGTTTTTTAATTTCTAATTGTTTCTTACTATAGGAGGCTTTAGCGTTTGTGGCTTCAGCCGAGGCCCGTGCAAAGATGGCTGCTTCCAATACGCTGGACCTCAAGGATAACTTGGAGGATGAGTGCCTGGAGCTGGAGTGTTTGGATCTGGAGCTAGCTATAGATGAGGCTTTAGCTTCAGATTTAGCCATTTCTTCTGCCTTCTCCTCATGCGGGTTGTCCATCGCTGTGGTGTAGGTTTTATTTTCCACCAACTGCTGATCTGGCTTTTCACTGTACTGTTATCACTACGTGTTGGATACACTGTGTATGTTAACGCAGATCAACAGCAAGCCAAACTCGATATTCATGAGCCAGGAACCGAGCGTCTTGCTCCTTTATTACAGTCTTCTTGACAGCTTACAATTCTTTACAATTGTGGCTTGAAAGCTCAATGAACAAGGTCGAGTGAAACTAGAAAATAAACAGAAAATAAAATATACATCAGCTCTTGCTATGTGAAATAAATGCACCAAATAAAATTGCTAGTGCCAGAAAGCATGCATAAGAATTAACTTTGGCTGTTACTAAAGCTCAACAGCATTTTAGCAATCTTTTCATATGCTAATTAGATCGTTAGCATCGTTGCTATGCTAATATACAGAGCACAAAGCAAAATGAGCCCCTGGGATAAGGCTAATTCCTGGTATCAACACATTCACAAAACGATCTCTAAATCGGCTCTTATAACCATATAACATTAACCAGAACATAGATCAGACTTACAGCCATTGCTTTCGAAGGTGCAAATAAAGATTTAGGACACAGGAGGTGAAGTTTAAGCATGGATTGGCAGGTTTTTCGCTACAAACGTTTTTCCTCCACTAAGCTCTGCTTCCGCTACCCACAATGCATTGCTACCTCAGAATTCACCTTCAAGATAAAATACAGATAACCAACACTGACTATATAAGTTTTTTTAACTAAATGACCATCTTTTTTAACATGAATTACTGCAGATGAATTATGACATTTTTTACCACTGAATTATTATGAACTATTTCTTAACCTTTGCGTTGGGCAGAACAAATATCATTTCCAATAACAAAAACATTATCCCCAGTTGAAACTTTAACAGTCCACTTATCACAGGTCATTTCACCATACTGTGCTTTCACTGACAGTCCACCTATAATTGGTCCAACATAATGTGGCTTTTTAAAAGAGGTACAACTTAAAGGAGCTTCCAAAATTCTAATTTCAGACAATCGACGGATTATTTGGGCAAGGGGGAACTCTGGTTTCCTGATGAGCTTTTTAAGCTTATGCAGATAATTTTCATAAGGAAATGCTGAAAATGAGTCCAGACAACCATGTAGTTGCACATCACCTGCTAGATGGACCAAACCATGTACATTATAAACAATTTGATCTTTTCCATATATTTCACCAAAGTGACTAACAAAACATTTCAGCAAAGTACGGGCATACTGTGTGTGGCAGGACAGTCTAGGACTAACTAAAATAGCAACACCAGAGAAGAGTAGCATGAAATTATAGTACATATTTTGATCCAGAAATGTGCCTAGCATTACAGGTCCTGTGTACAGGAGAAACTGTCTAAATTCTGTGGCCTTCCAACGATCCAATTCCCTCAGAGATCTGGGCTTCCGTGCAAACTCTACAGGAATAAAGGAACGCATTTCTAACAGTTTTGCTGACATTCTTTCCACTATGCTCGCAGGCAATCGAAAATTCAGAGGACCCCTGAGCCAGATGTGTAGCATTCTTCTAACAACTCCTAAACAAACTAAATGCATGTAATCTAGAGGGAACTGTGAAACCATACCCACACTACTGCCAATAAATGGATGTGGTCCTTCATGATGACGACTCTCATCGGCCATGTTTGTGAATGATTCATCTGTCCGTAGGGCATAGTCTGCACATGGGTATGTCATGCGTCTGTTAATATAGTTTCCAGGCTGCACACATTTGTCACATCCATGGTAGGCATTGTGGTTCTTTGTGTTTTTAATAAAGGACCTGGCTGGTGTGTCACAGATGACTGTATGCAGCTTGAGATTTAACTGTTTACCTTCTAAATCAAAACCATTTTCAAGCTATTGTAACTCTGTAACAAAGTCTTCAAGGAAGTCTTTTGCTGAACTTGGTTTCTTTGGTCCACAGAACAAACCTATAACTACAGGTTCCTTCATGGGAACACTTAATAGTAGACCAAGGATGGGCCACAACTGCAGACAAGCACTCTTGAACAAAGGAAGTCCATCTATGTTGATTTGTAACTTCAAAGTGAAACTGTCTGCTAACGTGTGTTTGAACTTTAACAATGTATTTCTAAGAGAAGCCAGAATGCCAAAATAGTGGTACTGTCCTCCAGCCCTTTCAAGAATTGAGTATTCTGTCTCAGTTCTGAGGAGTGTCCTAGCATCCTTTGGAATATCAGAATGGTAAATGCGAAGTATGGCCAATAATGCTGTCAAAGCGACCAAGGAAATACGAAATTCCAGTGGGATAAACTGTCAGAGAGTGAAACCGAGTCTTGGAGTTCATCATCAAAATGATCAGACTCAGATGTCTGAGTCTGAACATCACAAGCAGCATCCTCAAAATCCTCAGACAGGCCTAGATCTATCTCCATGCCATCTTGCTCACTAAAACCAGCACCGGTTTCAGTGTCTAGACAGTGTGGATTATCAGTTCCAGTGTGACTTTCATGAAAATGCTCTTCACTGATGTGTCCATGGTCAAGGTTCCTCTCTGTTGTCATCTGAAAGTCAGTTAAATTTGTGGCGTCATCCCGCATTTGTTTAAGTCGGTTTTCTACGTCTACACGGGCCCTCCTTCTTAAGGTGGAGTTGGAGACAGGTAGAGTCTTTCTATTCATTTTATCTAAAAATAAAAATTTTAGAAACACATTTTTGTTATTATTCTGAGACCAGACAGGATTTTAAAGCAGGCAAACAAGCCTCAACCTAGACCACAGGACAAAACATTGAAATGACAGAACTTACACATTATAACAGAGAAGAAGCTGTTATAGCCACTTATACTGGCAATAACAGCTATTTTTTTTAAATGAAGAATATATTATAACAGTCAAAGCTTAACGTCCATTACAGTTGCTTTTTAAGTACAGATGTGCGTGTGCAAGATTTCTGATAGCATATTACAAGCTCAGGTTTCCCTCCCCTTGTAACACACACATAATATTTCTGGCAGAAATTATTTGCAGTTTTAGAAAAAGTGTCTAAATGAACTCTAAGATTGAATTTTGGCTTACTTCAGTGAGGTAGCAGACAAGGTGGAGGGGGGAAGGCAGGCTGAATTGATCTGTAACAGAAGACATAAATAAAATTAATGTTTATAATGATGAAACTACAGAAAATCTTTCTTTTTGTGGCATGTTGGATATTAAACTTTGGTAATTTAAAGTATTTTAATTGTATCAATAGGGACTTTCAGTAAGTCAGAGTCCAAATATGCATTGTGGAAAAGTTTAAGGTCAAGCAAAGACAATAAATAGGGTTCATACACTTTCAACGCACAGGAGTTGTTGAATTTACTCGCGAGAAGTGAATACCTACGCTTGGGGAATTTGCAAGGATTGTTTTCTTCTGACTTAATTACAATTCCATACTGGTCTTATCCATTACTGGAATTTGCGGTTTTCTAGCCAACCAGCCAACAATAATTAAAGCCCCACTCTGGCCGGTTAAAAAAATGTGACCTCCTAAAGGTCCGCTCACTCTCTCACAGACTGTCTTCTGGGGAGATGCTCATATGCAGACGTGCAGGTTCGTTTCCATCTCATAAGTTAACTATTCAGATATTTTTTAAGGCAGTTACAGTTTTAAGCAATTTCAAGCACTGTGCCCAAAAATCAAGCACTTTTCAATCCTTGAAAGGACAATTTTAAAATGGAAGCATTTTCAAGGATAAGAAAAAAAGAATTAAATTTGAATCAAAAAGTCTTAGCAGAGACATAACTAAATCCATTTCTAAAGCTTATTAAATACTTTACAGCAACACCTGAAATCGTGAGACCCACTTTAACCTGATGGATGCTCTCAGATTAAATTTGGAGAACAATAGGCTGTGTTAGCTTAACTTTACCTGCAGTCAGTCCTGGAGAGGCTCAATAAAATCCTTCATGTGCTCAGTCTGCTGTAACATCAGCTACCTGGACAGTTAACCAAATCACATCGCCTTCCCCACCGAAATAAATCCCGGAGGAGCTTTTTTTTTTCTTTTAACCTCACAGCTTCCCGCTGTGTTAGCTAATAGGCCAGTAGCTAATGTGCTATAAGCTAACTCCGCTGCCACAATCTCACATTTCTGAATAAAAAATAAATAAAACCTTAATTATCTCCTACCAGGATAACTTTACTGTACAGGTAAAGCCATGAATGAAGAATATTTAACAGAACAGCTTACAGTTCTTACCTTAGAGAAGCTCTGCTCCTGCGCTCCTTATGACAGCAGTCGTTGACTTTTGAAAAAGAAAAAAAGAGGGGGGTGGGGAAAGGTGCGAGTTTGCTGAAGGGCTCCGCCGTGGAGCCGTGGCGGAGCCGCGTTTTGATAATCCGCTGTCAGTAGGTGGGGCGGGCCCAGTCCGGAGAGCAAGAAGGGTGGGGCGGATCGGCTGACTTGAAGGCGGATCCTCCCCGAAGTGTTTTGCTATCTGGGAATGTTTTCAGCAGTTTTCACGACTCTCTGCAGAGCCTTCCTCTCAGCCTGAGTGGTGTTGCCATACCACACTGAGATGCCAGTGGTGAGGATGCTCTCCACCAGGCCTCTGTAGGCTTGTGTGAGGGGGCGGCAGCTCAGCCCAGCCTTCCTGAGCAGCCTGATGAAGTGCAGTCGCTTCTGAGCCTTTTTTCACAGTGGCTGCAGTCTTCGTAGACCAGCTCAGGTCAGATGATACGTGAAGGCCAAGGAACTTGTGGCTGTCCACTCTCTGCACTTCAGTGCCCCTGATGGCGAGGGGGGTGCAGTTGAGGGGCTTTCCTCCTGAAGTCAACCATGATCTCTGTAGTCTTTTCTATCTTGAGGATGAGCTTGTTTTCCTCTCCATGTTTCCCAGGAGTGGCCAAGCCTACCAAAATTAGTCCAACAATATATGGATAACTTGTCCACAGAACGAACAGAACCTGCCTGGAAAAGGCATCTCCGCAACCGCAAGGCCCACCAAGCATGCGGGTTGTGCAGCTGGAACTGGCATGCCCAATAAACCCCAAGTAGTAAGTGCTACCAACTCTCTACGGCCTCCCCTTCACCACATGGCCCCAAAAATACACCACTTCCTGGTTGCTATCTCACCAACCGCAAGCCGCACCAGCATGTGGGTGGCACCAGTGGGACGGGCACGCTCCAAAACCCCCAGCTGGAAGTCGTCCCAGCTCTCTACGGCCTTCCCTTCACCAAAAAACACTACTTCCTGGTTGCAATGCATTCTGGGTAAGCAAAATATCACCATTGTTTTGCTTTAACTCCTAAAGCGCATCTCCTATACTCAAATCACCTATATTGCCGGAAAGGTCTCGCCTGCCTCTATCCACTGGCATGCATACCCCACTTGGCAACCGTGGGTCAGTGCGCCGCTCCCGCAGACGCCTTTAAATTGCGCCGCCATCACACTCCCCGCGGCGCCATCTTGGAAGATGGCGCCGCGAATGGATGCCCTGGTACTTCGGTGCGCTCTGTTTTGTTTGTTTTTGTGCGTTATTTCTGTGTCTGGACACTCTTCTGGGTATTCTTACACCAGAGAAGAGCTTTTCAACATTAGGTCCACAACACCTTCGGATTTATTTCCTGTTTTTGTCGCATCTGCGGCGGATTTATTACACACTCTGGCCCAGAAAGTGAGACGCCGAAAGAGAGGGAAGCGCGCTGGCGTGCTTGTGAGGCTAAGGAGACGTGGATTACGCACAGCCTTACCTGGGATTTTCCTCTCCAACGTGCGTTCACTTAGGAACAAAATGGACGAACTGACACTGATGAGGAGCATGAATAGAGACTTTTCCATATCCTGTGTGTTATGCTTCACGGAGTCATGGCTGTGTGAGGAGATACCGGACTGCGCGCTCCAGTTGGAGGGATTTCATCTCCTCCGCGCAGACCGGCAAGCTGCGCTTTCCGGCAAGGCTACAGGTGGAGGAGTCTGCTTCTACATAAACAGTGGCTGGTGTACGGATGTGACAGTGATTGCTAAGCACTGCTCTCCCTCACTGGAATATCTTTTCATTCACTGTAAACCGTTCTACTCTCCGCGGGAGTTCGCTTCATTCATACTGGCTGCTGTTTACATCCCGCCGGACGCGGACGTGCACGAGGCCCAGTGCGCGCTCACAGAGCAGATTCTGTGCATGGAGCGGACATACCCGGACTCTCTTATCATCGTACTTGGGGACTTTAATAAAGGCAGCCTGAGACAGGAACTTCCCAAATATAAACAATATATCACATGTCCGACCAGAGAGGAGAAGACACTAGACCACTGCTACAGCACGATAAGCGGGGCTTATCACGCAGTGCCCCGCGCTGCACTCGGCCTCTCTGACCACGACATGATCCACCTGATCCCCGCGTACAGACAGAGGCTGAAGCTCTCAAAACCTGTGGTGAGGACAACAAAGCAGTGGACCCGTGAGGCTGTGGAGGAGCTCCGCACATGCTTCGAAACTACAGACTGGGACTCAATGAGGGCTGCCTGTGACAGTCTGGATGACTACACGGACACTGTAACCTCGTATATCCACTTCTGCGAGGACAGCATTGTGCCATCACGCACCAGGGTGTGTTATAACAGTGACAAACCCTGGTTTACTCCCAAACTGAAGCAGCTGTGGATAGAGAAGAGGGAGGCTTTTAAAAGTGGGGACAAAGACTGCTACAAAGAGGCCAAGTACAGGTTTAGCAAGGAAGTGGCCACTGCTAGATCACATCACTCTGAGAATATACAGCAGCAGATCTCAGAGAACGACGCGGCCTCTGTATGGAAAAGTTTTAGGCAGATTACCAACTACAAGCCTAAAACCCCCCACTCCACAGACGACCTACAAACTGCAAATAGACTGAACGAGTTCTATTGTCGTTTTGATGGTCAGTTCAGCAGCCTTCACACCTCCACCAGTCCCAACTACAATACAGCCAACACAAATATTCACCCCCCAACCTCCCCCACTCCCCACACCTCAGAGAAGCCCACATCATCAAGGACTCCCACCCCAGAGACCCCCTCCTCCCCCACCCCCACAGTCTTTTGTATTCAGGAGGACCAGGTGCTAAAGCAGTTCAGGAGTGTCAAAGCTCGCAAAGCTCCAGGTCCAGATGGTGTCTCACCTGCCACACTGAGACACTGTGCTAACGAGCTTGCCCCATTGTTCACGAACATCTTCAACTCCTCACTGGAGGCTTGCCACATGCCTGTCTGCTTTAAAACCGCTACCATTGTTCCTGTCCCCAAGAAGCCAAGGATCACTGGACTAAATGACTACAGACCTGTGGCACTGACTTCTGTTGTCATGAAGTCATTTGAGCGTCTGGTGCTGTCCCACCTCAAGTCCCTCACAGCCCCCCTTCTGGACCCCCTGCATTTTGCCTACAGAGCCAACAGGTCTGTGGACGACGCCATCAACCTGACTCTGCACTTCATCCTACAGCATCTGGACTCCCAGGGAACCTACACCAGGATCCTGTTTGTGGACTTCAGCTCTGCCTTCAACACCATCATCCCTGATCTCCTCCAAGACAAGCTGTCCCAGATGAACGTGCCAGATCCCATCTGCAGGTGGATCATTGACTTCCTGATGAACAGGAAGCAGCACGTGAGGCTGGGGAAGAATGTCTCGGACTCCCGGACCATCAGCACTGGCACTCCTCAGGGCTGTGTCCTCTCTCCTCTGCTCTTCTCCCTGTATACCAACTGCTGCACCTCTGACCACCAGTCTGTCAAGCTTATTAAGTTTGCAGACGACATGACTCTCATCGGACTCATCTCAGACGGGGACGAGTCGGCCTACAGGATGGAGGTCAAACGTCTGGTGTCCTGGTGCAGCCACAATAACCTGGTACTGAACGCCCAGAAGACAGTGGAGATTATAGTGGACTTTAGGAAGCGCACAGCCCCTCTACCCTCCATCATCCTGACTGACACCCCCATCACCACAGTGGACTCTTTTCGCTTCCTGGGAACTACCATCACCCAGGACCTCAAGTGGGAGCACACCATCACCTCTGTCGTCAAAAAGGCCCAGCAGAGGATGTACTTCCTGCGGCAGTTGAAGAAATTCAACTTGCCAGCAAGGACCATGGTGCAGTTCTATACTGCCATCATTGAGTCCATCCTTACCTCCTCCATCACTGTGTGGTACGCTGGAGCCACCACTAGGGACAAACAGAGACTACAGCGCGTTTTGCACTCTGCTGAGAAGGTGATTGGCTGTAACCTCCCATCTCTCCAGGACCTGTACACCTCCAGGACACTGGGGCGTGCAGGTCGGATCACAGCCGACCACTCTCACCCTGGGCACAGACTTTTTGACCCTCTCCCCTCAGGCAGGAGGCTACGGTCCATACGGACCAGAACCTCCCGCCATAAGAACAGTTTCTTCCCCTCTGCTGTTGGACTCATGAACAATTACCCTAAGACTGTTACCACCACCCTCCACAAACGCTGATGACCCTATGTCTATGCACCTGTCTGATTGCACTGATGTACATATTAGTGGAATATAGTTTACATTCTTTTATCTTTTAATTAGTCTCTGCACTGTATATTTTGTAATTTTGTAATATTGTGTTATAGTCATAGCTCTAATACCTCTGTATATTTGCAATTTGTATACTTGTATATTGTCTTATAGTTTTTATACTTATTTGTTTTTTTTTTTTTTCTGTAAGCACGAAGTACCGCAGCAATTTCCTAATGCTGTGAACCTGTTCACCCATATGGCAATAAAAACCTTCTGATTCTGATTCTGATTCTGATTCTGATTCCCTGCCCCTGAGCCTAAAGGGGCCGCCATTCTGGACTCCCGACCTACAAACCAAACAGCGCTGGTTCGAGCCCACTGCCCGACCACTTTCATTTACACTCACCTTTACACACAAAACGCACAACTACAACCTAAGCAAGCCTACAATACCCACAACTCACAAACACATTTACTTAACAAATACACTAACTCACAAACACACACAAACACATGCCACCAACACACACACACGCCTCAGCGCATTCCACTTGGTTGCCATAGGCGCCCGCTCACCGGCCCGAACACTGTCATCACACTCAACGCCACTAGGGGGAGCGCTCCACAACAACTCCCTGCAAAAACAACAGCCCAAACTCACGTTTATCACCAAAAATCACAGCAGCAAAACAATCTGCACATTTCAAGGCGCTCAAAACTTACACATTTCTCAGCTACAAACTCTCCTGGATATTTCTGCACTTCACAGTCACAAAAAAAACGCTGCGCAGGCTGTCCGCTTTGGCAGCAAAATGTGCACCTGCCAACACGGCGCTGGGAACGGCACTGTAGCGCCTATTTATTTCACACCAAAAACCAACAAATCAAATGGCCACTGAGGCACCTCAGGACTGGATCTTACGCAGGTCAAAAGTCTCACTCGGAGGCTGAAATTGTAACAGTGTGACCTGAGCTGGTCCAGAGAAAGTAAACACACACACACACGTTTTTTAGAATAATATTGAGGTGATGCCTTTACCCAGCTGTGAAATGCGCACCCAACGACATTCACTGCTGGCTACGTGGCATCGCATGTGATCATCTATGTAAACAACCCTTAACGATGCCGCCACACCAAACGAGCGGTGCAGGGCCGGCCAGCTGAGCTAAGAGTGAAGAGCGGAGATGAGAGAAAGTGGTCTTAAAAAGGAAACATTGAAAACAATAAGAAATGCCTTGTCCCTATTAGAAGAGGCAAATGGGACTCATCGTACGTGGCTTATTGGAGACGAGGGACGATACAAAAACGTGCTGAGCCAGCAGCGGGTCTCGAGCCGGCAGGGCGTGCCTGTAAGCCACAAGCCGGCGAGGGCTTAAAACTACGCTGTTTAACAGATCCAGGCGACCGAGGGCCGGCCGCACGCCCTCCCGGCCGCAGTTGCGGCTTCGCCGCTGTCGATTTACACGCCAGATCGCGCCGCTGTTCACAGGCCCGCTTCGGGCGCTAGGGCCGGAGGGAGCGTGGGGAGAGGCAGCCAAAACGCCAGCCCCTGCAGCACACTTTATCCTCCGCGATAACCGCACCATCACTCAAACACCAGCTGCATTCAATCTGTCACTTTCAGCACCAATAAAAATCTCACTGTAATCTCTCTCCGCAGTTCAACAATATTGAGCAACAGATCATCAGAGTTTATTGGAGCCCCGCAAAGTCATAATACGCTGCATTAAAGCAATAATGCTGTTACCTACAAAGCTTCACGGATTACATCAGTTTCTGCGTGGAAAACACTGTGCCCATCAGGAGAGTAAGGTGTTTTTCAAACAATAAACCCTGGATCAACTCTGAAAAATCAGGGATGGAAAAAAAACACCTACAGAAAGAAGACGGAGGACCAGCTACAGCAGAGCAACATCAGTGGGCTTTGGAGGAGTTTGAACTCAATTTCAGGCCACAAACCAAGCCCTAGGGTCGTGGGAGACTTGGGGGGGGGGGACAACCTGAACCAGTTCTTTAACAGGTTTGATGTGCTCTACAGGAAGGTTCAGAGCAGACTCTACCTGCTGAGAAGGCTGAGGTCTTTTGGAGTGCAGGGGGTGCTCCTGAAGACCTTTTATGACACTGTAGTAGCATCAGCCATTTTCCATGCAGCAGTATGTTGGAGCAGCAGCTTATCTACAGGTGAGAGGAAGCGGATAGACAAGCTCATCAGGAAAGCCAGCTCTGTCCTAGGATGTCCTCTCGACTCAGTGCAGGTGGTGGGAGACAGAAGGACTCTGACCAAAATAACATCACTGATGAACAAGGTCTCCCACCCCATGCAGGAAGCTGTTGCTGAGCTGGAGAGCTCCTTCAGTGACAGACTGCTGCATCCTAAATGCACAAAGGAGCGTTACCGCAGATCCTTCCTCCCAGCAGCTGTAAGACTTTATAACCATCACTGCTCCCAACAAAAACCACAATAACCTACACATTGTAGGATAATATATAATATATTGTAAATAGTCCGGCCTGTTAAGGCTCAACACACAGGCACATCATGTACATTGTATATAATATTATTATTATTGGTATTATTATTATTATTATTATTAAGGTTAATCTTGTTGTTGTTTATATATATATATATATATATATATATATATATATATATATATATATATATATATATATATATATATATATATATATATATTCTTTTCTCAATAGTGTAAATTATTAATATAATTATTAATATAATAACTGCGGCTGCTGTTACACCCAAATTACCCCTATGTGGGACAATAAAGGCTGTTTCTTCTTCTTCTTCTTCATCATCAGGTAAATTCTTATTTTACAGTCGTGCAGTGGAGCTGCTGTCTGTCACATCCTGCTACAGTGGGGTGGGGGTGGGGGTGGGGGGGTGAGTGGCGGCTATCCCAGCCATCATGGGATAAAGGCGGGGTAAAATTTAGACAAGTCACCTGTCTATCGCTTGCTTTACAAACAGGAAACCCAGGTCAGAACCACGGTCAAGCAGCATGGACCGGAGTTGCATAGTTTCATAGAAACTGACAATTTTGACAATGCTCTGAAGAATTGAACTGCTATGGTTAAAGATTATTTAGACTGAGTAAACCACACACGTAACATATATATATTTATATATATATTTATAAATATCTTATTTTATTCTGCTGTCAATGATGTTCAGTTCTATCAATAAGTTTTCCAATCAGCCTCTGTAAAGTTCATCAAAATTCCTGATTTAATATTATAATTAACCCAATCTAAGTTTTGTTTAGTTTTGGCCCAAAGGCATACAGTGACACAAACTCTGCTGCTGTACCTTAAATGGGTAGCACTTTCTATTACAGCTCGGTAATAATGTGGTAATAATGGGGTAACAAGTTGGAAACAAAAGGTAATAATGGGGAAATATACAGGACATTACCATCCAATTACAAAGGTAATTACCAGCTAATATCCAAGTAATACCAAGTATTATATTTAAAAAATAAACATGCATAAACCATTCATCAAAAGCTTGCTGGAAAATAACAATGCAATGTATTTGTTTGAGGATCACAATATTAAGCATAGCTAAGAGGTCTATTTAAAATAGTTTTTGAAATTGCATTGGAGTGTAGAAGATCCTCTGTCACAGCACATTTTTTATCTGGATGACAATTGAATACATATTTTAAATGTCCAATACTCAAAAACAAAATGCCATCCATCTATGCATTTTTTCCAGGGGAGCTGGACCCTGTCTCAGCTGTCATTTGCGGGAGATGGGCTACACATTGGACCGGTCACCAGTCTGTCATCGGGCTAATGCCGAGACGAACTATTCACATTTACAACTAGGGTCAATTTATACAGTCAGACCTAGAGCTAATTTAGAATCACCAATTTATCTAACCCCATGCATGACTGTGGGAGGAAACCAGAGTAGCCAGAGAGAGTCCACAGATCTGGTGATAACATACAAACTCCGTGCAAAAAGGCTCCAGCCACAGGGGTGACGTTATTGTACTGGATGTATGGCTCTTATATCCTTGAAAAGGCGACCAAGGGGTCCATTTCTGTGTTGTCTACCCAGCCAGTAGTTCCACTCAATAAAATGTAGGATCTCTCTCAGTGACTTCTCAGTCATGTTGCCTCTGAAACGGTACACCTCTTGTCTAAAGGTTCTCCGGGACCTTTCTATATGCTGGGTATGTGCTCCTGTAGCAGGGTGAACAAAAAAACCTCTGGCGATTGACTTGGTAGTGTATATACCCATGTTGCCTCAGTCTGCAGTAGGAACGCCAAGAGTCACTCAAAATTGTACTTGCAGGTCTAACATATATAATAGGAAGTAGTCGTTCAGAATTTCGTCGGTGAACAAATTTCAACACAGGCCTCCTTCTCCGTTGGTTGACTTCCAACAATCCAAAAAGCCAGCCTCTCCTGCACCAAGTAGCACCAAACCGCCCCCATGCACACTGAAAAATGTGAAGTTTTTGGAAAGAGGACAGTGTTAAAGCATGATTTATTTGCAGTTGTCTGAACAACAATTTTATAGATACAGATGTACCTTTTTTTAAGATCACCATTATTCACCAATTAATATCTTAAATAAATTCATATCTTTACCTTTCTCTTGTGACAAAACTTGCTCTCATCAATGACAACAAAACCATGTCTTCCACCTAGTCTCATTTTCCCCCTCCTCTCCAGGTGCTTAACTGCTTGCACACACACCCTCCTTTTTTTTTTTTTTTTTTTTTTTTTCTTTTTGCCTGTCATGTCTGGCAGATCTTGCAAACAGAACTGTGATCTGAATGCATTGTTGTGCCAAACATATTTGCTATTTCAAGATGAGCTCTATAGGTTCTCTATAGGCTCCTTTTGTTACTGTGTAATCCTTTATTTTATTTGAATTATTTTTAACATGCTATTTATCAAATTGTGCCAGAAATGACAGGCTTAAGAAATAGAAAAGAGAAGAGAAAGAAAAGAGAAAGGGAAAGAGGAAGAAGAAGAAAGGGAAAAAAAAGGAGAGAAAATAGAAAAAAGAAACAGGAAAGAGTGCAAGTAAGTAAACCAAATAGTTAGCCACTTGTTAAACTTAAGATATTGACAATATCTGCAAAATTAAAGATTGTGTGGGGAAAAAAGAAAATAAATAAATAAATAAAAATAAATAAAGAATAGTTATACAAACCAACCATTTTGTGTCATTATGTGGGTATATGTGTTTGTGTCATGAAATGTACTTACCAATGAAGGCAGAAAGCCGCAGCCCCGCCCATCAGAACCCAGAGGCAGGCAAGAGAAACCCAGGAAGCCCAGGCCACCAGCAGCCCATCAAGACCTACGAAGACCCGCGGCCACTCATTCCAAAGACAACCGTACACCCCTCCCAGCAGACGGAGGACGGAGGTCTCAGATGGAGTCCCAGCAGCCAAGGAGCAAGGGCACCAGAGCATTCGAGGCAACGAGAAGCCAGCCCCCCCCCAGCGGCCAGCCCCCCGCACGGCCGGCAGCAGGGCCCCAGGGCCCCCGGCACCCAAGGGCCGCCCGAGCCCCCACAGGGCCCCCCCCCCCACGCCGAAGAAGCCAACGCAGCCCCGCGCCGCAGCCCCCAGGGGAGCAGGTCACCACCCACATCAGAACATCCGGCCCCACCCAGGAACCAGGAGGTACCCACACCCCAGGGGGGCAGGGGGGGAGAGGCAACCAGCAAGGAGCGGTCAGGAGGCAAGCCACCGGCCCAGACCCAGGTCCAGCCAAACATACAACCACACGCACACCGGCAAGCACACCCATGTACACATTTATACACAAACACACTCTCCCACACACATATAAACATAGATACACCATATTCACTCGCCCACCCATACTCACGAAGACTGTGATAAATACAAAGACACACATTCATCCATAGCTACCCACTCTCTGAAGATGGGAGCGGAAACCACCCCAGGGCCAACAGTGACCCCAAGATGCCGCCAGCCCGGTCCCCAAGGAACCACCCGACCCCGACCCCGGGCGAGGCATAAGAAATCGGGGTGTGAGATGGCCCACCCCCCCCTCCCCCCGCCCAACTTATAAGTGTATGTGTTTATGTTGTGAATGAATGAGTTGTATAGGGTGCAGTTAAAATTGAGGGGGCAGTTGTGCCACAAGCACCAACTGCTGGACGTCAGTGCTCGCCCACACTGCCCCCCCAAAAACCCTCCATGTCTAAAATGCAAATAAAATTTGGGGACAGACAGAAATGAGGATCTGAATGGGGCCACCTCAGCGGCCGCCCCTCATCAACCTCTGTGTAACATGCCTGCCCCAAAGGTCCTATATGTATCGTGTAGTATGTGTGCATGTGTTGTGAATTATAATGTCTATAGTGCAATTAAAAAGGAGATGCAAGTGGCCGCGTGACTCTGCACGCAGCCTCTCAACCCTACACCCTGCGTGTGTGTGTGTGTGTGTGTGTGTGTGTGTGTGTGTGTGTGTGTGTGGGTGGGTGGGGGGTGGGGGGGTAAGACCAGAAAAAAAAAACCCCACCCAACCTGGAAGAAGAGAGCCAGCAGTCCACTGGCTCAGTAGGCACCTAACCTCCCACACCCCAGCACAGGGCAGGGAGGGGTGAGCCCGGGGCCATGGTGACAGCAGCCCAGAGCACTGCAGCACCTGAGACTGGTGCCACCGCCCCCATCATAGAGGGTAGCCCACTCTCACTAGACGCCCATTCACTCAACAATAGACACAAACAAGCGACAGGACATGCTGGCCTGAGTTGGAAATACGGTGCCCCGTCCCCACCAACCACCCCACCGCCGTCCCCACCCCCCACCCCACCCCCTGGCAGCGCAGGCACCCGAGGGCCCAAAAAGCGCAGACCGGATGTCCCAATGCAGGTTAGGTCAACCCACCCCACCCGGTGGCGCGCCCGGGACAGCAGAGACCCCCCAGCGCCAGGGGGGACCCACCGGGAGCCGGCACGGCCCCAGGCCCGGGGCCCCAGGGCCCAGCCCCCAAGCCACCCAGGGAAGACCAGCCAACCGACCGGGGGCCGGCACCCATCACCCCAAACACCCCGGACCACACCCCAGGACCGCAAGGCAGCACCATCCAAGCCCCCACCACCATCAACTAGAACAGGCACACAGACATCACCAGAAGGTTGCCCCAGGACTCCAGTCTCAGGAGGCTACCAGCTACACAGGCCCCCAGAGCTCCCACTCGACCGCCTACAAAGCACCTCAGGGGCAGAACCAACAGCCAACCACCCCCACTAAGTAATGAGCTGATCAGTGGGAACCAAAGAGAGTCAAATTCCTCCAATTGATCTTTAGATGAAGCAGACATTCTCTCTAAACTAACATAATCTATTAATAAATTTCTGTACTGAGTAATACATAGTTTATTTTTTGACTTCCAATTCATAAGGATAGTTTTCTTAGCGATGCACAAGGCGGTGAGAACTATGTGTGACATATTTGACTCCATCACTAATTCACTGATGTCACCTAAGATGCATAGTCTGGGGGAAGTTGGGACGCGACAGCTAAACCATGTGGATAGGTCTTTACATATCCTTTGCCAAAATCTCTGAACAGGTACACAAGACCACAGAGCATGTAGATAATTCTCCTCTGAATTGCTTGTACAGTGGGTGCATATGTTTGAATGTGTAAGGCCCATTTGGAACATCCTTTGTCCAGTATAGTGTGTTCTATGGAGAATTTTATATTGTAAAAGTTGTACTTGGGGTCTTTTAGTCATTTTGAAGATATTTAAACATATTTCTTTCCATAAATTTTGATCTAGGTTAACAGAAAGATCACGCTCCCATTTTGCAATTGGGAGGGAAACTGAATCATCAGTTTTCAGTAATAATTTATACAATTTTGACAACAATTTTGGGGTATAGAGGTTAAGAAATTCTGTTACCCATGTAGGTATTTCTAGATTCAACTGATTAAGGTTAAATCTTCCCTGTAAAATGGACTTAAGTTGTTGATATTCCAGAAATCTACCGTTGCCAATTCTATATTTTGACATAAGTTCTTGGAATGTAATAAGGTTTCCATCTTGGATAATATGTTCTAAAGTATTTACACTCTTATCAAGCCATAACGGAAAATTCAGCATTTTCTTTTTCTGACAAATATCTGGATTGTTCCAAATCGGTGTTAGCTTACAGGGGATAAGTGAAGATTTAGTTATTTTCAAAAATTTCCACCAAGCTGTCAGAGAAGTATTTATACTAAGGCTTTTATAGCAGTTATGATGTTTAATACTAGGGCTAATGAAAGGTAGATTCGAGATTTTTATTTTTCCACAAAACTCCTGTTCTAGATCCAGCCATGGGTTGTCTAATGAATTGGATTTGATCCACTTTGAAATATACTGCAACCTATTGCTTAAGAAATAGTAATAAAAGTTTGGTAATTCCAGACCTCCACTTTGTTTTGGCTTTTGTAAAGTTTTTAAGCTTATTCTTGATGGTTTGTTTTTCCATAAAAATTTTGAGATGTTTGAATCTAGTGACTTGAACCAAGGAATAGAAGGTTTATTAGGGATCAGTGAAAATAGATAATTAATTTTTGGTAAGACCATCATTTTAATGGCAGCAACTCTCCCCATGAGTGATATAGGTAAACTATTCCAACGTGTGAGATCATCCTCTATTGTTTTTAATAAGGGGGTGTGATTTAATCTTACCAAGTCTGAGAGCCTGGCGGAAAAATTTATGCCTAAATATCTAATGTTTCCTGACTTTAGTGGGGCCCTAGGGGTTCTATGGAAATTACAATTCAGAGGCAAAACTGTTGATTTACTCCAATTGATAGAGTAATCGGATATAGATGAGAACTTATCTATCAGTGTGATAGTCTTCAAGAGAGAAGCTTGTGAATTCCCCAGGAAAAGTAATACATCATCAGCATAAAGGCTAATTTTATGGTTCATATTTTCAGTTTGAATCCCTTTAATATTTGCATTTTGACGGATTGCTGCCGCTAGTGGCTCAATGAAAATTACAAAAAGAGAGGGAGAGAGTGGGCAGCCCTGCCTAGTGCCCCTCTGCAGACTGAAGCTTTGGGAAATGAGATCATTTGTCCTAACACGTGCATTTGGGGAGCTGTGTAGTGTTCTGATCCAGTTTATAAAGGATGAACCGAATCCAAATTTTTGTAGAACTGCTAGTAAGAATTTCCAATTTACCCGATCAAATGCCTTCTCTGCATCTAAAGACATGACTGTCGTCTCTAATTTGTTAATAGAACAATAGTCTATTATATTTATCAGTCGACGTGTATTATTGGCTGAGTGCCGACCCTTGATAAAACCTGTTTGATCTGGATGTACAATAAATGGAGTAATACTTTCTAATCTTTTGGCAAGGGCTTTGCAAATTATTTTAAGATCTACATTAATGAGAGAGATTGGCCTGTAGCTGGATGGGAGTGTGGGGTCTTTGCCTGGTTTAAGAAGCAGGCTAATGTTAGTAGAGTTTAGGGTTGGAGATAAGATGTGATCACTCTGAATCTGAGTTACCATTCTGAAAAAAATGGGAGCTAGCTCTGACCAAAATTCTTTATAAAACTCGGCTGGAAAACCGTCTGGACCTGGGGCTTTATTATTTGGGAGGTGCTGTACTGCTTCACTAAGTTCAGATAATGAAAGAGGTAAATCCAGAGCTGCAGCTTGATCGTCATCTAGTTTTGGTAGAATTATATTGTTAAGAAATTCTTCCATTTCAGTATCAGATGGGTTAATCTGTGGTGAGTATAAAGCTTCATAAAAGTCTTTAAAAGAGTTATTTATTTGTTGTGGGTCATGAGTAATGTTACCAGTTGAATCTTTAATAGAATAAATGGCTGTTTTTTCTTTATTTAGTTTTAATTGGTTGGCCAGGAATTTTCCAGGTTTGTTTCCATGCTCGAAGTTTTCCAAACGCAGCCTCTGCAACATAAATTGTGTCCTTTTATCAGTTATTTCATTTAACTCCAGTTTCAGTTTCCTCAGGTTGGTAATTATATGTTCTTGTGGTGAAGCAGCATAGGCAGTTTCTAAAGATTTAATTTTCTGTTCTAATTCTAACACAAGTGTTTTTTCTTTATTTTTCATATGCGAGCAGTAAGTGTCATGGCCGGGGAGGAAACGGGCAAGGAAGGGCAAAAACGCAGGACTCCAGAGGTAACTTAAAAGGGCGTTTATTCCACCGGGGAAACACAAAAATACAAAAACCTTGGAAGGGAGGCACAGGGAGACGAAGGGCAGGCGCAGGGAACACAGGAACACAGGAACACACGGACACACAACGTCAACGACGCGACAAGGAGCATGGGAAACACAAGACTTAAATACACAGAGGGGCTGATGAGGGAAGAGGAAACAGGTGGGCACACAGGTGATTATGATTACCCTAACGGGGGGAAAGCAAAACTGAAACAAACAAACAACACAAAACACAGGAACCCAAAACAGAACCACAGAGCAGAACCAAAAATCAACGGCAAGAGCCGGAACAGACACCCCAAAAAAGACAGAAGGCAACCAAAAAAAAAAACCGAAACAATCGTGGGGGTTAACAAGGGTTAACCCCCACCGGGCTCTGGTGGGGAACCCTCGGGCGACGTGGAGCGCTCGGACTGAGCAGAGACCCCCACCGGCTCGGACTGAGCGGAGACCCCCATCGGCTCGGACTGAGCGGGACCCTCTGGCGCGGAGCGCTCGGACTGAGCGGGACCCCCTGGCTCGGGGCGCTCGGACTGAGCGGAGACCCCCATCGGCTCGGACTGAGCGGGACCCTCGTGCGCGGAGCGCTCGGACTGAGCGGGACCCTCTGGCGCGGAGCGCTCGGACTGAGTGGGACCCCCTGGCTCGGACTGAGCGGAGACCCCCACCGGCTCGGACTGAGCGGGACCCTCTGGCGCGGGGCGCTCGGACTGAGCGGAGACCCCCACCGGCTCGGACTGAGCGGGGCCCTCTGGCGCGGGGCGCTCGGACTGAGCGGAGACCCCCATCGGCTCGGACTGAGCGGGACCCCCTGGCTCGGACTGAGCGGAGCCCATGGGCTGAACGGGGCCTACATAGTGAGGCACCGGATGCGTAGGCTGGGACCGCGGAACAGGACACACTGCTGCTTTATTGAGCAGCAGGGGCTGCTCGGGGAATAGCCGAGGTGCAGGGGACTGCGTGGAAGCAGGCCGGGAGACGACTGGCTGCGTGGAAGCAGGCCGGGAGACGACTGGCTGCGTGGAAGCAGGCCGGGAGACGACTGGCTGCGTGGAAGCAGGCCGGGAGACGACTGGCTGCGTGGAAGCAGGCCGGGAGACGACTGGCTGCGTGGAAGCAGGCCAGGAACTAGCTGACACTGGGGACCGAGGAAGAGCTACTGGAACTGACTGAGAGTGGAGTGGACAGGGAGCGACAGGAGCTGGGGCTGACTGAGTGCTAGGGGGAGCGACAGGAGCTGGGGCTGACTGAGTGCTAGGGGGAGCGACAGGGGCTGGAGCAGACTGAGTGCGAGGGAGAGCGACAGGGGCTGGAGCAGACTGAGTGCGAGGGAGAGCTACCAGGGCTGGAGCAGACTGAGTGCGAGGGAGAGCTACCAGGGCTGGAGCAGACTGAGTGCGAGGGAGAGCTACCGGGGCTGGAGCAGACTGAGTGCGAGGGAGAGCTACAGGGGCTGGAGCAGACTGAGTGCGAGGGAGAGCTACAGGGGCTGGAGCATACTGAGTGCGAGGGAGAGCTACAGGGGCTGGAGCAGACTGAGTGCGAGACAGCGCTGCTGGCTGCGTGGGGGCAGACTGAGTGCGAGACAGCGCTGCTGGCTGCGTGGGAGCAGCCTGAGGGCTAGGGAGATCTGGCTGCGTGGAAACAGAGAGGTGAGAGCTAGCTGACACTGGGGCCTGAGAGGGAGCTGACTGAGAGGGCACTAAAACAGCTGACACTGGGGACCGAGGGAGAGCGACTGGAGCTAGAGCTGACTGAAGGCGAGGGAGAGCGACTGGAGCTAGAGCTGACTGAAGGCGAGGGAGAGCGACTGAGGCTGACTGAGACCCTGCTGCTGCAGCTAACACAGAAGACCGATGCGAAGGCTTGGACCTGGCTGCCCCCACCCGCGGAACAGGTACGGGTGCAGAGGTCAGCCCGTCCGTGGCTGCCCCCACCCGCGGAACAGGTACGGGTGCAGAGGTCAGCCCGTCCGTGGCTGCCCCCACCCGCGGAACAGGTACGGGTGCAGGGGAAGCTGGAGCTAAGGGAGCTGGAGCAGGGTGAGCAGAGGGAGCTGGAGCTAACTGAGGGGTCTGGGACTGCGACTGAGGGGGAGCTGGAGCTACAGCTGACTGGGAACACTGCGACTGAGGGGGAGCTGGAGCTACAGCTGACTGGGAACACTGCGACTGAGGGGGAGCTGGAGCTACAGCTGACTGGGAACACTGCGACTGAGGGGGAGCTGGAGCTACAGCTGACTGGGAACACTGGGAAGAAGCTAAGGGAACTGACAGGAGTGGCTGAGAGGCTGCAGCAGTGGTCTGTGGTGCTGGCTGTAGGTGAAGGGTGGTGATTACAAAGTCTTTCACTAACCCGTGCAAGGAGTCCAACAGCCAAGGGAAACTGGCAATCAGGTCTTGAAGCCTGGTGGTGATGGCTTCCTGTTCGTCCTTACACGGGTCAGATAACAAGTCCAAGCATAATCGGTCCACTCTTCGGATCAGAATTTTCCTGCTCTCCTCTGAGAGGGAGGAAGCAGCAGAGTACATGACGTCATGAACAGGAACAGTCACTTTCGGGAACAGAACAGACTCACTCACTGTGTCGGTGGGCTGAAGTTGCGCTTTCTGCTGCTGAGAGCCAAACTTCCACCCCACGGAAGCAGGCTGAAGACTCGCCTGTGCAGACGGCTGGGATAGCCGTGGCGTTATACCACGCGGCGCCGGAAAAAACTCCTCCCGCAGCTGCCGGGAAACCCTCCTCCTCCCTTGCTGCTCCGTCTGTGAGAGGGAAGAGGGGCGAGCGAACGGAGAGGCAGGTGAGGGAGCGGCCGGCGCCAAAAACAGTCCGCCCACGCGGCAGACCTGCGGTTTAGGCGGGGGCGGTGAGCGGCGTCGCCGGGGACCATTCAAAAAAGCTGGTCCCCCCAGCGCCAGGCGAGTGCCGTTGTAGCGGCCGGAGCTTGCAGGGTCTTTACTATGGTCGCGTCGTTCTGTCATGGCCGGGGAGGAAACGGGCAAGGAAGGGCAAAAACGCAGGACTCCAGAGGTAACTTAAAAGGGCGTTTATTCCACCGGGGAAACACAAAAATACAAAAACCTTGGAAGGGAGGCACAGGGAGACGAAGGGCAGGCGCAGGGAACACAGGAACACACGGACACACAACGTCAACGACGCGACAAGGAGCATGGGAAACACAAGACTTAAATACACAGAGGGGCTGATGAGGGAAGAGGAAACAGGTGGGCACACAGGTGATTATGATTACCCTAACGGGGGGAAAGCAAAACTGAAGACAAGGAACAGACGACCATCAAAGTAAAACAGGAAGCCAGAAAGGGGGAGACAAAGACGCAGACGCAGACTAGACACCAGGAAAACATGTGGAACAAGATGACAACATAGAAACCGAGAAAATAACAAACACCAAGAAAACATAACACTGGGCCACCGGCCCAGGACATGACAGTAAGATATTATTTTGCCCCGCATTACTGCCTTTCCTGCTTCCCAAAGAACACATGGTGATATTTCCGGAAGATCATTATTTTCTAAATATGCTGACCACTCCTTTTTGAAATAATTAATGAAATCTTGTTCTTTAAGTAATGATGTATTAAATCTCCAGTTCCTGGTTGGTGGTGTAACTTTTTTCTGTGTCAGAGAGAGAGACACCGGTGCATGATCACTGATCGTGATAGGATGAATCTGTGTGTCTGTAATGTCCATCATCATGGAGCTGCTAACTAGAAAGTAGTCTATGCGGGAGTGGGAGTGATATACTGGTGAGAAAAAACTATAATCCCTCAGAGTGGGGTGATGTGAACGCCAAGCATCACAAAGACCAAAATCCTTCATGTACTGTTTAAGAATGTCTGCAGACTGCCAGTTCCTCTGATTCACTGCTGTACTGAGCCTGTCAATATCTGCATTAAGTACCAGGTTGAAGTCTCCTCCTATTACTAGTGTAGTGTCAGAGTGATCAGATAGTGAGGTGAAGAAAGTATGAAAGAAGGAGGGGTCATCAACATTTGGTCCATATATGCTAGCAATACATAAATCTGTATTCTGAATAGATAAATTAAGTATTATAAATCTACCTTCAGGGTCTATTGTAGTGTTGCTAATGTTAAAGTTTATCTTCCTGTTAATCAGTATAGCTACACCTCTTTGTTTGGAGTTGTAGCAGGCTGAGTAAGTGTGAGGGAACTGTGGAGAGGAGAGAGTGTGCACAGATGTTTTGGACATGTGTGTCTCCTGTAAAAGAACATCTGCTTTTAAGTCTTTTAACTGATTAAAAATTTTTAGTCTTTTTTTCCCTCGAACCAGCTCCGTGTACATTCCATGAGACAAATCTGAGTGTGCTCATGTTTAACCTAACTAATGGGCTGTTGTGTGCTCACTAAAGATGTGTGTGTATATGCGCTGTATGTTGGTGGGTGTGTGTGTGTGTATGTGTGCGTATGCTCTGTATGTTGGCGTGTTGGCGTGCTAATTGCAGAAATAAAAAAGACGTGAAAAAAGTGACCTGAGTGACATAAGACTGAAATAAGAAGAGGAGGAAAAAAGAGGAGGAGAAGAAGAAGAAACATCATTTAAACAAAACAAACAAGTGATCACGGCACTATGCTCATTAATCGGCGTTATTGGTACTATTTAGACAGTTGAATATACATTTAGAGAACTGCAGAGAAAGTAGAAAAAGAAACAAAAAAAAAAAAAACTCAGAAAAGAACGTTAATATGGACACAGATCACCTGAACGATCAGTAGAGCCATGGCGTGGTGCTTTTGTCGCGGTAAAGCTGTCCGTTTACATACAGTTTGTCCACGGCGATGACAGCCCGGGAGCCTCCCTGCATGAGCTTCTTCCGGATGGGGAACAGTACCTTGCGTCGCTCCAGGATCTCCTTCGGAAACTGGTCGTTGACGCTGAAGTCCGTCCCTCTCAGCTCCCGGCCGCGGCTCTTCACCAGCTCTTTTTGTTTAAAGTGTTCGAATTTGGCCACAATCGGTCTGGGTCTGCGTGCTCCGGGTCGCTTTCCTCCCAGGCGGTGGACTCTATGGAAGGCGATGGTCTTCACGGTGTCATCCGGGAGCTTCAGGTGAGTTTGGATAAACTCCTTCACTGTAGCCTCCGGGTCCTCCTCTGCCTTTTCCGGAATACCTGAAAACACAAGATTTTCTCTCATGCTGCGGGCATGAAGCTCGATAATAGATTCTTTAATTTTCTTATTTTCAGCTGAGAGCCGGGTCGTTTCCTCGGTGAGGGAATTTACCGACTCTCTGAGGACAGCGTTTTCAGCAGCCAGTGTTTCCACCTGATGCTGGCTGAACTCGACTGACTCCCGCAGGGCCTGAAACTCCTTGTGGAGGATTTCAACCAGGGCCAAGCGGGCGTCAAAGCTTGACAGCTTGTTGTCAATGGACTCCAGAATGCCCACAATATTAGTGGTGGGTGGCGATACCGCCTCTAGGGAATCTTCGGGGCGGCTTCTTTTCGTGGACGGAGTCGACGGGAGTCGACGTCTTGTCGGGTTTCCCCATAACGACTCGCTCAAAACACCCGTCGATGTAACGCAACAGACTGTCCAGGTCCTCTTCACAGTCCTCCAGATTGCTGCAAAAAATTTAAGTTAGGCTGAAAAAACTATCTAGATTTGTTAGTTTTAAGCCTGTCTACTTTATAAATTGGCGGAAAAAAAGCTAATCACTCAAATGTTTGCAAATGGAATCACGCCGCCATTGGCGATTCTGCCGAGATTCACAAAGTCTCGCGTGACTACAGCATAGCCTCTCTCACACACACCCTCCTTAGTGTCTTGGACATCTTGGACAAAGTGCGGCTGCTTCCCCAGACTCCCTCTTCAATTAAGTCCACTTGTCTCAGTCTTAGCCCTTGTGCAAACCTGCAGCATGTAGTGAACCTATATGAATAACTTTTGGCCTTATGTTGTTGGTTAACAATCTATGTTCCTTAATCAATTCAATAATATAATAATACCAAGTTAATGTGATATTAACACAGTTTATTACTGACTTCTTAATCATGTAAAAGGTGTCACTGTTATGTCACATGTATGAAATTATTATAAAATAATAATGTGGTAGAATAGAAGGGATATTACTAAAGGTGGTTCTACACACTACTTAATCATAGGGTGTACTTAGTTTTTCATATACTGCTTCTTTATTTTTGCGTAGCTTTTATTAAATAAATAATGAAATGTTGTTGCTGCCCATTCAAAGTTGCATTTACCTAATTTTACAACAGTTTGTTTTTAATATTATGCTATGAGTCAAAATAGTTTACTACATGCAGTACATATGTACTTACTGTTTGTCATGACTATATGTATGTCTGTGTAACAAACCTATGCATGAACATCATCCAAGAAGTCAAGGAGGAGCGAGAGCCTGAGAAAACAGACCCATCTCTTATGGATTTGGACATGAATCTATTATGTCTTCGACACACCCTTTGAACAAAATATGCCATTTGGTAAAACATAATGAATACATGAATTAATACATTAAATATCAATAAACAACAATAATAATATTTTAAATTTTTGTGACTGTGCTGATTAGCTGATGGTATTTTACAAAATGTCTTACTAAAGTACTTTCAAAGTACTCTCCAAATGCAAACAACTAACCTAGAAATATGTAATTCAGGCATATGGAAGACATAGGTCTAATTTAAGAAATTTATAGGAAATCAAGAACTTACCAGCGATATCCATCTCTTGTGTTTCCACCTTTTCATTTTTCTTTTACACAGAGAGAATCTCTTCTTTTTTGAGAGTAATTTCAGTTTTTGAAGCCATTTTATAAGTACAAGCTTCTTCTTATGTTTGTGTTAACAGTTTTTCAGCGGTGTTCATGTTGAATGGACTGCAGGTCGAATATGAATCACATATTGGTGCCAGATAGTAAAGCAGCTGTCTGGTCCGTCAGTTAATGGTTTTAAAATTAAGATTAAGATTAAGATAGTGTTTATTCGTCACATGCACAGTTATACACAGTACAATGCACAGTGAAATGTATTTTGTACCTGCAACCATATATACACACACATATAAATAAGAAGAATAAAAATAAAAAAGTAATTCACACTATACACTATACTCTATATACTATACACTATACACACTTTTACGTGGAATTATAGATTATAAATTATAATATTTACATTGTGCAATAATGGTCCAGTTAGGGCTCAGAGTTGAGCAGACGGATGGCTTGTGGTCCCCCATTCACTCTGCTTCCACGGCAGTAAGAAAAGTAAATAAAAAATAATAAATAACCTAATTCATTAAGTGCAAAAAAGCAAAAAAAAAAAAAAAAGTTATTATTTGGGTTTATTGTCAATTTAGATTCAGTTAAGTGGGACAATGTACCCTGTTTTCGTTACAGCCGTAGGAGTGCCTGTGCATCACTTTAAATCTTCCCCCTCCAAATTATCTAAGCATAAACAATCTCTGGGCGCTATGAGTTGACCTTCGTCATTCAGTCTTGTTCTGGCTGCTTTTTCATTACCCAGATTCCTCTCAGTCAGGCACATCTTCTTCCTGATGTTCTAATTTAATCAATACAGAGAAATCTTGTCCAGATTAATGACATGAACATGGTGACGTTGGTGATGTTCTAATTGTATGTTCGGTGGCTGAACCTCAAGATAAGATGCTCTGAAAGAGAGAAGTTAGACTAACTTCTCTCTTTCAGAGCATCTTATCTTGAGGTTCTAATTGTATGTTCGGTGGCTGAACCTCAAGATAAGATGCTCTGAAAGAGAGAAGTTAGTCTAGAACTTTCTGATCTGTTGTTCTCTGTCTAATGTATTATTTAATTGTTTATTATTTGGTTGATCCACTGTTTATTAATTAATTTACTGGAGTTTTACCTTTAAACATTTGTCCTTTATTCACTGAGTAAAAAATAATCCCTAACACATGCAAACTCCACACAGAGAGATAGAGGCCTTGGCCAAGGTGGAATCAAAGCCAGGTCTTCTAGATGGTAGTCTAACTGTGAGGCAGCAGTGATAACCACCACGGCACCGTGCTGCCCTTTGGGAACAATCCAGATATTTGTCAGAAAAACAAAATGCTGAATTTTCCGTTATGGCGCAATAAGGGTGTAAATAATTTAGAACATATTATCCAAGATGGAAACCTTATTACATTCCAAGACCTTATATCAAAATATAGAATTGGCAACGTAGATTTCTGGAATATCAACAACTTAAGTCCATCTTACAGGGAAGATTTAATCTCAGTCAACTGAATTTAGAAACACCTACATGGGTAACAGAATTTCTTGACCTCTGTACCCCAAAATTGTTGTATAAATTATTACTAAAAACTGCTGATTCAAAGTGGGAGCGTGATCTTTCTGTCAACCTGGATCAAAACTTCTGGACAGAAATATGTTTCAATATCTTCAAAAAGTCCCCAAGTACAACTTGTACAATATAAAATTCTACATAGAACACACTATACTGGACAAAGGATGTTCCAAATGGGCCTTTCACACTCAAACATATGCACCCACTGTACAAGCAATTCAGAGGAGAATTATCTACATGCTTTATGGTCTTGTGTACCTGTTCAGAGGTTCTGGCAGAGGGTATGTGAAGACCTATCAGGAGGTCTTCACATACCCTCTGTCAAATACATGTCAAGATCTTATCAGTAACAGATAAAGATCTATAGCATAGATAAGATAAGCAATTTTCATATAGATCATATTTTTAATTGAATATAGATTATAAATTGATAATATTGTATAAAGGGGTATATGGAAATGGATGTCAGGGTTGGTGCTTATGTGTCACTAGAGGGGTGAAAGTATATATATATATATATATATATATATATATATATATATATATATATATATATATATATATATGTATATATATTTTTTTTTTTATAATTGGGGATTTTCTTTTTATTTGTAATTAAATAAAAATAAAAAACCATGAAACATAAGGACAAAAAGCACAAAAGCACAAAGTACAGAGAGGGGAGCTTAAGGGCAGACAAAGGAATGGCCAGCTAAATAAAAGGCTAAGAAAGGCACGAGGAAAAGTCAGGGAGCCCGAGTCCGGCAGACACAGAGAGGGTAACACAAAAACACACACAAGAGGGAGAAGGAACAAACGAGGGAAGAGTGGAAAAGAGGGAAAGATAGAAAGGAGGAAAAACATTAGATCAGAACGTACAATCAGAAAAACATAGAAACCAAAAAGGGTACAAACAGAGAAAAAGAGAAAAAAAGAGAAGAAAAAGCACAAAATTTATCTTGAGCCCAGCCTGAAGAAGGCAAAAAGATGCCAAAACGTCACGACGGGCTCAAGACTGCATGCAACAAGCCAAGATGGCTAATTTTTTGAACCTGGGTTGGGGTGGGGCTCCTCGACCTCTAATGGCCAGTGCCTTGTGGGGGGTCTCCCCCACTTTTTCTTTTGTTCCCCTAACCAGCCCGTGCCTGGAAACTGAGGAGTCCCCCCCACCCACTAACTAAAGCCTAACTCTAACCCCTTTCCCTTCCTAAACCCTATTCCAACCCCACCCTCCACCCTCCACCCTCCAGCCCTAACCCTAACCCCCTTAACCCCTAACCCTAACCCCTAACCCTAACCCCTAACCCTAACCCTAACCCTAATGACGTGCGACGGCCCGTGCCTGCCACTGACTCTCCATTCAACTGCCGAGTCGTCGGACCAGGCGGGGAGAGTCTTTGAGATTATTTTCACAAACCTAACCCTAACCCTAACCCCCTAACCCTAACCCTAACCCTTCATTCCCTAGGAGGAGGGTGGGAAGGCAGCGGCTCGCCGCAGCTGGTCCCACACATCCTCCGGGAGGCTCTCATGGGGGTAACCCGGACTCAGGCCCACTTGGGTGCCAGAGGGGTCCCTGGAAGGCAGCAGCTCGCTGTGGCTGGTCCTGGGTCCCTTCGCTCCCAATGACGGTGGCGGGAAGGCAGCGGCTCGCCGCGGCTGGTCCCGTACACCTTCTGGGAGGCACTCAGGAGATGCCAGAGGGGTCCCATGGAGGCAGCAGCTTGCTGCGGCTGGCCCTGGGTCCCTTCGTTCCCTATGAGGAGGGGGGAAGGCAGCGGCTCGCCGCGGCTGGTCCCACACATCCTCTGGGAGGCTCTCACGGGACTGATCCGGGCCCACAGGCCCATTTTCTGGTCTGGGCTAATGGGGAGACTCCGGAGGGAGGCCCTGGAAGGCAGCAGCTCACTGCGGCTGGTTCGGGGTCCTCTCTTTGGGCTCTCTGAGTTCCTCTTGCCCTGGAGGACAGCAGCCTGCTGCTGTCGGCCCGGACATCTGGACTCACCGGCCCGGATTGGGGAGTGGGTCTGGGGGGATGAGGGGCTCCCCGGCCCAAGTCTCAGCCGGGACCGAAACAGTGCCAGAGGGTTCCGGGGATTGACTATTTCAGGTGGTTGATCCAGGGTCCCCTCGTTCCCAATGGAGGATTCCTTCTGGTTTCTTCCTGGGAGGCTCCTAGGGCCTGGTCTGCCTCGGTTCCAGCAACGGACTGGCCCGGGCAGCCGGACCCATCGGCCTGGCTGTGATGAGTGCAGCGTGGTCCCTTTTGGTCGACAGTGATCCACTGTATCAACCTGGGGTCTTCGCCATCCCCATGGAGGGGCTCTTGGGTACAGCGACGTGGTCGTGTTTGGCCCTTGACCCAGCCCGCGGGAGAAGAAGAAGAAGAAAGAAGAAAGAGCTTTATTTGTCACATACATTTACATGCAGTGAAATTCATTCTCTGCATTTAACCCATCACACACATGGAGTATGTAGTACACACAGCACAGCATGGAGCAGGGGGCAGCCAAAGGGCGCCCGGGGAGCAACCTGGGGGGGTGGGCTTGCTCAGGGACCCACAGTGATGCCAACCCGAGGATTTGAACCAGGGTCCTCTCAGTGACGAACCCTCTTCTTCTCCCCTAGGCCATCACTCTGGACAGCACTCTGGACCGGAAACACCTTGGATCCCTCCCATGTAGCGTACCCCTATATAGGTTTAGATTAGTGTCGCTCGTGCTCGCTCGCCATTGGGGATGCAACAACCTGGTGTCGACGACAAGGTAATTAGGTCTAGGGGCCATGACCTTAAACAAGACCCATTTCGTCAGGAGGAGGAACATTATTTGGGTCACTCTCCATTAAAAAAGGGTAAATTACCTTAAACAAAACCTACTCCCAGAAAAGGATCAACATCATTTCCACGACACTTCAAAGGATCAAATAGAGGAATACAGGAGAAAAAATTCCAAAAGCTTAAAACCAATTGGCTAGAAGACACACTCCAGGGCTTGATCAACCCTGGGAGGGCCTTCCTTGGGGGAGGGTGTCTAGTGATAATGGCCGAAACTCCCGATGAACCCGAGGTCCACTACTGATGATGTGTCTCCAAATTATCCCACAATCAAACCCCAATGGCGGGGACTTCACTTCACTAAAAAACCCGACTGACAGCTACACAACACTGAGGACAAATCTAGTCATTGGGCCCGGGCCTGAGTTGGGCTGGGCGGCTGTCTCAGGGTCTCCTGGGGGCTGTGTAGTCGCTTGGGCTCCGGGTTCAAGAGTTAACCCCTGACTGGCGGTCCTACCCGGACTTTAATCATTCCACCAGCAGTCCTAACATTAACTCCTTTAGCCTTAGCCCTAACCCTAACCTAACCTTGACCCCTTGACCTTAGCCCTAACCTTAACCTTAGCCCTAACCCTAACCTTAACACTTACCCTAACCTATAGCCCTAAGCCTAACCACAGGCCCTAATCTTAACCATTCATCTTTAGCCTTAACCCTAACTTTTAGGCCTAACCCTAACCTATTAGCCACAACCATAGGCCCTAACCCTAACCATAGGCCCTAACCCTAACCTTTAACCGTAGCCATAACCCTAACTCCTAGCCCTAACCTTAACCCATTAGCCCTAAACACAGGCCCTAATTTTCACTTAGTAGCCCTAATCCTAGTTATGGGCCCTAACCTTAACCTTTTGACCTTAGTCCTAACCCTAAACCTTAGCTCTAACCCTAAGATCGCCTTAACCCTAAAACTTGTGGTATTTACCCTAATTAGCAACCCTAATTCTAACCCCTTAGTCTTGAGGATATCCACCAGGATTCCTGCTGTTTCTCGCGCTCTTTCCCTCTTCTGCAACCCCAATTGTGGGGCTTGTTTGGAGGGTGAGTAGGGCACAGGATACGTCTAATCCGGCGCGGTTGTGGTGAAGGCGCAATCTCGCATCCCACTACTGTTTCCTATAAGAGGTTCTCAGCGTGGATGAGAGGGAGGTGTCCACATTACATAGAATATAACTATAATTTTAATTAGCCCTAACCTTAAACACAGGCTCTAACCTTTATTTAGTAGCCCTAACCCTAGCTATAGGCCCTAACCTTAACATTTTGACCTTAGCCCTAACCCTAAATCTTAGCTCTAACCCTACGATTAGCCTTAACCCTAAACTGGTAGTATTAACCCTAACTAGCAACACTAATTTTAACCCCTTAGTCATAAGGATATCCACCAGGATTCCTGCTGTTTCTCGCGCTCTTTCCCCCTTCTGCAGCTCCAATTGTGGGGCTTGTTTGGAGGGTGAGTAGGGCACAGGATACGCCTAATCCGGCGCGGTTGTGGTGGCTGTATAAGCGCTTTGAGTGCTCATACTGAGTAGAAAAGCGCTATATAAGAACTAGTCCATTTACCATTTACTTTTGTTTCCTGTAGAGGTTCTCAGCGTGGATGAGAGGGAGGTGTCCACATTACATAGAAAATAATTTTAATCTTAGATTAATAGATGCCTGCCAAAATTCCATCTGTTTCTCGCGCCCTTTTTCTCCCCCCTAGGGCTCTGCTCTGAGCAGTTTGCTCGGGGGTTGATTAGGACACAGGATACGCCTAATATGGCGCAGTGGTGGTGGCGAGTCACCTCGCGTCCCATTTCTGTTTCCTGCAGAGGTTCTCAGCATGGAGGAAAGGGAGGTGTCGGCAGTTCATAGAAAATAATCTTAGACCAACCCGCCCTCATCTTAGGCCAATGGATGCCCACCAAGATTCCGGCTGTTTCTCGCGCCCTTTTTCTCCCTCCTACGGCTCTGCGTTGGGCAGTTGGCTCGGGGGGAGATTAGGACACAGGATACGCCTAATCTGGCGCAGTTGTGGTGGCGAGTCACCTCGCGTCCCATTTCTGTTTCCTGCAGAGATTCTCAGCGTGGAGGAAAGGGAGGTGTCCACATTACATAAATGGATCCACCTGTAACTCGGGGTGGGAGCATACAGTACGGGGTCTGATAAGAAACGACATGCGCCGGCCTGTGCACCACATGTGGCCCTCCACTCCAAACCAACCTCAGGCAAATGGACCGAGTTGGGGAGGGTCACGTCTCATTTACAACAAAACCTAACCCTAACCCTAACCCGCTAACCCTAACAAGGACTTTTCCTAACCTGGATCTTTTGCTGACCCGAGCATGGGGGTCACAAGGAACACATTACTTTTACTCCCGTCTCTCTACGATCCAGGGAAATATTTTTTCTAGCCAATCTGGACCAAACGCTATGTCTCCGCCTGTGAACACTCTAAAACGCTGAAATATAGACCAAAAAATCAGGCTTTTCCCGCTGAATCGTTTGATACCAAGTTTGTCCAAATCCCAGAAAATACATTCCAAATTCCAGATTTTGTGACCACTAGGGGTCCCCTGGAGATGATTTAATGTGGTTAGGTTACGGAATCATTCCATTTTTCAATCTATTACCATTGTTTTTTGAGTTAGTTTTCTAATTTCTCCCAGGAACATGCTAAAGACATGAGACTTGGACCATTGTGTCCAGAATGTCAAAATTAGGCATCCTGGACACTTGCAGGCCACTTTGGGCCCAGGTCCAGATTCGACCCAGGACGGATTGCCATACAACCCTATGGGGACCAGATTTTTCAAAGTGGCCAAATGGGACCAATTTTAGGGTTTGGCCCAAGAGAAGATAAAATTTAAAAAGATAATTTTTTTTTTTTTTTTTTACATAGAATAAAATAAATAATAAAATACACAGTTTATTCTAAAAAAATAAATAAATAAAATCAAAACAAAACAGCAGCTCATACTAGTCAAAGGCCAAAAGAAAAAGATAGGTCTTAAGAGCAGATTTAAAATTGGCCAATGACGAGGCCTGTTTAATGCCTAATGGCAATGAACTCCAGAGTTTAGGAGCTGCCACAGGAAAGGCTCGGTCTCCTCTGAGCCTCTACTGTGTCCTCGGCGCATGAAGGTGCGGTTGGTTGGCTGATCCGAGTGACTGGGAAGGAGCATGTAAGTGCAGCAACTCAGAGAGATAAGGTGGGGCAAGGCTATGTAATGACTTAAAAACAAATAAAAGAACTTTAAAATTGATGGGCAGCCAGTGCAGTGAGGATAAAACAGGAGTAATATGCTCCCTCTGCCGTGATCCCGTCAAGCGCTGCGCACCAGCATTTTGAACCAGCTGTAGATGAGATAGGGAAGACTGGCTAACACCAATATACAAAGTGTTGCAGTAATCCAGCCTAGTTGTGAAAAAGGCATGGATCACTACTTCAAAGTGTTTTGTTATAAAATATTTTTTTATCTTCACCAGCTGCTCCAAATGAAAGAAACTAGATCTCACTGCTGCACTGATCTGACCCTCCAACTTAAAACTCTCATCCATCAGAAAATCCAAATTTGTGACAGACGACTTTACATAATGTGATAATGGACCCAGGTCCACGGGAGGAAATCCACCAGTGGTATGAGGGCCAAAAACAATCACCTCTGTCTTTTTTTTCATTAAATAAAGCTTTTATTTATAATAACTGTATATATTAAACTTCATTTATTGTTAGCTGAAGGCATGCCTCTGGCTTATTCCTTCATTAAAGTCGTGTGTGTCAGGTATGGTGTCACTTGGGTCGGTGGTGAAATGGTCGTAAGGTGGGCATTTGTGTGCACCTACTCCCCCGACTTGGTGCCCTCCACGTGCTTGTGGGCCACATAAAGAAAAGAGAGGTCCAAGTATCGAACCCTGTGGCACCCCACACGACAAAGGAGCAGGGAATCATCTAAAAAAAATCACCTAGGTTAACATGAATGGACCTGTCAGCCAAATATGACCTAAGTCACTCTAAGACATTACCTTGGAAACCCACACACTGCTCTAAACAAGAAATTAAAAAACTATGATCCACAGCATTGAAGGCGGCTGTAAAATCTAAAAGAAGTAAAATCACATAGTCTCCTGCAACTGTAGCTAAAAGGATATCATTAAAAACCCTCAGCAACACAGATTCAGCAGTATGAAGAGGTTTAAAGTCAGATTAAAAGACCTCAAGGATTTTATATTCATCTAGGAAGCCTTTCAATTGGCTAAAAACAACTTCTCTAGGATTTTAAGAAGAAAAGGAAGCTTAGAAATGGGCCTATAATTGGATAAAACAAAGGAATCAAGACCAGGTTTTTTGATCTGTGGTTGAACTGTTGCACATTTAATAGATTTAGGAACCACGCCAATAGACAGGCTACTGTTAATGAGAGCCAGGACAAGTGGGCCTAAGACAGAAATAACCTCTTTAAAAAGTCGAGGTGGGATAATGTCAGTCGAGAGCCCGAGGGCTTCAGGTGACCGACAGTCTCATATAAGGAAGACAGAGTGAGAGGCTCAAACTGGTACAAAGCAGTAGAGCCATGAACAGAGACTGAGGGGTCAAAAGATGGGGATAATATATGAGCAGTGTCTGGGGAGAAGAGTAGGACAGTCTCTGTGAGAGGCCGTAGGGAGGTCTTGCATGAACCCTCTCTCGTTGTCTTAACCTCAACCTTCCTAACTCTCCCATCTTGGACCTGGAAATGTTTTGACTATAATGCCCATAAGCCATTCGTTTCTTCCAACTTGACTTTCTTTCAGTATGACAACGTTGCCCTCGTGAAGACTGCATTCTTCCCTTCCCATTTCCTGCATCTCTGCGGGGTAGGAAGATACTCTGTCCTCCAACAATGCCAAAAGATATTGGCGAGACTCTATACCTGCCTCCACTGCTTGCAGTAGAGATCCCTTTCATCAAATACCCCTACGGGTGAAGGAAGTATGGTGACCTTCTGTGTCAGAAGTGTTGCTGGTGTTAAGATAAGTGGGGAGTCTGGGTCTGTAGATACAGGAACCAATGGGCGAGCATTCAATATCACCGAAACCTCTGCCATGAATGTGGTCAAAACTTCATGGGTAAGCTTTGATGGCCCGAACTTCATCAACATGGAATCTAGGATGCACCTTGTCAAGCCTATCAGACGCTCCCAGCTGCCTCCCATGTGTGATGAATGCGGGGGATTGAAGACCCATTTACAGCCACCACTTTTCAGATATCCCTGCACTTCCTAATGAATTACAAGAGTCCATCCTAGAAGTAACAGATGCATGAATTAGCTTTATAGCATCAGTCTGAGACATTAACATTAGCCTACTCATTAAATTAGTGTTGTTACAAGTGTACAAATCTGGACAGTTAGAATAGTCTCTTCTTTCTTTTAGGAAATTGGCATTTGTAAAAAATTAAAACAAACCAAAAACGTTTCATGACAAACGTGGGCGAGCTTGGGGGGCCCCTGGTGGTCAGGGGGCCCTATGCAGCCGCATATGTCGCCTATGCCTCTGGCCGGCTCTGCCTACAGCCTGCTGTTGTTGCAGCATTACTCACTGCATGAAAAGTGGGGTTTTCGACAGTTTCTTGCATGTAATATTGCCGCGCGCCTTGAGCTTTAGGGCTCTCAGCAGGAGGCTTTGGCCAGAACAATAAACTGTAGGGAAACTGCCGTGGACTCTCTGTGTCAGTGCTCCCTCAGCTCCCCCCTCTCCTCAGGTCTAGGGCAGGCTCTCATATGTAAAGGAGGTTTCTGTGAGTCATACAAATGCAAATCAAGTACTCACCAGTGGTCACCAGTACTCACCAGTGGTCACCAGTACTCACCTGTTGTCTATCCCTCCCAACAGTTGTAATCAACATATTTTTATTTTGAGATATATGTAATCAAATTTACATTATCATCTTTTAATCTTTTTCCATTACAATGTGACTACACATAAATTATTATACAGTGAAACATTCAAACAAGACTAAATTCACAAGAAATAATTCTAATTTATAAATTAGTATTATCTAGTTGGAAATATACTTTTGGACATTTTCAGCTTTTGTCCCTTTTTCCAATAAGGCTGCGAGCTTCTGTCTGTGAGCTTCTGTCTGTGAGTTTCTGTCTGTGAGCTTCTGTCTGTGAGCCTTTGTCATGGAGTTTTTTGTGAACCCTGAACTTTAGTGGACTGAGGGAGATAAACAAAGGCTATAACTTGATTTTGGTGACACCACAAGCATTATTTTCATTGAAAAGCAAACTCAGTTTTCAGTCTAATTCACTGTAACAAAAAGTCTGTCACACCATCATCCTGTTTTGTGCAGTGGCTTCCCAGCTAGCATTGAACATTCAGACAACATCCCATGAACGCTGCCATAAACGTTCAGTGAATGTTCACATGCATTAATAACATTAAAGACTACAAGGCAGATGTAATAAGAAAACATAGAAACATATAAAACATATAAACTTTTACTTTGCTATACATGGATGTACATAAGAGATATCAGCAAAACCTTCATGAGAAAAATGTAAAAAAAAAAGTAAAAATTTTAATGCAACAGTCACCTTCTCAGTTGTCCTGCTTAAACAGACAGTGGATGTGTGTCTTCCAGCTCATAGGGGGTCGTTTTGACTGTTGGGTTTTCTCTGTATTATTGTAGGGTCTTTACCCACAATACAAAGCGCTTTGAGGCGACTGTTTGTTGTGATTTGGCGCCATATAAATAAAATTGAATTGAATTGAAATGAAATGAATTGAATTCCATGTGGCAGCTTCCTCGCCTGTGATTGGACAATACAGATCACGTGCGGGATCACGCTGAAGGTCTCGCAAGACCAAAGGAAACCAGTGCGGTCGTTCTCTTCCGTTCAAACTGAATGGCGTTCTTTTTCTTGAGGCGACAGTTTGTTGTGATTTGGCGCTATATAAATAAAGTTGAATTGAATTGAATTGTCTACGCTGCTTTCCTGGTACAACAATGGAGGTCGTCTATATTTTCAACACCCCAGAAGCTCCTCGTGAAAGCGGGCCTCTCTACCGGCCAGCTTCAACCAGCCCCGCTGCAGACGAGAAGACACTGCTGGCTGCAATGAGTGGGTTATCTCCTCAGTTACTCAAGTTTCTACCAGTGTAACCAATGAATAGAATTTACTCGGGTTCAGATAGCAGTTTACTATCAACCAGTTCTGTTTATTAGAATTCACTGGACTGAAACACACCCAATCTCATCTCAACTTGGGCATAAAATTACCAACACAAAAGGAAAACAACAGAACAGTACAGTCAATACAGTTAACCAACTTATTTCACTTGAACACGCTTCAGAACTATGTGGGACAAATTATATTTGTCTCCTTGACGCATACCAAGTCCTTCTCTCTATACGAGAGTAAAAAAAATAAAATCAAATATTCCCTTTTGGGGTCCTTAGCAAAAAAAATAAAGTGCTGGCCAGCAAACGAGCAAATGTTTATATAGAGCTCTATATTTATGTGTGTGTGTGGTGCATACGGACGAATAAGTTGAGCGGGGTGTCCTGACTGGGAATGGCAACCCAGAAAGCTGATGGTGGCTGTTGTCTAAAGATGCCGGAAGATCAGCAGCCTCTTGGTCTTCCTCCACAAGGCACAGGTAAACTTCAGCGATGTCGCTCTCGCTACTGTTGTCCACAATAATGCACTAGCAGGAAAACATCACATTATCAGGCATAAAGCATTCAGCAGATATGCAGCAGGTAGACGGAGACTGGCAAGTCTTTGCTCTGCAGCCGCGCTCGCGCTCTAAAGCCCGGGAGTTCCCCTAGTAACTGCAGTGGTCTCCATTTTGACACAGAGTATATTATATATCACAAAAATATAACTAAATAAAATACTCAGCACTGTTAAGTTGACATAAATTGCATTTCCTCCAAAACAACACCTCTTGGACATTGATAAAAGTTAAATGTTTCACTTAACATGGCTAACATGGTCAACACGACTAACAGGAGTAGCAAACAGTCATCTTAACTCACAATACCCATGGTAAGACAAGCGTTGGGTCTCTTAACTTATGTTGAATTACCGACGACCTGGTACAATTAATAAAACGTAAAATCATAACACAGACAACATAGCATGTTACCAATAATGCTCACCTAGCAGGAAAACATCACATTATCAGGCATAAAGCATTCAGCAGATATGCAGCAGGTAGACGGAGACTGGCAAGTCTTTGCTCTGCAGCCACGCTCGTGCTCTAAAGCCCGGGAGTTCCCCTAGTAACTGCAGTCGTAACGCTGCCGTAAAGTGATGTCATGCTTAGCTCTTAAAGTGACAGTACCAATGAAACCAAAATGATATAGAAATGCAAACGAAACAGAACAAACAAAATACAGCTGGGTTACACCAGCACAACTAAAAAACAAGATGGCATCTATTGTGTAGAGACTCGATGATCTGGACTCTAACAAAGAAAAGACGGCAGCACAATCCAAAAACCGCGGTAAGACTTGGTCGTTTCTAAAACATCAATACTAAGAGTGGAGGAATGGTCACAGTAAGCTGACAGACGTATTGTGATTTGGTTTCTTATTTTTATTTGGTTTCATCTTATAGGAAGCAGTTCCTGCACAACTCTGAATCCAATAAAAGCCGGTATGATCCTCTGCAGAGGTAAGAATCAGAAACAAAGCAGCAGTATTCAATGTGTGGAGGAGAGAAGACCTTCAATCGTTTTTACTCTTATTTATTTTCACCTTTATTTTCCACAGACTGTGTTCGTCTCACAACGCGAGTGTGAGTGCTCCTAATGCGTGGACCGTGATATAATTGTGTGTAAGTATCTATTGGTGTTGTGTGTGTGTTTTTTGCCTGGATATGTTTATGTATGCACTGTGTTTATGCTCTTTATTTACAATGTAAAAAAATGTTTTCCAGCTTCTTGTTAAACCTACAGACGGTCCGCCGCAGCTTCCGCTACAGTCAGCCTCACGTTCAGGAAAAGGCGGCAGCCGTTAAAAATCCTGGCCGGTGTCGTGCAAGAAGGAAGCCGGTAAGACATGTTGGATTGGATTGTTGGTCTGCTGTATTTGTGTAGTTAGCTTGGAAATGCAGTTTTATTTTTGGGAAATATTACTTATTGTTTTTTTTAACTTTATATAAAATCTGGCTTCTTTTGAACAACCCAAAATGTCTATAAAAAGGTGATGCAGTGAAGGTGAAAATAATTAACACTGAATGTTTATAGTTTCAGCAGCTGTAACATTTTGGGACCTAAAAGATAAAAAGTGTATAATCAGTTTAAAGGTGCCTCAAGGGTTAATGACCAAAATCACTGAAGTACTTTTATCAATGTTACATTTTTTCAAAGTACTTGTTCATTTGTCTTTTATTCACAGGATGCAGGAGTTGGTACTTTGTCAGATAACCATTGTTTCTGATGACAAAGATGGGCTGATTAATTTTTTTTTTTTGCATTCAGGGTGTTATCTGCTATGTGTGCATTCAAAGTCAAAAGACTCAAACTTTCAGTGTAGGTTCCTGATTTTTCACAATATTTCATATAGTTTCATAATGACTTAATGTGTGCTCTGTGTCAACAGCTGCTGGAGGCGAGGACGAGTGTCCTGGCAGTGAAGGAGGTTGCCTTCTGGGACGGTGTCACCACTGACCTCATGTTGGATGAGGAGGATGGCGTCTCAGAGGGCGTGTCAGGCTGGATTAAGACCCCCAAGCTTCCCCAGCCAGGAGCTCAGTGACCTCTGAGCCAAACTGCAAGACAGACTAGAAGCTCACCCTAAATACAACACTGTGCACCATAAGTGTTTGTATGCTGGACCATGCTCTGAGAGAAAGCCACCACCACATGGCCCAGAAGTAGCAAAGCATATATATATATATATATATATATATATATATATATATATATATATATATATATATATATATATGATGTGTGTGTGTATGTGTGTGTGCATATTGCTTTGTAAATAAAAAAATGAAATTCAAACTTGTGCCTCACAATTTGTTTCTCTTAATTTAATTCCTTTTAGTTGAGGTTATTAGCATGGCATGAATACAACATAACATACAAGGTATATAACAGAAATAATAATTAACAATAATTTTTATTACTGGGTTATTATTTATTAGGGAGGGGCTTACCCAGGCCTGTCTTTATAAAGGCCAATGGGGGACAGATCTAGCAGCCAATCACATGTGAGTGCTGAATTGTGATGGCATTTTTTTCATCCAATGACAGAGAAGCTATGTGGGTCTGTTGCCGCTGCTTCGGCTTGCAGCGCTGCTATTCATATGTAAAGTAGAGGCGTTAACACCTCCCGCTGGCCGGCTCCCCCCGTACCTCTACCCCCGCTGATTCTGGTGGTACGTAAACGACCATATCCGTCTCAGGCGAACGAAAATGCGCATCCCCATATGCTGCTCCCGCGTCAGTATACGGGGACGAATGTTTCTTTTCGTGCAGTGACTGTTACAGAGGACGTGGAGGCTACAGCAGCGAACACGTCTGTGATCTTTACACATTTTGTAGCATCTACAGTGACACTCTTCAATTTCTGAACCTACTTTCTGCCCTTCGGTTTCTCCATATTGCCTCTCCTTTAACACACGCGCTCAACACTGAAAATACTAGCGGGAGTAGTTTCAGTGTTCTGCACCACGCAGAGAAAGGGTGGGGCCGCTTTCATCCTATATCCTGATTGGTTCTGTCCACTGTCTATATTGAAGATGGGCCAATGGGCCGCCCCCTCTAAATTGTGGGCCGGTCTCTTAGAAAAAAAAAAGGGAAGAAAACAAAATCCAACGGCATCTGCCCTTGAGGACTGTTGGCCCACTGGGCAAATGCCCGGTACGCCCGATTGCCAGTCCAGTCCAGCCCCCACCCCCACAAACAAAACTTACACAAAGCATAAAGCTTTTTGTAAAACTTTAGGAACTTACTGGTCAAAAAAAGCTCTGAGCCATTGTCCTCCTCATCCTGCCGTAATAAAGACCCCCGTGAAAGCCTTATCGAAACCTGTAACAACCTTCCCCGCCCCCAACACTGCTCTTGTAAATTTCCATATGTAAAATACACACAATATAAGTGGCGTAACAACGGCGTACGGTGATATTTTCTGTGTAATGGTGCATGTCAGGCTCACCATTACATACATATTTACATCTAAATGGCATATAATATGAGGACGAGCTGAGAATAAAAAGTTACACGTACCATGGATCTCTTTCAGAGTACAGCTGTTCGTTCGCCGGATGTTGTAGCGATAAAACCGGTCGAATCAGTGACGAAATCCTCTAATAAATAATAATCCACTCTTGTGAGTCATTTAGTCACTTCATTGAATAAATAAAGTCTGTTTTTGATGCATTCTGACAATCCGTTGGTGAGAAAAAGTATTGTAAACACTGTTTATGCACGACGGCACACAGACTTTTACTTCCTGCTCAGTTTCACGCATGGAGGACGCACTGATTACGCAGGGAGTTTATGGTTTCATCTGAAAACCCACCCCATAGTGCCATATACCCACGTGTCAGGAATTTTATTGGCTATACATCTGTGGTTTCGGATTTTGGGTCAGACTCGACCAATCAGAACGATTGGGGAACATTTGGGGGCATGTCCAGAAAAGTTACATGACACTGTCTGGTTATTATTGGCTCTGGAAAACCCGTTTCATAACATGATTGGACAAATGAGGTGTCAATCCAATTCTGAGGGTCTGTCTGTCATATAAAAGCATTGTAAGAGCGAACTGCAGTGTTACTGTGACGCTATGTGGCTTCAAAGTCGGAAAGTACTACAAACGGCCCGTGGGCGGGCCGTTGCCAGTTAATAGGTTCAATTTGTTTTGCAGGGTGTTTCACAATATGAAAAAACACAACTTCACATCATGTATAGCTCCACTACCCGCTCAAAAACTATAACTTGAATGAGGACATTATATATAAACTTTCAGTTAAACAAATGTCACTGAGCAGTCCTTACCATTAAAAATAATCTCTCTTCTTCCTTACATCTTTCTCCATCTCTGAGAAAAATTATGTCACTTTCTTTTTTCCTCTCCTTGGTAAATACAGCAGCTGTATCTTTAGCTACCAAACACATTCTGTGCACAGAAACAGTTTGTATGTTTGCTGATATTTGCTGAGCTGTTGAAGCATTGCATTTGAAATTACCTAACATTTGAAATTATACTCCCTTTATGCTTGCACCTTTTGTAACCCTAGCTAGATTCTGAAATACAGAGACCACACCTTAATGACATCTGTACCAAGAACGCTGTTAATGGATCCTTCCAGTCAACTTTAATCCCTGAGCATAGAGCTATAAATTAAGCATGGATTCTGGTTTTTGTTTTCTTTTTCTTGTCTTTCATCTCTTTGTGCACAATATATCTGTGAATCACAGCCACCTCAAAATGTGTGGGGTGGCGATGGCTCAGGCAGAGCAGGTCATCTACTAATCAGAAGGTTGGTGGTTCCAGTCTACATGTCAAAGTATCTTTGGACAAGATACTGAACCCCAAGATTCTCCCAATGTGAGAAGTAGATGGAAACCACTTAGACAGAAAAGGTGCTTGTGTCATTGTCCTGGGCTGTGGGCCCAGCATTTTGTGTTTAGTTCTGTTTTCACTAAGTTTGTTTTGGTTTTCATTATTCATCTTAATTTCATGTCTGGTTAGTTATGGTTTATAGTTTAATCTCCTGGTTTCCTTGGTTCCGGTACCCCCCTGCATCTCTGTCCTGTGCCTGTGTGTTTCCTGTTTTACTTTGATAGTCCTTTGTTCCTTGTGCTTTGTGTTTACTTTTGCTTCCCCTTGTCCTGTTTAATTACATTCAGCTTTGTCTCTCACCTGTTGCCTGTTCCCCGATTACCTAGTGTGTGTATTTAGGTCGTCAGCCTGCATCTGTTCCCTGTTGCGTCATCGTCAATGATCCCGGTTGTGTGACTTCCCTTTCCATGAGTCCTTTGTTTTAGTTCTGACTCTGTCCAGTTCAGTTTATGTTATACCAGTTGTAATATTTTCAATAAACCTCCTTTGAGTTCAGTTCACCATGTTGAGTCCTGCATTTGGGGTTCGCCTTTGCCTGCCTGCCACAGCAACCATGACAGCGTGTATGAATGGGTGAATAAGATGTGTTGTATAAAGCACTCTGAATGCTCAAGCAGAATATAAAAGTGCTATATAAGAACCAGTCCATTTACCAATAAGCAGTAGTGATGGATACAGCAACAGGATTTTCTATCATGTCCTAATGCTCCCTCCATTTATTTTAAAATAAGTTTAATGTCAGGAGGGTGCACACTAACATGAAATAACTTGTAAGGAGTAGAAAGAAGAGATATTTGTGTGAAAATGTATGGAGTAAAGTAGAATGTAGTCAGAAAATTAATTTCAAATACTGTAAGTGCTGATGCTGACAGTACAGTATTGGTACTTTGTTACTTCCCCTCTTTGCCTTTCAGTAACTGTTACCTGCCTAGAATCCTACAACCAAGCATGATAGAACTTCTTAGATTAACATTTCAACTCACTTCTAGTGTTTGGGAATTTCTGCCATGACAGACACTAACCACCTTGTGGCACAGCTCACTGAAGGCATCTCAGCAGTGAAGGTGCCCAATGTGTACCAATTAGACTCTGTGTCAACAATCTTCTTTGAAAGGCTGTTGAAGTTCTGCTGGAGGTGGAAGTTTAAGTTCTTCTGGACTGTGGCCTGTGCCAGATGCTGCCAGCACACTCTCACTGCACATTTGGGCACACCAGGCATGTCGGCCTGTCCACCATCCTCCCCTGCCACCTGATCCGACTCACCACACAGTGTGATCTGTGGACATCTGAGCCCCCCCTCTTCATGTGAGTGTCCGAGACATGCAACTGCAGGCCTCATGGCACAGTTACAAAATTGATCAATGACCTGCAACCTATGGTATCCTGGTGCTGAGTGCATTTATGAACACTCTTGTGCTGAAAAATGATGTTCATTACAGACAAACTGTAACTAGTACAGAAGTTCAATAACAGAGCACCATTCAAGTTCAGATTGGATAGGCTGTTCCTTTCAATTGTTCTTCCAAGGTCTCACTGTCCAAGACCTCAGTTTTTGTTTTTGAATTTAATTCTCTATGACAGTCATGCACTGTCAAAACCCCTCATAAAGTCTGTTTAGATTCCTTCCTGTTGGAGTTGTGTGTGTGTGTATGTACATGAGAACCTGAACATCTAAAGTGCCTAAAACTTTTGCACAGTTACAAAACTAAGGTTCGTGGCAGATTTTTTTCCCCCCCTGAACTAAGCTTCCTGCTATATTTTTCTCATCCCTCCTGATTTCAAAGAACCGGTGTGTTAGTCTGCTCATCTGCAGATGATGCACAGTGAGGATGAGAAGTTTACGAGATGAAAACTGTGACAGTCAAATGCTGCTTATGGGCAGTTCTATGGGTTCTATGGCTCAAACTATATAATATAAATGTGGTGGTATCTATTTTAATGTCAGTCTCAGCTATAGTCTCAATCAGCTCAGCATTCAGGCAGACAGATGTGATCTAGCGCAAATAATCACCTGTCTAGGTGCCATAATTCAGAGTGCCTGATCACACACAGCTAAGGGTGAACTCATTTTCAGTCTCACTACAGCCAGCAACATTCTACTATATAATATATAATCCTATGTCATAAAACCGCATAGTCATTTTCTGTGAAAGAGAGGGATTGCAAAAGTACTACAAAGAAAAACATACAAAAACTCCCCATGCCTCATGGTCATATAGTTGATGCTGTTTAGCTACTGAGTGATTTAAATTTCTTCTTCCTTCTATTCAGGTCTAAAAGATAAACAAGCTGCTGCATATGGTAATAGGAATCCCTTAGTGCCAATCTCTTGGGGGCAGTGGAAAAACAAAACATGCAAAACATTTAAAGAAAAATCCTGAGGACAAATTAGGCACTCGTACAGTAGGCAGTATTGGCACCCTGTTCCTCTTACCTAATCAACACCAAAAAATTCACCACCCTAAAAAAACAAGTACAACAGCAAATGTGCACACATCTTACAGGCTAGGCCTACCTCTCAATTTTCAAATATAATTAAGTGTATTCTAGTTAAATACAGAAGTCTTCAGCATTTGGAATTAATAAGAAAATGTGCACATTCATGAGGTTCAGCAGGTACTGTTCATCCCTTTCCCTTTAATCATCTGATGCTTTTTGCAAAGACTCCAGGAACGATTCCATTACAGTTTGCTTTGCTGTATTCAGTGCTTGCAGTGTCCTTGGTCAGCATGCACAGATCTCTTTTTGTACAGAATGGAGCAAGAACCCATCCACAGTGCTATCCCCACGTAGAAGAGAGGTATGTAACTGCTCTTAGATAGTCTTCTTTCATTAAGTCAGATATAGTTCTTCTTCTTGTATTCAATTTTCAGTCTTGATGTGGTCAGGTATAGTCTTAGTTCCTGTAGTCAGATTTGTTACACTTTGATGAAGTCAGACATAGTCCTCTTTCATTTAGTTGGATATAATTCTTCTTCCTGTTGTCAGATGTAGTGCTCCTTCATTTTGTCCCTGAGTGTATTGTCGTGATGCAATTCTGTCCTATTGCTCTGATGGTGTTCCTTTTCCTTGATGCTGTCATCGGTTCTCTGGGCCCATCGCTTAGACAGGAAGTGGATTGCCACAGCTAAGATGAAAAGTATGGTGAACACCACTGCTGTCACCACACCTGAAAAGCAGGAAGGACACACACATTAGCAGAAACTCTTGTTTCATTAAAAATTCCTCCTTTCAATAAACACATCCGTTGTTCCCTTAAACAATATACAGTGTTATAGGGTCTTTACCTTGAATAAAAATGCCCGTTAAGTATTGTTTTTAGCTAGTACTACATAAAACTGAATTATTCAATGCATTGATTCAGTTATGTAACTGGATGGATGAATGAATACACCCCGTAAAAAAGAAATACTGAAAACATTGCACTAAATATTATGGTTATAAACCCAATTCCATAAACAGTGGGACACTGTAAAATGTAAGTAAAAACAATACAATTATTTGCAACAATACAATTATTTGCAATAATTTAGCCAACCCATAATTTATTCATAATTCCAACATCTCTGCCTGGCCACCCTCACCGGCACCAGCTGGAGCTATGTCATCGCTGTCTGTGTGTCACTGAGATCAGTACAGGCTCACCAAAGGATGATGGCCAGTTCCAACACGTGCAAAGGGGATAGAAAGGATAGCTACACAAATAATTTATACTGCGCTAAACCACAACAAACAATTGCCTCAAGGTGCTTTATATTATAGGTAAAGACCCTACAATAATCAGAGAAAACCCAACAGTCAAAATGACCCCCTATGAGCAGCACTTGGTGACAGTGGGAAGGAAAAACTCCTTTTTTTTGTTCAAAGTTTCTTTGTTTTTTTTAATCACCATGAAATTACTTTGAGATACAAATTATAATTTTTCACAGATCCCACCCCAAAAAAAGCCCGGCCCTGTTACACCAAGATTATAATAAAAATACAACATTCAATCAGAAAGTGCAAAGAAATTATGAGCATAACATTTTCTTTAAAAAGAAAAAAAAAACAAAACCTGATGTATTTGTATACAAGTTATTTATGAAAAACTAGAAGCACTCAGAGAGTGCGAACCTCCTCCAAGGCCATAGGCAGGCCCGGATTAAGGTGGGTCTGGGCCCCGGGGCAAGGAGATTGCAAGGGCCCCCCCTCCCCCCCTCCCGCTCCGAGCCCATACCAACCCCCACCCCCACCCCCCCCACCCCCACCCCGACACACACTCCCCTACAAAAGTCTCTTTCTGCTCTTCCTTCGTGCAAAATCATCTACCAACTCATCAAAGTTCAGCTGTTGCACAAACTGTGATTCAATTGCAAGAAGTGAGAGGGAGTTCAGACGATTTTGGGTCATTTTCATCCTGAGCTCATTTTTTATTCGAGCCATTCTGGAGAATGACCGTTCCCCTTCACAGTTCGTAATTGGCAGAGTCAAGAACAGTCGAAGTTGCCATATCCTGTAGCCCAGGGGCCCTTTGATTGCTGTCCCCCTAGGCGCTCTAGTCGCCATACCGCATAGCCCAGGGGCCCTTTGATTGCCATTTCCTGTGGCACAGGGGCCCTATGGTTGCCATATCCCGTGGCTCAGGGGCCCTTTGATAGCCGTCCACCGTGGCCCAGGGGCCCTCTGATTGCCGTCCCCCGTGGCCCAGGGGCCCTCTGGTTGCCATATCCCGTGGTTCAGGGGCCCTTTGCCATCCCCCGTGGCCCAGGGGCCCTCTGATTGCCGTCCTCCGTGGCCTAGGGGCCCTCTGGTTGCTGTACGACATGGCCCAGGGGCCCTCTGGTTCCTATGTCCTGTGGCCGAGGGCCCTCTGACTGCTGTCACTCCCCCCAGCCCATTTCAGTTAACCCTTATAGACTAAAGAAGTACAACTAAAGAAGATCCTAGAATAGAGGGCTCTATCGCAATCAGCATCGACATCGGTATCTGGATTGTTGTTGGGCCCCCCCCTGGGCCCCCTGGATCCATGGGCCCCGGGGTGCCAGCCCCACTCGCCCGGTCGGTAATACGGCCCTGGCCATAGGGTCACTGACGCTGTAATACGTGTATCTAAATACTGTGAAATAATCTTTCATGTTTCCCAGACAACAATAACCCCCTATCCCGCAATAGTGAAGAGTCCTTAAAAAAATTCCTGGATCCAGATCGTGATCCAGATCACCGCCAAAATTTAATCACTTCTTCCTCTTGTCATTTCCAACCACTCCACAAAATTTCATCGAAATCCGTTCATAACCTTTGGAGTAATCCTGCTGACAAACAAACAAACAAACAAACAAACAAACCAACGCGACCGAAAACATAACCTCCTTGGCGGAGGTTAAAAACAGAAAAGAAAAGGGAGAAGGGGGAGGAAAGGATGGGAAAGATTCTATGAGTCAGAGATGTCTAGAGGCCACATGATTCAGAATTGGTTGCCAGGTGATGTAAAAGTTGTGTGCACAACCTCTTACAGCATAGCAAATTTTTTTCCAGAGTTAAATGATGCATAAGATCTCCAACCCATGAAGCATAAGTTGCAGGAAATTTATCTTTCCATTTGAGTAGTATGAGTCTCCTTGCTCCTTGTGTGACAAATGCTATCATGTTTTTTTTCTGCACCACCTAAGATTAAGAGTTAATGGTACCATTCCAAATATTCCTATAACAGCAAGAGGTTCTATAGTTATTCCTAATGCATCCAAAAAAAATTGAAGATTGATAGCCAGAAGTTTCTTAGTCTTGGACAAAGCCAAAACATATGAGCTAAAGATGCTGCTGGTGATCTACAGCGATCACAGTTGGGGTCTATGTTTGGTGTAAATTTAGCCAATCTTGCTTTGGACCAATGTAACCTATGGGTAACCTTAAATTGTATAACTTTTTGTTTTAAACAAATTGAAGAAGAGTGTATTTTTTTCTATTGCAGAATCCCATATGTTCTCATGCAGTTTTATTTATTTATTTATTTTTTTTTTTATTTATTTATTTATTTTTTTTTAGCCTGTCATGTCTGGCATCTTTCACAATCGGAATGATGATCCGAATGCACTGATGTACCAAACATATTTGCTTTGACAAGAACAGCTCTATATGTTTCCTATAGGCTCTTCTTGTTAATGTTTGCAATTTTATTTTTATTTATTTATCTTTTTATTTAGTTATTCATGCCAAGTCTGACAGGCAACAAGGAAGGGGCAAGAACAAGAGGTGGGGGGGAGAAAAGGGGGGGGGGGGGGGGGGGGGGGGAAGAAAGGAGATAGAGAGAAAAAAAATAAATAAATAAATAAATAAATAAAAGGGGTTGATATACTCACACACACACACACACACACACACACACACACACACACACACACATCCATACACACACCCATATGCACCTACATATACACACACACACACACATAAGTTTATTGTTTGTAGTAATGTGTGTGTATGCCCCTTTGTCATGCAATGTATTCGATAATGAGGGCGAGAAACTGCAACCATGCTCCCCGCGATCCAGAGGCAGATAGGGAAGGACCCAGGGGACCCAGGCCATCCACAGCACAGGAGCTCAGAAGACTTGGGGCCACACATCCCGATGGCAACCGCGTACACTCCCCAGAAGAGGAAGGAGGGAGGCTACAGACGGAACCCCCACAATCCAGGGGCTAGAGTCCAGAGAGCCAGAGGCGACGGGCAGCCCACCCCCCCCGGCAGGCCGGCACCCCCAGCACGAGCCAGGCATGCGGCCCCCGAGGCCCCAAGCGCCCGAGAGCAGCCCGACACCCGGCAGAGCCCCCCCACGCGCCAAAGAGGCCCAAGCCACCCCCAGGCCACGGCCGCCAAGGGAGCAGGTCAAAGACCATGCCGAGACATCCGGCCACACACCCCGGGACCCACGGGCACCCACACCCCAGAGGCGGCAGTGACGACCAGTGGGGAGCAGCGTGGAGCGGTAGGGAGGGGTAACTCCCACCCTCCGTGTCCCACAGGTGCCAAGGCTTGGCAAGCCACCAACCCAGGCCCAGCTGTCCACACACACACACTCTCACAAGCACACACATACACACACACACACACGTACCAGTCATTCCCTCATGTACACACACGCACATACACACGCACGCACATTCGCATGCACCAGTCACACACTCATGTATACACACTCACACTCACACGCACATACACACACACACACGTACCAGTCGTTCCCTCATGTACACACACGCACGCACATTCGCATGCACCAGTCACACACTCATGCATACGCACATGTAACATACATGGACACCTAATGTGGGAGAGCGGGTACCAGCACCAAGCCAGCGGCAACCCAGGGAAGCAGCCAACCCAGCCCCGAACAATGAGCCAGTCCCCATCCCAGGCGGGGTGCATGGAACTGGGGTGTGAGAAGGCCCGCCTCCTCCCACTCAGCGTGTTGGGGGGGTGATGTGAGTGTATGTACTGAGAAGAATGTGTATGGCTGTGTGAAAACTACAGTGCTTTTAAAATTGGAGGGACAGATGTAATATAAGCACTGAATAACAGCGCCCATCCACACCGTCCCCCCAAGGCCCTCAATGTCTAAAATGTAAATAAAATTGAGGTGCAGGCAGCAGTGAACAGACAAGTGGGGCCACCTCAGCAGTGCCACCCACTAACCACTGTGTGACACACCTGCCCCCCAAGGCCCTATATGTACTATGATGTGTTGTGAGCTGTATAATGCAATTAAAAAAGGAGGAGTGGGACATCCCTGCAGAGGGGCAGCCCTGCCTGGTGCCCCTCTGCAGACTGAAGCTTTGAGAAATAATATCATTTGTCATAACACGTGCATTGGGGGAGCTGTATAGTGTTCTGATCCAGCTTATGAAGGATAAACCAAATCCAAATTTGTGCAGAACTGCTAATAAAAATTTCCAGTTTACCCAGTCAAATGCTTTTTCTGCATCTAAAGAGAAAACTGTGGTTTCTAATTTATTAATGGAACAGTAATCTATTACATTTATTAGTCTGCATGTATTATTGGCTGAGTGCCAACCCTTGATAAAACCTGTTTGGTCTGGATGTATAATAGATGGAGTGATTTTTTCTAACCTTCTGGCAAGGACTTTGCAAATTATTTTAAGGTCTACATTAATCAGAGAGATTGGCCTGTAGCTGGATGGGAGTGTGGGGTCTTTGCCTGGTTTAAGAAGTAGACTAATGTTAGCAGAGTTCATGTTTGGAGAGACCGCATGATTGCTCTGAATCTGAGCCACCATTCTGAGAAAAGAGGGTCTTAGCACAGACCAAAATTCTTTATAAAACTCTGCTGGAAAACCATCTGGGCCTGGGGCTTTATTATTTGGGAGATGCTGTATTGCTTCGTAAAATTCAGATGATGAAAGAGGCGAATCAAGAGTCGCGGCCTGTTCATCATTTAGCTTTGGTAGATTAATGTTATTAAGATATTCTTCAATTTCAGCATCAGATGGATTAATCTGCGATGAGTATAAGGCTTCATAGAAGTCTCTAAAAGAGTTATTTATTTGTTGTGGGTCGTGGGTAATATTACCAGTTGAGTCTTTAATAGAATAAATGGCTGTTTTTTCTTTATTTAGTTTTAACTGGTTAGCCAAAAATTTTCCAGATTTATTTCCATGTTCGAAGTTTTCTAAACGCAACCTCTGCAACATGAATTGTGTCCTTTTATCAATTATTTCATTTAACTCCAGTTTTAGTTTCCTCATGTTGTTAATTATATGTTCTTGTGGTGAAGCAGCATAGGCAGTTTCTAAAGATTTAATTTTCTGTTCTAATTCTAACACAAGTGTTTTTTCTTTATTTTTCTTATGCGAGCAGTAAGATATTATTTTGCCCCTCATTACTGCTTTTCCTGCTTCCCAAAGAACACATGGTGATATTCCAGGAAGATCATTATTTTCTAAATATGCTGACCACTCCTTTTTGAAATAATTAATGAAATCTTGTTCTTTAAGTAATGATGTATTAAATCTCCAGTTTCTGATTGGTGGTGTGACTCTTTTCTGTGTCAGAGACATAGACACCGGTGCATGATCACTGATAGTGATAGGGTGAATCTGGGTGTCTGTGATATCCATCATCATGGAGCTGCTAACTAAAAAGTAATCTAAGCGGGAGTGAGACTTGTGTACTGGTGAGAAAAAACTATAATCTTTCAGAGTGGGGTGATGTGAACGCCAAGCATCACAAAGACCAAAATCCTTCATGTACTGTTTAAGAATGTCTGCAGACTGCCAGTTCCTCTGACTCACTGCTGTACTGAGCCTGTCAATATCTGCATTAAGTACCAGGTTGAAGTCTCCTCCTATTATAAGTGTGGTGTCAGAGTGATCGGACAGTAAAGTGAAGAAGGTATGAAAGAAGGAGGGGTCATCAACATTTGGCCCATATATACTAGCAATGCATAAATCTATATTTTGAATAGTTAAATTGAGTATTATAAATCTACCTTCTGGGTCTGATGTAGTATTTCTAATGATGCAGTTTATCTTTTTGTTAATCAATATGGCTACACCTCTTTGTTTGGAGTTGTAGCAGGCTGAGTACATGTGAGGGAACTGTGGAGAGGAGAGTATGTGCGCAGATGTTCTGGACACGTGTCTCCTGTAGAAACACAACGTCAGCCTGTAAATCATTTAACCGATTAATAATTTTCACTCTCTTTTCCCTTGAACCAACTCCGCGTACATTCCATGAGACAAACTTGAGTGTGCTCATGTTTAGATTAACAGGTGAAGTGTTGTGTGTTTACTAAAGATGTGTGCGCGCGTCCTCACATGTGTCCTCCATGACCTTGTGTGCGCATGTGTACGTGTCCTGCATGACTGTGTATCCTGTATGGCAGTGTGTGTGCTGTATGTCCGTGTGGCAAACATGTTGGGTGAAAAAAAAGAAGAAGAAAAAGGAGTGTAAAGTGTGAGAGAAATGAAACAGTGCAAACACCAAAGAGCCAAGCATAAAAAAAGAAAAAAAAACAACATGATAACAAAACAAAGACCTGTGCATTAATTGTTATATACAGACCTGTAGACCGGCCGCGGTTTAAGTTTACCTCTTATCTAATCAATTACATGCTTTAAATTAACATGAAGTTGCTCCTAATAAAGCCATGGGGTAACCTCCCGGTCCCTGTACAGCTGACCGTTAACATAAAGCTTATCTACAGCTACCGTAGCTCTGACGCCCTCAGTGATGTATTTCTTCCTTATTGGAAATAATACTCGCCTCCGATCGAGAATCTCTTTTGGAAATTGTTCATTAACACTGTAGTGTGTTCCACGCAGCTCTCTGCCCCGACTCCTGACCTGCTCTTTTTGCTTGTAATGTTCAAATTTAGCTACAATTGGCCGAGGCCGTTTGTTATCGGGCTTCTTACCTCCGAGCCGGTGAACACGATGGAAAGTTATATTTTTTACCGCTTCACTTGGGAGTTTCAGCTGATGCTGGAGGAATTCGCGAACCGAGGCTTCGGCATCCTCCTCTGCTTGCTCTGGGATCCCGGAGAAGACGAGGTTGTCCCGCATGCTCCGAGCCTGGATGTCCAGAATGGTCTCCCTCATTTTCTTGTTTTCCCCGGTCAGCTGTGTCATCCCATCGGTGAGTTGTTTCACGGTATCCCTCAGCGTTTGGTTCTCGACAGCAAGCGATGCCACCTGCTCTTGGCTAAACTCCAACGACACCCTCAGTTGTTGGAATTCCTTGTGGAGAACCTCCACCAAGGCAAGTCGGGCATCTAGGCTAGTTAGCTTCTTGTCGATGGAGTCCAGGACATCAGTGAAGCTTTTCTCTGGGGATAATGTGGATGTGCTTGTTGAGCACTCGGAACGAGTGCGTTTAGAAGTTGGTGTGGCCGTGGTAGCAGGATTTTTTTGTGGTTTGCCCATCACGAAGTTGACAAAGCACTCGTCGACGTAGCTCTCTAGGCTGTACAATGTTTCCTCGTCCAGTTTGTTATATTGAAAGAATTAATAGGCAGAGGTTAGTATTAGGAATAATTCTATTTTGTTATAAATATATTGGTTTGATTTACCTGAGTTGCACCGGTTTGTTTACTATACCGCCATATTACTTACGCACAGCTCTCGCGTGATCTCAGCAGTGACGCATCTCACAGACCTCATGCAGTTTTAAATTTAAGTCCTCTTCCCATTGTTTCCTCCCAATAAACCTTCTCTGATACACAACTTACAACCTCCTCCCAAACAATTACCCTGACCCCCACAAACACAAAGCAACTTACACAAAGCCCACCACAAAGCGAATATTACCGAATATCAATAAATAATGCTCTAAGCCATAGTGCAACTGCCGTGAAAGCCCATCGAGGTCTATAAAACACCTTCCCTGCCCGTGTTTCCTCGCTGGCGCACACAATCACACAAAGAAACATACAATATAAGTGGCGTAACACCAGCGTATGGTGATATTTTCCGTGTAACGGTGCATGTCTAACTCACCATTACATACATATTTACATCTAAATGGTATATAATACAGGACGAGCTGAGAATAAAAACTTACACTTACTCTGAATTGCCTTCCGAGTAACAGCTGTTCATTCATTCTTTCCGCAGTGATAAAACTGGCTGAATCATCAACAAAGTTTTCTAATAAATAATAATCCACTCTTGTGAGTCACTTTGTCACTTCGTTGAATAAATATAGCTTATTTTGAGATATTTATACAATCCGTTAGTGAGAAAAAGTACTCTAAACACTGTTGAGGTCACGACGGCGCAGAGAGTCTTACTTCCGGCTCGGCTTCGTGCACGTAGTACGCACTCATTGTGCAGCAACTTTGTGGATTCATGTGAAAACACACTCCAAGGTGCCATATACCCACATGTCAGGAATTTTATTGACTATACATTAAATTTTGGGTCAGTCGACCAATCAGAATGATTGGAGAACATTTGGGGCATTGCTGGTTATTATTGGCTCTGGAAAATACATTTCATAACATGATTGGCAAAATGAGGTGTCAATCCAATTCAGAGGGTCTAGTCTGTCATATAAAAACATCGCAAGGGCTGCAGCCTTACTGTGATGGTATGAGGTTTCAAAGACGGAAAGCACTACAAAGGTCCTGCAGGCAGGCCGCTGCCAGTTAACAGGTTAAAATAGAGAGGGTGTCTGTCTCCTGAACACAAACTGGGAGCTGGTTCCTGAAGGGATATTCATGGTATATGCCACATGTATATCTTATGTACATTTACTTGCCTGAGAAATTTGTTTTTGATTGGAAGATAAACATAACTGATTAAAAATACAGAAGCTTATAATGTTTTTTGTCATCATGAACTTTGTGTTCTGACTGTACAATGAACCACACTGATGGAGACTACACAATGATAGAAATGGAGATCTTGAGGTCATCTGAATACCCTGTTGTTGAAATTCTCTGTTTTCCACATTCTGTTTTCTATAATAATGAAACTAAGACTGATAAGCTGTGACTATATGAAACTGTAACTTTAATTAGAATCTACCAGCACTTCATGTCACACGCATGGCATGCAGTCCTGGTCCAGATTAATCTGTAAACTGTTTGAAATGGCTTTATTAAATTTAATAATTGGACTCCTTATTCCGTTTGTTTGTGTCATACCTGTTCAATGAACAAACAAGAGTGTGTGCTTAAGCAGACAACGAAATGTGATACTCTAAGTCTTTGTATAAGTAACGTCTGTGTTCTTTGTTTGAATTCCTCATTGCATTGCTGCATGCTCTATATTGACTGAATTCCTTCTTGCAAGAATACATTTTCAAAAGACAACTCTGGCAGCAGACTCTTATTTTTTTTTATTAAATGCACTAAAATTTCCACAACAGTCCTCAAGGACATGCTTGTATTTCAACTAATTGGTGTGCCCATGCTGGGCATGCTGAATTCCATGACAGAATCATGTCCGTTTTTAAGGCAGTGCTGCCTGGAGGCCTGATCATCATGGATATGCAATGTTCATTTCCGATCTTATCTTAATCGAAGTTCTTGCAATTTAATGTTGATGAACATTATTCTGAAGTTGGTCCACAATTTATAGATGCCTTTTTTTAATTCATATTGGTAACCTGTGCCCATCTTTGCTTCTGAGAAACTCTCACAATCATGTGATTGACTCATACAAATAAACCTAATTAGTTGCCAAATGTTTCTTCAGCTGTTTCTTTTTAGTCTTGTCTACTTTACTTGTCCACCCTTTTTTGACCCAGTCCCAGCTCTTTTTGAGTTGAGATGGGGGCAACACATTTCAAAATGTTGATGCCATTAAATTCAATATATTTTTCACAAAATAATAACAAGTCTAATTTCAAGCACTTCATATGTGTTCTGTGTTCTATTTTGAATAAAATATGGCTTTGTGAGATTTACAAATCTTTGCTTTCTATTTTTACTTATTTTGTAGAGTGTCCCAAAATTCATAGGGGTCATTTGATTGTTGGGGTTTTGTCTGCACCTCCAGTGGGTCCTGGGTTCCTCCTGGTGCCCGACAATAACTGACCTCATGTGGCTTGAGTATGCAGACAGTTCCCCAAGGATGAAGGCACTGATACCATTGATTTGCCCCCACGTTCACCTGACCTACATCCAATAGAACACCTCTGGGACATTATGTTTTGTCCATCCAATGCCACCAGGTTGTACAGGAGGTCAGTCATGCCGTGGTCTAGATGTGGGAGGAGATCCCCCAAGACACTATCTGTCATCTCATTAGGAGCATGCACCAACAGTGGCATGCGTGCAAGCACATAGGGATCATAGAAACTACTACCATTTTGAACTGAAGCAATGAAATTTTAGCAAAATAGACTAGACTGCTGAATATGTTTTTCATTTTGTCTTCACCCCTCTTTAGGTTGGTAATTTTCATTTCCATTAAACGATGTGGCATCCTTTCAGTCCTAAAACATTACTCAGTCCATGTCGGTATAGATATCCAACATGACTGTTTTTCCCATTGAGAGGGTTAGGGTTAGGTCCTCCTTATTGATATCACTGTCAGCTGACATGACCACATGCATCACAACTACAGTCTTCTGCACCTTGTCGAAATCCATATATAGCACAGATGTTCTTGTACGCAATCCCAGCCATGTGGTTGTGTCTCTCTGTCCATGCTGCCCCAATTTGCATTTTAGACGCTGCTACTATGTGTTGGACTCTCTTCAGGGTACTTTCCAACAACCTGCAACTTTGGTCCTATTGGCGGAGAGATTTCTGCCTCTATAGATCCAGTGCTCAGGGCCTGTTCTCATGTCTCCATGACCAGAGGCTCTGTGCTGTCTTTAATCCACCTTTTTCTAGCCACTGGTAGAATTTTTCAATGTCCACAATTCTACTATGTGTAGATGGTAGGGATGCGCCAATCCAATATTCAGTATTGGTGCAATCCTGGTCTAAATTACTGGATTGGCTATTGGAAAGAAATAAAAAATGCAATCCGATCCAATCCAGCTAATGTGAGCGTTTCGTTCACATTAGCTGCATTACAGGTCTCCATTGTCTTCTTATTCTTGTGGGTCTGTAGTTGACCAAACTAGCTTAGAGCTGCATTACCGCCACCCTACTGGAAGGAAGTCGATCAGGAGTTAGAAAGCAACCCCCTCAGATTCTGTAAAGTTCTCCGTCGCTGCGACGGATTCCCTTTGACACCAAGTGGATCATCGCTGACATGTTTTTCCGCCTCCACCGCTCTCTGCGTGTTTGTGTGTTGTGCTCGCTGTGCTGAGAATTTCAGCTGTTATTTTTTTCTCTACTTCAGTTCCCGGACATACAGCTAGCGAACGCAGCTATTAGCACTAGTGATTGTCCGGTACCGGAAGGACTCCTTACCCATCAAAATATTTTTGATACTGATTAGTGACTAAATATAGACCTGCAGTAGAAACTATTTAGGAGAATGCTTGTGAATATAAAGCATTACAAGATTACGCTCACACAGCCCCCAGTTTTTTAACATAAATGCTGATAACACAACAGCAGCAGTCAGCTGATTTACGCGCAGTCTGTCTGCACAAGCGCAAAGAGGCAGAGCCCGTGAGCTCAGATGGAGCAGAAGGAAATGTTTTTCTAGTGTCCAAAAGAAGCCTTTTCAACCCGTAACCACCATTAAATCTTTACTGGGAAACAGCTGGAGGTCCTTCATCAACCACCTGATCAGTAAGTGAAGAAAAGAGAACTTTGTAGCTGCTCCATCCACCCTGTTTGTTTCACACAGGGAAAAACTGCAGTATGGAAGTTAAATATGCAGATTAACTGTTAATACAAAAAAAGTATTTCTTATCCAGTTACTTGGGTAATCAATGTAATAATAAATGTAATAAATGTAATACCTACAATATAAATGTAATAAAAAATTGTTAAAATAATCAATAGTTGGAGCCCAAATGAAATTTGCAACATGCCATATGCCAATGCATCACCTTCTCACATAGGAGCAACAGGATTCAGGTGATAAAGCAATTGTTGTAAGTAAGCAAAGTTTATTTTTATAGTGCTTTTCACAGACAGAAAGGTGCTGTACAATAATTAAAACACAATATAAAAAAAAGAAATCACCATGTTAAAAACACAATAACATTATCGTATTAAAAGAAAAAAGAATTAAAATAAAGTCAACAGAAAGTCTGGTTAAACAGAGAGGTTTTCAACTGTTTTTTAAAAGACACCACAAAGTCAGCTAAATGGAGCTGGAGTGGTAAACAGTTCCAGAGCTTTGGTGCCACTGCCTGAAAAGCTCCCTGGTCCTTAGTCTTATGTGGGACAACTAAAAGATTTTGATTTTGTTGTGTGAGAGACTTATGTAAAATTGATCCAGGCATTTAAAAACATAAAAAATAAATAAATAAATTTCGGATCGGATTTATATCGGTATGGGCAGATTTCCAAATGTAAAATATTGGTATCGGATATAAAAAAGTGGTATTGAGCCATCCCTAGTAGATGGTACATCACATGGAGACACTTGGTCTTTACTTCCATCTCCTGCTCCTTATCTTGAGGCACTCTTGTTGTATCTCACCTTGGATCTCAATACCTGGTGGATTTATTTCTGAACATGAGAAAATAACCCCTTTGTCTATCCAAATTTTGAGTAATCATATGTCACTAAGTTGAAAAAGAGTGAATGAAGCAATGGACATGCATGAAATAATGGGCTTGTTATCATTTACAGATTTTATAAGGGTGTGTCTTTACCAAATGTCATGATCAGTATATAATGGAATAATGGCATGCTGAGTTGCTGTCAGTGACAGTGCTCAGCTCTGCAATGCACTGAACAAAATACATTCACTATTGGCAGCAAGATTATAAAATACTATTTAAGGAAATAACATTAGTGTCCTGCCAGAATATTTGACAATGAGCTGCTGCATTCCACACAAAAAGTAAAATGGTGTAACTGAGTGGGAGCTAAGCAGACAGAGATGATAACAAACCAGTAAGAATACTTAACAAATGCAGATGTAGAGTATAACAAATATAAAATCAGAAGTCAAATAATTGAGTACAAAAGAAGAAAACATACCTCCTATTACAGCAACATCATTTGTAGAATTACCCTCCTGCTGCTCCTTCTCCTTATTTTTCATTGCAGCTTGATCTGCAGAGGGAGAAGTGAATTTGTATCATGAATAAATTAGGGGTGGGACTCGATTAAAAAAATTATTCTAATTAATTAGAAGCTTTGTAATTAATTAATCGAAATTAACCGTATTTTAATCACATTTAAATATTTAACATGATAAATATTAATTTGTTTGGTTGATGAATGAATCAATATACATAAGTTTAAACTTCAAAATTTTGTTTATTTTCCCACCAGTCTGCTACACAGACCAACAAAGGGCGGAAATGCTCCTGTGATAAGCATCATAACTGGATAGTTTTATTCAACATTAATGTCTCACTTAATATAGTTGGAAATTAATCATTCGTTCAGCTGTATTCCTTGATGCTGAAATGTGTTATGCTTGTTTTAACAGCTTATTTTGAATTAAAGACTTAAAATTAAACCACAAAAAGTAGAAAAAGTTGTTAAAAGTTTGTTAACCAGCTGCTTTTACACAGCTGTGCTTCGCGTTCACGGCTGCTAGGCGACATGAGCTACGCAGAGGTGAAGGCAGGTGATGCTGATATGAAGGCTAGCCGCTCACTTCCGGCCTTTGCGGTCCTCGTGGGCTGCGAAGGACGTGGGCCGGGTCCTTTGAATGATGCGGCCCCTGAATTTTTGACATCGTGCGTCGATATAATCTGTGTGCCTGGAACTCGTGCACTGAGAAACGTTCCACGGTGCAAAGTGTGATTAAAATGCATTAAAATTTTTAACTCGTTATTTTCCCCCACAATTAATTAATCGAAATTAATGCGTTAAAGTGCCACCTCTTGAATAAATGTATAGAAAGTTCAGATTAGTGACATCTTTATCACATACAATTGTAAAAGTGTATGCTTACACACTCATGTATGCATTACGATTAACATCAAATAACATTTCTCTTAAAAAGAAACAATAGAAATTATTCTGTAAATTTACTTCTTCTAAGGAGAAGATTGTTTACTTCTCCTTAATGTATCACACACACAGTTACAGGTGTAAAAATATGCCACTATGATATTGTTCTTTGATTTGGAACATTGTAAATGCATATGTCTATAGCATTTACTTGGAAACAGTGTAAATAGTTTAGAATAATTGTTGCTGATTGCTGTCACAACTGTTAAGACTTTCCCTGTGTTAGATGAATATGCCACTTTCTGTTCGTGTTTTTTGACTGCTTGTCCAGTAGATGTTTTTGTATTACCTCGTAGGTTGTGGGATGTGATGGAGTCTGACAGTGCTCCACAGTTGGACTGCACCAGTGGACCCCGGATGGTGACCAATGAACTTCCTCGATTCAGCAGCGCTGCTTTCAGCGGAGCCACATGATTAAACTGGACCGAGGAGAGACAGCCCATGAAACCTTCAGAACCTACTTGAAATATTTCTTCTTCAAAGTTGTCTCTTCCTAGAGAGAGATGATAAGATAATATAAGATAAGATAAGATAGTGTTTATTTGTCACATGCACAGTTATACACAGTACAATGCACAGTGAAATGTATTTTGTACCTGCAACCTTATATACACACACACATAAATAAGAAGAATAAAAATTAAAAAAAAGTAATTCACACTATACACTATACTCTATATACTATACACTATACACACTTTTTAAATTATAATATTTACACTGTGCAATAATGGTCCAGTTAGGGCTCAGAGTTGAGCAGACGGATGGCTTGTGGGTAAAAACTCTTCTTCAACCTTTCAGTCTTAGCCCTCAGGCAGCGGTAACGCCGGCCTGATGGGAGCAGGGAGAAGAGAGAGTGTCCAGGGTGGCTGGGCTGTTTTAGGATCTTCATGGCCCTCAGCCTGCACTGCTTGGTGTAAATGTCCTGCAGGTTGGGGAGGGTGGTTCTGATGGTCCGTTCAGCTGAACGAACCACCCTTTTTAGGGCCATGAAGTCCTGCTTGGTGCAGTTTCCCATCCAGGTGGTGATGCTCCCACGCATGATGCTCTCGATGGTGCAGGTGTAAAAGTTCCTGAGCACCTTGAGTGGGAGCTTGAAGTCTCTCAGCCGCCTGAGGAGGTAGAGACGCTGTCTGGCCTTCTTCACAGTGATGTTTATGTGATGAGTCCAGGACAGGTCCTGTGAGATGGTCACTCCCAGGTATTTGAAGGTGTCCACTCTTTCCACCTCAGCACCACTGATGACAAGTGGATGGTAGTCCCTCTGCTGCTTCCTGCTGAAGTCCACGATCAGTTCCTTTGTTTTGCTGACGTTGAGCAGGAGGTGGTTCTCCTGGCACCAGTTCTCCAGGCGGGAGACCTCTCTCCTGTAGGCTGTCTCCTCATTGTGAGAGATTAGTCCCACAACAGCAGTGTCGTCAGCAAACTTGATGATGACGTTGGACTCTGACGTGGCCTCGCAGTCATGGGTGTACAGTGAGTACAGCAGAGGGCTGAGCACACAGCCTTGGGGGGATCCAGTGTTGAGGGTGAGGGAGGATGAGGTGAGGTGACCCACTCGTACCACCTGTGGTCTGCTGGTCAGGAAGCTGTGAACCCACCTGCACAGGGATGGGCCCAGGCCCAGGTCCAGCAGCTTAGAGACCAGCCTGGAGGGAACTATGGTGTTGAATGCTGAGCTGTAATCTACAAACAGCACCCTCACATAGTTCCCCTTACCAGTGTTTATGTGTGAAAGGGTCTTGTGGAGGAGGAAGGATATGGCGTCGTCTGTGGATCTGTCTGGCCGGTATGCAAACTGTAGTGGGTCGAGGGTGGTGGGCAGTGAGGAGGTGATGAATGTCTTGATGAGTCTCTCAAAACACTTCATCACCACAGAGGTGAGTGCTATGGGCCTGAAGTCATTGGGGCTGCTGGGGTGTGGTTTCTTTGGGACAGGGACTATGATGGACTTTTTAAAGCAGGTGGGAATCACACACAGTTTCAGTGAGAGGTTGAATATCACTGTAAACACAGGTCCTGGTCAGCGCAGGTCTTAAGGACACGTCCACTAATACCGTCTGGTCCAGCCGCTTTCCTGGTGTTTACACGTCTAAACGCCCTCCTCACGTCGCGCTCCGTCACAGTGAGTGTCTCTCACCGGGAGCGCAGCGGGCTGTCGGCTTCCCGACTCAAAGCGCGCAAAGAAGATGTTGAGTTCATCAGCCAGAGAAGCGTCGGCACTCACCGGGTGTGTGTGTGGTGCTTTGTAGTCCGTGATGGTGCGTAGTCCCTGCCACAGTCCCCTGGGGTCAGACTGTTGTAGTTGCTGTTCCAGTCTGCGGCCGTAGCGATGTTTTGCCTCTTTCACCGCTCTGCGGACGTTGTATGATGCAACCTTGTAGTCCTCCATGTTCCCAGAGGCGAGGCCGGAGTTGTAGGCAACGGTGCGGGACCTCAGGGCGTCGCGGACAGATTTATCCACCCACGGCTTCTGGTTGGGAAAAGTCCTGATGGTCCTCCTAAGTGAAGTGTCTTCAACAACTTTCCCAATAAATCCCACAACAGTTTCCGTAAACTCCTCGATGTCTCCGCCCGCGCTGCTGCGAAACATGTCCCAGTCGGTTGAATCCAACGCACCCTGCAGAGCGGCCTCTGTTTGATCAGACCACCGTGTCACTTCTCTCACAGCAGGGGGTTCCTGCCTGAGCCGTTGTTTGTATTTCGGCATGAGAAGTACAGAGGTGTGGTCAGACTTCCCAAAAGGCGGAAGAGGCTTTGCTTTGTAGCCATCTTTGAATGGAGAATAGCAGTGGTCTAGGGTCCTCTCTCCTCTGGTGGGGCAGTCGATGTGTTGAATCAACTCCGGTATCAGCTTTTTCAAGTTTGCACTGTTAAAGTCCCCGGCTACGATGAGAGCCGCATCACGCTGGTTAGCCTGATAGGTGGAAATAGCCTCATGTAGCTCGGATAGTGCAGTGTTTGTGTCCGACTGAGGTGGAATATAGACGGCGCTGAAGATGACCGAAGTAAACTCGCGGGGCAGGTAGTGGGGACGGCATTTCAGGGTTAGGAGCTCCAGGTTAGGTGAACATGATTGTTTCAGAAGGACAACATTCCTACTGTCACACCAGTTGTTATTAATCATTAGGCACACACCTCCTCCTCTTGATTTTCCAGACTCACTCGTTCTGTCCGTGCGATGAACACTGAAGAACTCCGACGGCTGTACGGCGTGGTCCGGTATGAGGGGAGTCAGCCATGTCTCCGTGAGACAGAAGATGTTGCAGTCCCTTATGTCCCTCTGAACCTGTATCCTGGCCCTGAGTTCGTCCAGCTTGTTATCCAGTGACTGGACATTAGCCAACAGGATGCTCGGCAGTGGCGTTTGGTGCGCTCTGCGCCTCAGCCTCTCTCTTACGCCGGCTCTTTTCCCTCGGGGCCTTGTCCGTGACCTGGGTCCTTTGTTTGAGCTGGCCCACTGGAAACGCTGGATCTCCCGAGGCCAAGTCGGGTCGGGAGAAAAAGGTGTCAGAATACAGCCAGAGTGCTGTATTCTGATATTAAAAAGAGTCTGTCTGTCATACGTGATATGACACAGAGCAGGCGGAATTATAAAGTCCAAAATTAGAGCTAAACCTAATATATACAAACAAAGCGTAGGAGCAGGTACGACGGCTGCTGACCTCACCGGCGCCATCTTGAATATTGATTTGTGATTTGTGAATTGATTTGTGTTATTAATATTACTAGCTCATACTATTTATCCATGTGGTTATGACACTATGCAAAGAGAAAGTGGGAGCAGCAGACTACACCAACTTTGTGGTGGAGCAACAGCTGGCAACTTTGTGGTGGAGCTGTTGAGCTGGGAACTCTGAGCTCAAACAATACTGAGCACAGAGTTTCCAGCTCAACAGTACGTAGTAGTAAATGTCAAGGGATTCTTATGCCGTGTTTCCATTAGTACCTACTCAGCGTAGCATGACTTGACTCAGCACAGTTTGTAAGCATTTCCATTATTACCTGGTACCAGGTACTTTTTTAGTACCCACTCAGCCAGGATTCCAAGCGATCTGAGGCAATCTGAAACTGTGATGTCAAAAAACAGCATGCCACTGATTGGCCAGGAAGTGTCATCACTAGCTGAGTCATGAGAGCAACACCTTCACCAGAAAAAAACGGCATTTTTAAAACCCGACAGCAAGAAAATGGAGGCCCCCAAACCACGGGGAGGCTCGGTTGAATGCCCAGACCAATGCTTGCAGTGGTAGTTTTGCAACAGGAGAACCATCTGAAACATGCACACAGCATACATATTCTAATAAATGGACTAGTTCTTATATAGAACTTTGCTATTCTATCTGAGCACTCAAAGCGCTTATACAACATGTTTACATTTATCCATTCACACAAGCACTTCCATGTGTAACTAAGCTAAGTGCTTTTATTGTCCAACATTTACACACATTCATACTCCAATGCTTGCGTCGCAGAGCAGGGAGAGGAGAGTTCAGTGTCTTGCCCAAGAAAACCTTGGCATGCGGCCTGGAGCAGCCAGGGATCGAACTGCCAACTACTTCCGATTAGTAGGTGACCTGCTCTATCTCCTGAGCTATAGCCACCCCAAGTATCATTAATACTTAATGATAATCTTCATCCATTAAAATGTTGTATTGAGGAAGTATGCATGATGACAATAGTAAACTGGCCTTAGCTATGTTAGCTTGCCTCTATCTCATCCATTGTTGTGTTGCATTTTGAGTCACATACAGATTACATCAAGATTACTGTCCGCGTTGCTATATCGACTCCACCAACATTGTGGAGGTACTCAGTTGTACTGGTAACAAAATCAGACTGTGCCGAGTTGTATTGACACGTGCTGAGTAGGTACTAGTGGAAACACAGCATTATAGAGCCACAGTGGCTTTGTTTATTTATAATAATATATCCATCCATCCATCCATTTTCTTCCGCTTATCTGGGGCCGGATCGCGGGGGCAGAAGCCTAAGCAGAGAAGCCCAGGCTTCCCTCTCCCCAGCCACCTCCTCCAGCTCATCCGGAGGGACCCCAAGGCGTTCCCAGGCCAGCCGAGATACATAATCTCTCCAGCGTGTCCTGGGTCTACCACGGGGCCTCTTCCCGGTGGGACATGCCCGGAACACCTCACCCAGGAGGCGGCCAGGAGGCATCCTAATCAGATGCCCGAGCCACCTCAACTGGCTCCTTTCGATGTGGAGGAGCAGCGGCTCTACTCTGAGCCCCTCCTGGATGGCCGCACTCCTAACCTTATCTCTAAGGGAGAGGCCAGCCACCCTTCGAAGGAAACTCATTTCTGCCGCTTGTATTCGCGATCTTATTCTTTCGGTCACTACCCAAAGCTCGTGACCATAGGTGAGGGTAGGAACGTAGATCGACCGGTAAATCGAGAGCTTCGCTTTTACGCTAAGCTCCCTCTTCACCACGACGGACAGGTGCAGCGTCCGCATCACTGCAGAAGCAGCCCCGATCCGCATGTCGATCTCCCGTTCCCTTCTCCCATCACTCGTGAACAAGACCCCGAGATACTTAAACTCCTCCACTTGAGGCAAGAACTCGTTCCTGAGCCGGAGATGGCACTCCACCCTTTTCCGGCTGAGGACCATGGCCTCAGACTTAGAGGTGCTGATTCTCATGCCAGCCGCTTCACACTCGGCTGCGAACCGTTCCACTGCGAGCTGGAGGCCCCCCCCTGATGAAGCCAACAGAACCGCATCATCTGCGAAAAGCAGAGATGAGACTCTGAGGCCACCAAGGAAGAAGCCTTCCGCCACCTGGCTACGCCTAGAAATTCTGTCCATAAAAATTATGAACAGAATCGGTGACAAAGGGCAGCCCTGACGGAGTCCAACACTCACAGGAAACAAATCCAACTTATTACCGGCTATACGGACCAAGCTCTCACTGTGGTTGTACAAGGACTGAATGGCCCGCAACAATGGGCCAGACACCCCATACTCCCGCAGAACCTCCCAAAGAACACCCCGAGGAACACGGTCGAATGCCTTCTCCAAGTCCACAAAGCCCATGTAGACTGGTTGGGCAAACTCCCACGCACACTCGAATATCCTTGAGAGGATAAAGAGCTGGTCCAGCGTTCCATGACCAGGACGAAAACCGCATTGTTCCTCCTGAATCCGAGGTTCGACTAACGGACACACCCTCCTTTCCAGCACCCTGGCATAGATCTTACCGGGGAGGCTGAGTAGTGTGATTCCCCGAAAGTTGGAGCACACCCTCCGGTCTCCCTTCTTAAAGATGGGGACCACCACCCCGGTCTGCCAATCCAATGGCACTGCCCCAGATCTCCACGCGATGTTGCAGAGGCGTGTCAACCAAGACAGCTCTACAACATCCAGAGCCTTCATGAACTCAGGGCGAATCTCGTCCACCCCAGGGGCTCTGCCACCAAGGAGTTGTTTAACTACCTCAGTGACCTCACCCCCAGTGATGGTCAAGTCATCCCCCTCATCCCCAGACTCTGCTTCCACTACAGAAGGCGTGTCAGTGGGATTCAGAAGGTCCTCGAAGTATTCCTTCCACCGTCCGACTATAGCCTCAGTTGAAGTCCGCAGCACCCCCCCCCCCCCCCCCGCACTATAAACAGTGTGAGTGAAGCACTGCTTTCCCCTCCTGAGTCACCTGACGGTTTGCCAGAATCGCTTCGATGCCGTCCGAAAGTCTTTTTCCATAGCCTCACCGAACTCTTCTCACACCCGAGTTTTTGCTTTGGCCACTACCCGAGCTGCATTCCGCTTGGCCTGTCGATACCTGTCAGCTGCCTCTGGAGTCCCACAGGCTAACCAAGCCCGATAGGACTCTTTCTTCAGCTTGATGGCTCCCTTCACCTCCGGTGACCACCATCTGGTTCGGGGGTTACCACCACGACAGGCACCAACCACCTTGCAGCCACAGCTCTGAGCAGCAGCCTCAACAATGGAGGTGCGGAACATGGTCTATTCGGACTCAATTTCCTCAGCCTCCCTCGGAATGCTGTCGAAGTTCTGCCGGAGGTGGGAGTTGAAGATCTCCCGGACTGGGGCTTCTGCCAGGCGTTCCCAGCACACCCTCACAATACGTTTAGGTGTGCCAGGTCTGTCCAGCATCTTCCCCCGCCACCTGATCCAACTCACCACCAGGTGGTGATCAGTTGACAGCTCAGCTCCTCTCTTCACCCGAGTGTCCAGAACATACGGCCGCAGATCTGATGATACGATTACAAAATCGATCATCGACCTGCGACCTAGGGTGTCCTGGTGCCATGTGCACTTATGGACATCTTTGTGTTCGAACACGGTGTTTGTTATGGACAAACTGTGGTTTGCACAGAAGTCCAATAACAAAACACCATTCAGGTTCAGACCGGGCAGGCCGTTCCTCCCAATCACGCCCCTCCAGGTCTCACTGTCATTGCCCATGTGAGCGTTGAAGTCTCCCAGCAAGACTATGGAGTCACCAGATGGAGCACTCTCCAGCACCCCACCCAGCAACTCCAAAAAGGGTGGGTACCCTGAACTGTCATTCGGCGCATAAGCGCAAACAACAGTCAGGACCCGTTCCCCAGCCCGAAGGCGCAGGGAAACTACCCTCTCATCCACCGGTGAAAACTCCGACGTACAGGCAGCAAGCCGGGGGGATACAAGAATACCCACCCCAGCTCGCCGCCTCTCACCGAGGGCAACTCCAGACTGGAACAGAGTCCAGCCCTTCTCCAGGAGACTGGTTCCAGAGCCCAGGCCATGCGTTGAGGTGAGCCCAACTATATCTAGCTGGTATCTCTCAACCTCACGCACTAGCTCAGGCTCCTTCCCCACCAGAGAGGTGACATTCCATGTCCCAATAGCCAGTTTCGATAGCCGGGGATCGGTCCGCCAGGGCCTCCGCCCTCGGCCACCGCCCGACACACACTGCACCCGACCCCTACGACACCTCCTGCCAGACTGAACAGATTAAAAAAAAATATATATAATAATATTTTTTTTTTTTTAATCGTTCAGTCTGGCAGCTTTTGCAATCAGAATCATGATCTGAATGCAATGGTGTGCCAAACAAATTTGTTTTTCCAAGATGAGCTCTATGTATACAGCCGTATGTAGACACCCACTGAACAACAGACCCCATATCTGCAGCTCTATCATACCTCACACATAACTCTGTATATCTAAATGGATATAACACTTTGACAACACCAAAACAAAAACAAAACAAGGCAGGAAGCAACCCAGGAACAGGCCCAGGAACAGAACAAAAACAGGGGCAAAAACAAAAGGCAACGACACAAGGCCAGAAGTACAGTCCAAAAGTTCAGGGGGCCATCCAGGCCGAGGGGCCAGACAACAGAGTTCAAACAGGTCGGGAGGCCGTATAGGCCAAGGGCCCTTCTAAGAGCTGGGGAACCTCATGGAAGTGGGGCTGATCAGGGGGCCAGCCACAGTCCCAGCGGTGGCAGCGACAAGGCTGGAGGAGGTGACCTAACTCCTATGGTTAAGGATGCTTGGACTGAGCCGGATGCTCAGGCTCCAGATGTGGCTCGGACTGAGCTGGACGCTCGGGCTGAACAGGACCTTCTGGGCGAGGCCCCAAAAGCGCAGACTGGGGCTGCTGTGCAGTGCACACAGCTGTCTCCCTGGACAGCTGGGGCTGCTCTGGGGATTGCTTGGGTGTGTCTGGTGCAGCCGATGTGGGTGACTGGGGCTGAAGGGGAGCTGCTGCAGCCAACGGAGATGTCTGTGGCTGAGGGGCTGCTCCCACCCAAGGGACAGAAACAGTTACAGGAGCAGGGAGATCAGGGGCAAGTGTCCACAGTCTTAAAACCCATAGTGGCCCATTTGTTAGTGACATTCTCCATCCATGACATAGCAGCTGAATTGGATGCCTCAGAGCACCAAAGAGATGCAATGGAACAGTTACCAAGTCCTTATTTAAAGCAGGCAAAGAGTGAAAATCCAGGTGTAATCGGAAACCAGTCTATGCACAGTGTGTGCCATGGCTTTCCAAAACCCCTCACTGGGCATTTGAGCCATTGCTCACACAGTTCCACTATATATTTGACAGTGTCCTGCTTAAACTCTTAAACAGGAAACACACAGACACGGGACGGAGACGCAGACTAGTCACAACACTGGGAATAAATCTCAATACACAAACACAGGTGCCTGTGACATGACAAAAGGACAAAAAAGACAAGAACACAGATGCTGGGGAGACAGGAACAAAGGGAACTAGGAAATCAAAAGGTAACAATAATAAATAATAAGACAGGAACTAAGATGGAAAACAAACTGGGAAAATAACGCAGTGAAAACAAAACCTAAACACAAAATGCTGGGCACACGGCCCAGGACCATGACAATTAGAGCCTTCAACTGACACACCACTTACCTCCACTTGAAGTTTAGGCTTAAAACTTTATTTAAAAACAAATAAATAAAATAGATTTAAAAAGTACATAGCTCTACCTCTCAAAGTGTGTGTCTCTGAATATCTTTCAAGCTAAGTAACAGATGCAGTGTTTTACATGGTTTAAGTAATATAGCTGGTCTTTTGTGCTATTTCTGTGTACTGTATATACATTTAATCAATTAAATAAACCAGGGGAAGGCATTATATTTTGCTACTTCTTTTTTTTTTCAGCTGCTCCCTTTAGGGGTTGCCACAGTGGATCATCTGCCTCCTTTTGGGTGGCTGTGCCTCAGTAGGTAGAGCAGGTCACCTCCTAATCATAACAATGGTGGTTTGCTCAAAGTAGAAAAGCACTATGTAAGAACCAGTCCATTTACCATCTCACTCTCTCCTAGCCTCCTCCGTCACGCATATGCATATCCTTCACTACATCCATGAATCTGTGGTCTTCCTCTTTTCCTCCTGCCTGGGAGCTCTATCCTAAACATCCTTTGTCCAGTATAGCCACTATCCATCCTCTGCACATGTCCAAACCATCTCAACATTACCTCTCTAACTTTGTCTCCAAACCACTCAACCTGAGCTGTCCATTTGATGTACTCATTCCTAATCTTATCTGTCCCACTCCCAGTGAAAATTTAAGCAACTGCCACCTCCAGCTCTGCATCTTGTCTTTTTAAACCATACATTATAGCAATATATTGAAAAGGAAATCTTCCACGGCGGTACCGCTGGTTCTTTTGTGATCCAACTAATTGTTCTGGATCTGAAAGGAGACAGGTCAGCTTGGGTCGGGGGAAGATACTGCCCAATCGCGAATTTACGTAAGCTCTTGGGGGTTTCTAAAGTAAAATTTGGAGACCTTTGTTTTACAATGCACAAGAATTCGATTTGGAGGTTTTGAATAGGAAAGCTAGCATGTCGCACAGTGGTTATAGCTGAGCATTCTCAATCCGGAAACGAATGTGGGCCCAGAAGAAGTAGGTCAGCTTGGGCTGTGGGCAATTTCCAGGTCGCCAATTGGATTAAGCTCTTGGAGATTTCTGCACTGATTAAAGTTCAGAGATTTTCATTTTACAGTGCATGAAAATTAGGCTGGATGACTGACATCGTGTTGTGTCACTGAATGGATAATGACAGCTTGGTCAAGTTGTAAATATCTTGTATAAATTACGAATATCACCTTGCTGTAAATTTTGCTTTAGGAATATGACTCACTTATTGCCATTAATCGCTGTAAATTTGCTTCAACTATATAATTTAGTTATATTGTTTTGTGAATCGCCACCTTATCGTGGGGGACGGGTTTGTGTGTCCCAGTGACCCCAGGAGCTATGTTGTCCGTGGGCTTGTACCCGTGGTAGGGTCTCCCATGGTAAATTGGTCCTGGGTGAGGGTCCAGACAAGGAGCAGTTCAGAAGACCCCTATGTCTACAACAACGAGGGAACAGTTTACCCTGCCTGGGATAGGGTTACCGGGACCCCACCCTAGAGCCAGGCTTGGAGAGGGAGCTCGAGGGAGAGTGTCTGGTGGCCGGGTATTAGCCCGTGGTGCCCAGCCAGGCGCAGCCCGAAGAGGTTAAATGGGCCCGCCCTCCTGTAGGCTGACCACCGGCAAGAGGCGTCGTTGGGGTCGTGTGCAGTGTGTGTCGGGCGGTGGCCAAAGGCGGACCGACTATCGAGACTGGCTATTGGCACATGAAATGCCACCACTCTGGTGGGGAAGGAGCCTGAGCTAGTGCGTGAGGTTGAGAGATACCAGCTAGATATAGTTGGGCTCACCTCAACGCATGGCCTGGGCTCTGGAACCGGTCTCCTGGAGAAGGGCTCGACTCTGTTCCAGTCTGGAGTTGCCCTCAGTGAGAGGGTTGGTTCCCTGCACTTTCCTGACTGTTGTTTGCGCCTATGCACCGAATGACAGCTCAGAGTACCCACCCCCATTACCGGGGGTGAGGTCACTGAGGTGGTTAAACAACTCCTTGGTGACAGGGCCCCTGGGGTGGATGAGATTCGCCCTGAGTTCCTGAAGGCTCTGGATATTGTAGGGCTGTCTTGGTTGACACGCCTCTGCAACATCGCATGGAGATCTGGGGCAGTACCATTGGATTGGCAGACCTGGGGTGGTGGTCCCCATCTTTAACCCAGAAGTGATCAAAACCGTGCAGGTGCTTTTGTCCACCTACAAAGTAAATCAAAAGAAGGGAAAAGCAGGACAACGACGAAAAGAGGAGAGACAAGTGGAGCTTGGCATTTTACAGCTGTTTGACATTGAAGGACAGAAGTTGATACAAGCTACAAAAGAAGAGAGAGAAAAAAGCTTGAAAGAAATGGAGAAAAATACAAAACGAACAGAGACATTGATGGAAAAAGTTAATCTGCCGTTTTTACACCTGACTCCAGGACAAAACCCACCTCCATATGAACAGAAAGTGGAGTTTGAAGATGTTTACCCACAATTACCAGTACTCAATCAAGATGGCAATTAGTGTAAATTGAATTGCACATTTAAATGTACACCAGACGGCTGTCTGGTGGATGTGCCAGAAGACATAACTCATCAATTAACAATGAAAACAGAGACTGAAGCCTCGTTAGTATTTTGGATTGGAAATCTTGACACCGATTTCCTGGAACCAGTCAGACTATGGGAGAAATTTATTGTGGCAAATATGCCAAAAGCAAGACTTCCTGAATACCCATTGCATTGCACACTTAAGTACTTCAAAGATGCTACAAAAGCAGATCCAGAAGAATGGTTGAGTCGTCAACCAGAACAAGTTCAACTTTCTTCAAATTGCATAATTTTGGGACCACAAGGAGCAGCTATGAAGATAGAGAAAAGTGAATTTTTGCAGAAAGAATTCAACATTGAGAAAAGTGTGCCACATTTAACTTTGCTGGTGTCTGAAGAATATGAGCAGAAGGACCTTGGAGAAATGATGGAAAAAGCAAAAGGAGCTAGTTTTGCTCCACTTAAAGAAAACCACGCCATCTGGATGAGTAAGGATCGTCGATTTATCAAAATCATGATTTCTACCCAAGGAAAAGGACAGCCACAGGCTGTACAAATGACTTATGAATCTATTTGCAGTGTTGAAGTCAACTGAATCCACAAAGCAATACACCTTTGTTACCAGTTCAGAAACTGGATAACTCTTATCGTTTGGTACACGACTTTAGAGCAGTGAATGAAGTGGTTGCTGATTTTCCAGCTGAAGTTCCAGATCCGCATACTCTGTTGACTCAAGTCCCACCAGAAGCGACGCATTTCACAGTCTTGGACTTGTGTGGAGCATTTTTTTAGTGTCCCAATCAGTACCAAAAGTCAAGGTTTGTTTGGATTTACACTCAGAGGACAACATTTTGTTTACAGACGGTTACCATAAGGATTTAAGCACAGCCCTCATATCTTCAATAAAGTGTTGAAAGACGACCTGGAAGGAATTGGTTAGGTGCTAAAGAGCACTGTCATTCAGTATGTGGACGACATTATGCTCTTTTCACCCGACGCAGAACAGAAAAAGCTGCAGTACTGCCAGGAGAGAGTGGTCTACCTGGGACAGGTAATAACCAAAGTACATAGAAGCATTTCTGACAGTCAGTTGGAAGCAATTCGAAAGGCTCCAAAGCCCAAAACCGTCCGAGAGATGATGACATTTCTTGGGATTGCTGGCTATTCTTCAGCGTGGATTGAGGATTATGCTAGTTTGACAGGACCATTAAGAGCTATGATTAAGGACGCTGGAAGCTCTCAGCTTCACTCTATGCTCTCTTGGACACCAGATGGCCTTGTAGCCTTTGAAACAATTAAACAAAGTTTGCAAGAAGCTCCAGCTTTGGCGCTTCCAGATTACTCCAAGAATTTCTTGCTCTATGTGTCCACCTCTTCAGGAGGCAAATATGCATGTGCAGTCCTATGCCAATCAACTGGCACAGGAACAAATCCACAACCGATTTCTTATTACTCGACCGCTTATTCAGAAGTGGAGCAAGGACTACCACCATGCTATAGAGCCTTAGTGGGAGTCTCTCTAATGTATGAGAAAGCATCAGCGATCACGATGGGTTATCCAGTGACAATACTTACTCACCATAGTCTCCGAAATTTGTTGAACTATGGTAAGTACACATTGACTGTGCCCAGACTTCGAGAATATCACTGCTGGAGCAAGAAGACGTCATTTTGATGAGGTGCGTCACAACGAATCCATCCGAGAGCTTGCCAACATTAGAAGACGGTGAACCACATGATTGTGTTGCGAGAAGCTGAGAAATATTCTAGGCTAAGGTCAGATCTACAAGCCCTCCCATTGCGTGAGGCAGATCTGGAGTTTTGGACCAGTGGGTCCTGTTATCGTGTGAGTGATAAGTTGAGTGCTGGCTATGCAGTAGTAAAAGTACAAGGATTAGATTTTGTTGTGGAAAACGCTGAAGTCATACCTCAGCCAGCATCAGCACAACTTGCTGAACTTGTGGCACTGATAGAAGCCTGTTTGCCTGCAGAAGGTAAGCGAGTAACAATTTATACTGACTCCGCTTATGCACATAATGTGTGCCACTTGTTTGGAGCAGTATGGAAAAGCCGAGGTTTTAGAAAGGCAGATGATTCGCCAATATGTCACCATGAACAAATAATGAAATTGTTGCAGGCCATGATGAAGCCTAAAGAAATAGCGATAGCTAAGTGTGCAGCATATAAAGCGGATATGTTAAGGGTCATACAAGGTAACAAAGCAGCTGATGAAGCTGCAAGAGCAGTGATTGGCGCTAATAAAGTGGGTGAAGTTTTTCTGGTCACTCATGAAGTAGATTTAGAAGACAAAATCACGCTTAGGGATGTGATTTTAATGCAGGAAGCTGTTCCTGACCTTGATAAACAGCTATGGCTTGATCGAGGTGCCACCCAAGACTCTATGGGACTTTGGAGAAACCATGAGGGACTCATAGTAGCTCCCCCAGACCTTTTAGGTCTGATAATTCAAGAAGCGCATGGGTTAGCTCATGTGGCGAGAGAAGTCAAGAGAAAGATCATTAAAGAGTATGGTTTTTGGGCACCGTGTTTGCTTGAACAGATTGACTATGTTATAGGCAGATGTGTGATCTGTCTGAAAAATAAAGTTCAAAGGGGGGTGACGGTTCTTCCTGGTCACATTCCAACTTCGAGGGGTCCAATGTAGGTAAGACCCAACAAAGCGAAAAGACGCTCAATCTGTTGCTAATTTTCTGCGTAAAGAAGTGATTAGCAGGTGGGGATTTCCAGATTGAATTGCTTCAGATAACAGGAAGAAGTTTGGTGATAAGACAGTGAAACTGATTTTGAAAAAACTGGGGATTAAACTGTTCTTGGTACTGTTTATCACTCGCAAAGTCAAGGAATTTGTGAAAGAATGAATGATGTACCTTTTATACACCAGAGTTTAAATTTATCCCATTTGAGAATAAATGGATAGGAGGTCACATAACTCGTATAGTGATACTAATGATAAAATGTTTGATTCCTGTTAGTCTCTACAGTAATTGAAAAGGCTCAGGAACAATTCACCACAACAACTATGATAACAACCTTAGCTCAGAAACAATCTACTACAATAACTACTTAAGAGACAATGACAACTTTGGTTCCAGAAGTAAAACAGAGTGTTAATATTCCAACCCAAGCTACTACTTTGTTGATAACTTTAGAGGAAATAAGTAAAGAAGTAAAGACCAATTTCACCAATAAAATACTGACAACAAGGCCTACTGAAAGTATGGTAAAGGTGACTCAGACACTAAAGGTTACAACTTTGAAATCTGAAAGCGAAGTAAATATAACTCAGACGTCTGTAGAGCTCAATGAGAATAATTATAAAGAGACTTCAGTAATGAGAGAACATATGATAGAAAAGAACATTATACAACCACCTGTGAATACTCAAGAGATTAGTTTAAAAGTGGATGAAGAATTTTTCAATGTTGATTGGTTGCCAGAAGAAATGACTGACCGTTATCATGCAGTTCAGAAAAGAGATGCTTAGTGGAAAGCATACGGGTTTGATTCCTCTGTATTGTAAATAAAAGACCCGTGGGCCAGTAGGAACTTATGGTTCCAACAGTTAACACATTCTGTAAAATGTGTTAAAAGATTGAATTGTCCATGTGTGGTCAAAGTTCCAACACCAGAAACATGGCCTTCAATTTTAGAGACTGTACCAGAACCACTGCTCCCTATGTGTCAATCTTATGTGTTATCGTGGTTGTTATATCAACAACAATCAGCAGAAGATATAGTCATGGCATTGTCAGTGCATCTGTTTAGACCTAGATTAAATTGTTCTTGGTTGAGTGAGCTGCCATATTTAAATTTACTTGATCAACATGAAAATGCAATAACAGCAATTCCGGATGCAATGGTGGTAAGACCTGAGAGAGCTGAAGATTGTTTTTGTTCTAATAATACTCACAGAGGACCTGGGATGTATATGGGCATTTCAGACTGTACCAACAATATGATGGATTTTGATGAGCATAAGCCTAAGAATGCAAAGGAGTTGTTTCAAGTGAATTTTAAAATACCATATAAAAAACAGAGTAAAACTGTGAGTGTGAAACATCAAATGTTGCCTGGTAATGTAACTATAGGAAACTTTAAGGATATCTGGAGATTTTGTGGTGACAAAGCGTATATATTTCTGCCATATGGGTGGATAGGATGTTGTTATATGGCAACTTTGAAATTGCCATATGAGGTTTTCACTGTTCAAAGGGGTGAAGCACCCAATACGAACCAATCTAATGAAATTTGGGGAAATAGAAGAAAAAGAGAACTTGCTCAATTTCATAACTTGGAATCTTACCATTGGAGAATAAATCTGGGAGAAAAATGGGGTATAGGAATTTTTCCATGGTATGGTGTTGTGTTTTTGGCAGATCATATTGATAATATTACATATACTCTACAGGGTTTTGCAAATGAAACTATTAAAGGATTTGAACTTTTGCCAAACACGCAAAAAGTCACAGATTGACACTGTTGAAACATGATATGGCTCTTGATTATATTCTGGCCAAACAAGGTGGCCTATGTGTGACTCTGAATTTAACAGGAGATGCTTGTTATATATTACCAGATAGTTCAGATAATATCACTAGTGTCATTGATGCATTGAGATATATTAGAGATATCCATTTTGATCTTCCTTATTATACTCTTAATATTTAGCCTTATTATACTCCTAAATATTTACTCTCATAATATTACTTTCCTTATTTCTTTACTGATATTTATTATAAAAGTGTGATGTTTTCCAAGGGGGGAAATGAGAGAAAAGCAAGATAAATTGGAAATACAAGACTGGGAAATAGGAAATTTCACATTTATCTAAAAAAATATAAAATAAAATTTTAACATTTGATGTTTTCAATGTTATTTGTTGCTTTTACAAAAGATACTGTTCAGTGTTTTTTGTCTCTTTCAGAAAAGGTGTTTGGGAACCCGCTGAGATGAGGGGTTCATATAAATGGACAATAAAATGGACTGAAATGTCTTGAATCAACACAGTATGGACACCACATGATGGAGCCAACGTGGTTGGAGAACTACAGTTGATATTCTTATGTTTGGCTGAATTTACATGATAATAAAATATCGTTTCATTGTATGTACACTATAGAAATACAATAGTTGGACTTGTGACAGCTTTTCATGTATGCACAACATTTTTGGTTAAATTAATTCAAGAATGATGTCTTTGTCATTTGGTAAGTACATTGGGACCTCAGAGGTTTTATTCTTTTATTCGATTCTAGGGAGAGAAATGGATAGGCAGGCGAAAGGTCCATAGAGAAGTCCGATGGGTCGACCAGCTGATCTAATGGGCACTTTTTTGATTTTATTTGCTGAGGCTTTCTTATGTATTTGCTAAATGGTAACATGACAATCATTAACACTCCCTTTTGTCTTCTGGGGGGCCAAAGGTGATCACTGTGGACAGCAGGATCGTGGGAAAATTTCTCTAGAAGTAGAGGTTTTTGCTCCCACACCTCATAGGAAGTCAGAAAAAGTTTTTGTTAAAATCATGCTATGGGAGAAACTGTTATTTGGAGTAATATTAAACATCTTTGTCTTTCGAGACTTAGTCTGAAGTCTCGAAGGGGGGAAATATGTGGTGTCTGTACTGTTCTGTTAAACTATATATGCATATATGGTCTCTTTCCTTTAGGCCTTATTGATTGTTTAAAAGAATTAACCTGAGCTTTAAGGTTTGGCCTCAGCTCAAAAAAGAATGCAGAAGGGCCTCTTGTAGCTCTCTGGCCTTCCATATAAGGAGATGACCATATGTCCACATATAGGTTGTAGGTTGAAGCTGTTTTCATAGCCATATATGGAAAGTTAGGAATGTGGTGGGTTTCACCAAGTATATAACCTTTGTTCTCCCTTTGTTGAGTTGAATTAGGGCGATTGGCAAACACCCTGTCCCAGATGGCTCAAGAAGCATCTGTTTTGACACTGTCTGTTTCTTTGCAATAAACTTTGTATATATGCATTAAGACTTTGTCAGCGAGGATTTTTTCTCCAAGAATGCAACCATCCAAAGATGCAACAGTAACTAAGTTACTTTTTAAAGGAGTAATCAGTAATCGGACTACTTTTTCAAGGTAACTATACCATCACTGGTTGAGACTTTATGTAAATCAGGAGGGGTCAGACGCAACTGGGCAGGTACCATTTTTAAGATATAAATGGCAGCCCGCTCTTCGTCTCGACTCTGACTTCTCACTTCTGGCTTTTCTCTTTTCTGTCCTCTTTTTCTTCCTGTTTCTGCATCTGTCTGTGTTCTGTGTAACTAATATGTCTAATAAACAGCCTGCACCGGAACCTGCTCATACCAGTGAGTTTTTGGATATTCTGGGTTTAATTGGGTTTGCATTTTTGGCCAAAAGGAACATGGAGACCCTAAAAAATATCACCGACAAGCTGAGCTGTCAACTGGTGGTGAGTTGGATCAGGTGGTGGGACAGGATGATGGACAGACCCAGCACACTGAAATGTACAGTATAGTGAGAGTGTGCTGGGAATGCCTGGCAGAAGCCCCAGTCTGCAAGATCTTCAACTCCCACCTCCAGTAGAACTTCAACAGCATTCTGAGGGAGGCTGAGGACATTAAGTCCGAATGGACCATGTTCCACACCTCCATTGTTGAGGCTGCTGCTCAGAGCTGTGGCTGCAAGGTGGTTGGTGCCGTATGGGGTTAAATAACTCCTTGGTGGCAGAGGCCCTGGGGTGGATGAGAGTTGCCCTGAGTTCCTGAAGGCTCAGGATCTTTTAGGGCTGTCTTGGCTGACATGCTACAATATTGCGTGGAGATCACCACAGTGATTTAGTCTCCCTTCATAAACTTAGACCACTTAATGCACTTCATACATCAAGTGACTTATCACCCTGACTATGAACGCTACATTTAGATATTTGGTATTGATGGATTCAGCACGGCCTCACCTTTCCAACAAGCCATCGTATGTGTTTCTATGACAATCCCTGGCAAAGCAATTACAAAGTAAATGAAACAATTTTTCATAGATTTTTTTTCCATGTCTGCCTATTTTAGGTATATGTGTTCCAAGGTCTCTATCTACACCATACTTTAAGATATTCACATCCATTTTTTCCAGTGGGTAAGACAAAGTCCTGACTACATACATGTCTATTCTGAAAGGTCTCAGCCCTTTCGTTATTGATCTACATCAGTTTTTGTGTGCTAACCGTCATGCAGACAGGCTGTACTTGAGCTCTTTTTTAGTTTTGGGGTATATAACAATAATCTATCAATTTTACCATCTTGGCAGTAAAATATTTTTGTCCAAGAATCCATTTCATATAGAGTAGACCACAGAGATGAGGAAAAACATGGTTGGGTTTAGTTCTACCTACGGTAGGGGTATGTCAAAATTTTGGGGGCATTGTCACTAGCCTATATATCACATAGTTTAAGGGGTTTAAAGTTTAAACGGTTGTAGAATATATGGCTGGTCAAACAAAATATGAAAAGAGCCACAAATGGTTTTGAGTGACTTGTGACTTGAAAGATAGAAGGAGATGGATTTAGATCAAATACTAGAATCAGACTTGATCAAATGTTATCAAACTCAAAACTGAATGACCACACATATTCAAGCATGTGCTGTTTAGCATGTGCTTCTTTCCATCTTTGCCTGCATCTTGTGCAAAGAATGTCACTGTGGCTCCTTTAAAGAGTCTCCCCTGCTGCAGGAGTGACTATAGACACATGATATCCATATCTTTTGATGCTGATGAAGTCTACATATCTGAAGCTCAGTGATCTCAGAGCACCAAGTGTAGAATGGAAAGGAAATAGTTGCAGGAAATGATCCAATCTGATGACTCGACCATTTATCAGGAAAAGCTTAACATAATGAAAGAACTTACTGTTGACTTTGCCCAATGTCAGAGATCTGATTAAGATCAGCTCTGCATCAGATGACAGCGTGTACTTTCTGTGGATGTCCTGGTCGATCTGGTGGAGTGAGACGTAATCAAAGAAAAAGTCAGTTACAAGAAATCTAAACCAAGACAGCAGCAGTGCACTGCCAAGCATAAGAGATTGTGTTATTGACTGCTTCACACCAACCACTATCAGCCCACAATTAGCTTTTAAGTGCTTCAGATCTTCCAGTTTCACATCAATATGCTGACTCAGATGATACAGATTGGTCAATCGAAGACTCGTGCTTAGAACCAAGCATCCATCTTTAGTTATTTACATTAGCAAAAGAACTATCATCTATGTGAGCAGCCCTGGAAACATTTTTCATGAGGCCATTATTAAAGTGCCAAGTGGAAAATGATGATTACATTGTTTGGTTTTTGTAATTATTTATATATTTTGTTTTGCATCTCATATCCATATTATCTTGTGGGTGAGGTAGGAGTTAAGATTAATGGTAGGAGTTCAGATTAACATTTATAGGTTTGTGACAAAACGCTGTGACATTGTTTAAAGTTCTTTATTTGACAGGACACTTGTTTAAATAGCAGTTTTGAAGTTGTTGTACTTCTACTTTCAACTCTGTTACAGAATTGAAAGTAGAATAGACAAGGATGTGGACTGTAATGTTTAAGAGGAAAAACACTTTATTTTGGAACTAACTGTTAAGTCTCAGCTGGCCCATATAACATAGTTTATAGCACACAGGGCAGGTTGCGGCATACACTTAGATAACATGTCCACAGTTACCTGTACATAGAGGTCCTTGCCCTCACGGTGGATTCTCACTCTGTGGAGTTGTCCATCTGCTAGGTTGCTGAGGATGGGACTGAACATATCTGGGCTTCTGTGCATCTGTAGATGATACCATATCTGCAAACTTCCTAAACACAAAAAACAACATGATTTTATGGAAAATCTGTTTCAAGATTTGCTTGCTCTTGCAAAGCTCTCAGTTACAAAAACAAATATAGCTGGGTCCTTGTCATAGCTGCATATGTACAAAATGTATGAAATCAGTGCATTTTTTTTTCCTAATAAGTGATTGAAAACAAAAGCTCAAAGTGCTTGTTAATTATTACACAATATACAATAAAAATATATTTTACTGACCAATTTATACAATGAAAACTCACTCATCTATAAACCTTATTAATATAGCCTGTTTATACAGCCATGCTAAGAAAAATCACGTAAAACTAGTAACTACCTGAATGCATGTGAACACTGGACTGAGTAATCTCTAATGTCACATATATTTATAGACAACATGTCTTCTGCTTTGCAAAATTATTACAGTTAAGACCAGAAATCAATATTAATTATCATCATCATCTTCATTAGCTTTTCATGCAATGTTTAAATATTAGTGCAAAACCAGCATATAAATTCTATTCACTAAATTCTAGTTAAGTCATGAACTGAGAGAGTTTACGACAAGTTAATTTAGGCCTACCTGTGTTTTTTCTTGGATTTAAAATCTAGTTACAGCATTTTCCTTTGCCCCCCAGAAAAAAAACAACAACAACAAAAAAAAAACAAAACTCCAATATACCTTAACTCTTAATGGAGAGAAAGGTAAGAATATCACATCGCCTAAGGTAGTTCTGCTAAACACTAACTAGCCTGGAGCACTCATAACCATAGACAATATAAAAGATGGATGTAGCTGCTAAGTCCAAAAAGTGATGCCAATGTGCAAGCACATTCCAAGTTTTCAATGGCTACTAAATGACAATACAGAGCGAGTTACAAATACTGTGGTTACAAATACTTGCAGTCCTTAAAAAATATGTGGAAAATGGCTCCGGGACTGCAGATCCTTATTTCTTTACATTTTTATTTCAGTGTGTCACACTTTCTTGTAATTTTTAAAAGTGGTCTTGAGCAGCGGTTCTCCGGGCATTCTGGAGGCCTTTGAAAGTCTTCTCTGGACACCGGCTGCTTTTTCACTTATTTTCAGACCAGTCCTTGTGCCTGACCTTTTTCTATTCATTAACTGATTAAGTCGTGTTTTAGACTGCTTATTGCTAGCTGATCTATTCTACCCAAAGTGCAGCCATGACTGATTCTGAATGATGGCTTCACAGCAGACAGCCGCTCCGCTCTTCCAGGTACTGCGTACCGGCGCAGAATCTTTTAATTGTACACAGTACTGGACCGTACTGGCTTACTTTCACCCCTGTTTATTGCTCTGTATGTAAGTGTAAGAATTTTAAAATGAATTCTAAAACCAACTGGGAGCCAATGTAAAGAGAATAAAACAGGGGTAATGTTTGCTTGTTTGCTAGAGTGAGTTAAGAGTCTAGCTGTGGCATTTTGTACTGAGATGTGAGAGAGATGATTTATCTAAACTGGTAAAAAGTCCATTACAATAATCTAGGAACCGTAACACAAATGCATGAAGAACATTCTCCAGATAAGAGGAGGAGACTATAGCTCTCAATTTAAAAATGTTCCTTAAGTGAAAGAAACAGGAATGTGTGATACTACTCCAAGATTATGAAACTGGTTTTTGATGCACTGAATGAAGGAGAATAACAATGGACCCAGGACTGAACCTTGTGGATCCCCATATGTTAAAGAAGCAGTCCAAAAGGACAATGTGCCTGCCCTAACAGTGAATGTTCTCTCAAATAAATAGGAGAAAAAAACAAGGTTCCTAAGGCAGAGAGACAGGGAGAAAAGGTTGAAAACACTCTCAGTTGGTGTTCGCTCTCACTGTGGTATCTTATCACTTCCTGTTAGAGAGCACTGTGGTGTTTTTGTGTAGCTTAACCTGTGTATCTCCATTAATTATAAATTTCTAAATAAAGATTTATTTCATCTTCATGCTTTATCCAAAGCACACTGGGTGATTTTAACATCCATGTAGATGCTGAAAATGACAGCCTCAACACTGCATTTAATCTATTGTTAGATTCAACTGGCTTCTCTCTAAATGTAAAGGAGCCCACCCACCACTTTAATCATACTCTGGATCTTGTCCTGACATATGGCATAGAAACTGAAGACTTAATAGAATAGAATAGAATAGAATAGAATAGATAACCCACAGAGACATTTAAAACCATTTTTCTGTATCTACATATTATGCTAGATACAGAAATGCCATAGCTGTACATGCTAATGCACACGATAAAGCACATGGAGTACGTGTTGTTGTTAGTGCTTTCCAAGTGATTTTTGTGAACCAAGTGTAAATCCTGTGGTTTTATATGCAAAAAGACTTCTTCTGCAGATCTCTGCAGTTTCAATTTTACCGGCATTTAAAAGCAGTCGGGACCTCCTCTGGATTACACAGCAGTGGGGAATAAGTTTCATTACAGTAGAAGTCTTTCTGAAAGTGCTGTAACTAAGTTTAAGGATCTAATTCCTTCATTGTTATGCTCTTCAGTGCCAACACAGTGCAGAGCAGCAGTGCAAACTCTGCTCCCAAGAAAGGTCAATTATCTCATCAGTACAACTGTGGATACTGTGGCTCCTCTGAAAAACAGCCTCAAGTCAGAAGCACCTGACTCCCTGGTTTAATTTAAAGCAGATAACCTGTAAGCTGTAGAGGAAATGGCATTTCAGTAGTTAGTAGATATTTATTTAGCCTGGAAAAAGAGTTTGTTGCTCTATAAAAAAGCCCTCCGTAAAGCTAGGACATCTTACTACTCATCATTATTGAAGAAAATAAGAACAACTCCAGGTTTGTTTTCAGCACCGTAGCCAGGCTGACAAAGAGTCAGAGCTCTGTAGAGCCGAGTATTCCTTTCACTTTAACTAGTAGTGACTTCATGGATTTCTTTACAAATAAAATTTAAGAAAAAATATCCACAACAATCTCAAATGTATATCTTTATGTTCAGCTACTTTCAATAATGACATTTATTTAGACTCCAGTTGAGCTTTCCACATGAACTTCAATAGTTACATCCTCCAAACCATGAACGTGTCTGTTAGTGTCATGGTCTCTGGGTCTTGGACCCAGGATTTTAAGTTTTTAAGTCTTGTGATTTCTGGACTTCAGAGGACTTATTTTCTAGTTCTTTTTCTTGCCACTGAATATAGTAATTTCTAGTTTGAGTTCATTTTGGTTCCTTGTTTGGTGTTTGTTCTTTTTCATATCCAGTCTGTCCCAGTCGGGTCTCTTGTCTCCCAAGTGAATGGTCTCCCAGTCTGTTTATCTTCTGTCTTTGTATCAAGTGCATGTGTCTTAGTCCAGGTCTCTGTTTGCCACTTACAGTTTTACTGTAGGTGGCAGCAAACAAGCTCAGTCCTTGTGTCATGTGCCTAATATCCTTTATATTCTTATGTGTGTGTGTGTATATATAGTCTCTGTTTTCTCAGTCCTCTGTTGCGTTGTTGTCATTGGCTTCCTTCCTGCTGTGTGCTCCTGTTTGTACGTATTCCTGTTCACTTGAGATTATCAGTTTGTTCTGCTGGCCCTGTCTAGTTCTGTTATTGTATACAAATCCTCAGTCAATATTACCTGGGGCCTATTCCAGGAAGCAGGTTTAGCTCCAACTCTGGGTTTGTAACCCTAAAATCAGGAAACTCTGGTTTTCTGTTCCAGGAAGAGCTAACTCCAACTCTGAGTCAGTTACCATGGTAACAGACTCTGTGACCCTAACCTGGCAGGTTTTATCCAACAAACTCTGAGTGTCTCTCTGACTCCACCCCTCCTGCTGCACCTGAACCACCTGTCTGACGCTCCCATTCATTTCCTCCTTCATAAAGTGGCTGTCAGAGCGTCAGAGGAGCAAATTCATCTGCAGACGTTTATGTTTCTACCAGCACTGAAATCCCAGTTAGACGTTAGTTTGTTATTTTTGTACGTAACATGAAGCTTTTACAGTCATTCACTCATCAACAGGCTGTAAGGACGGAGACAGCGATGATGTCATGGATTTATAATGAGGCAGCTGCAGCTGTCAGACTGCTGTCAGCTGCTGACACAGAACACACTGATCAGTGATCAATGATCGATCAATGGTCGTGTTGGAAAAGCTCACTGATGGAAAAATGTCTGGATCCTGGAGATGATGGGAATGTTTGAGTGAAGATGTCTGTAATTCAGAGTATGAACCTCGATATATTTTCCATTGAAAATCACCTAAATCGGTGATCATCGGCTCTATAACAGATCCGCAAACCATGTCTGAGTCCACCTGAGTTCCCCATTAAAAAAATGGCTAAAGTGAGGGTGCTATTCCATTAATAGATTCCATTTTTACTGCATGATTATTTAAACAATTAAATGGTCATAAACTGAACTGTTATAATCTGAGCTGCCATAAACTGAACTGTCATAGACTGCAGCAAAAACAGTTTTTATTCAGTAACAAACTGACCTGAGGTCAGCTCCCCCGGGGTCTGCTGCTGTCTCAGTCTCTAACACACAGGTCGGTCAGTAAACTCAGTCTGAGCTGTTTCTCCACAGTTTTATCTTCACTTTCTGTCTCCTGCAGTTTGTCCGTCAGGCTAAATAATTAGGTTTTATAAATCAAATGTGAAATTAGGATTCAGCTTCATCTGATGGAGATTCAAGTTGTGTAAATGATGACAGCAGACATTATAAAGAAATTATATATTTTATAACAAACTTTTATTCTGTCTATGATGATGTCAGAGTGGGTCAGGCTGATTAAAGTGACTCATCATGCTCCACACTGACACGTGCGATCCTCCATCCATCAGATTAAAATGGAGGCTCCGCCCTTTATTTACCTGTTGCCATGGTGAATCCTGGTATCAGTGCTCCATTGATGATGGCTTTCTTTCTATACTCACACACGCACTAAATCAGGGTGATCATACTCAGAGCTGATTGAACCAACTCTGATCAGCTGTTCTGGAACAGGAAACTCAGAGTTGCTGATCTCAGAGTTGATCAACTCAGGGTTCATCAAAACTGCTTCCTGGAATAGGCCCCTGAAGTTTAAATTAAATCCTGTTTCGTCATACATTGGGGTTGTAAACCTTCCTGCCACAGCGTGTACATAACAATTAGACCCCATTCTTACTAGATGCTTCAATCTTAAATATGATCAATCTGTCTTTATCAGTTGGCTGTGTACCACAGGTTTTTAAGGTGGCTGTAATTAAACCATTATGTAAAAAGTCATCACTGACCCAGCTGTCTTAACTAATTATAGGTCAATCTCCAACCTTCCTTTTCTCTCAAAGATTCTTGAAAGAGTAGTTGTAAAACAGCTACACGCAGGTTCGGACTCTGTTTTCTGGTCCTGGGCCTTTTGTCCAATGTTTCATGTTTTGTAATTGAAGTCTGTTTTTAATTTCTCTAGTTGTGCTTCTAAGTTTGCTCACAGTTTAGGCTCTTAGTTTGTTACAGTTTTCTGCTGTACTTAACTTTATTTAGTTCCTGATTCCCTTGTTGTTTTCTCCTTGTTCTTGTGTTTCTGTTGTCTGTGTTGTCCCTGTTTAGTCATATGTGCGCCAGTCTCCCTACATGTCACTTCCTGTTTTTTTTTGACAGTCCCCTGTCCTGTGTGCTTTGTGTTAGTTTTGCTTGCTGTGTCTCATTAGTGTATTTTGTTCACCTGTTGCCTATTCCCCGATTATCCTTATGTGTATTTATTGTCTCAGTCTTCCTCTTGTCTCTTGTCGGATTGTTGTTGTTGTGGTAGTGGCTGGATTTCATCCTGTGCCCTCTGTGGTCCGAGTCAGTTTTCCCAGTCTAAGTTTTCCTTTTTTTCATAACATGGCTTGTTTTGTTCACTTTTGTTTCAGCCACAATAAAGGCTTCTTTTTGTTATTTATAACTGCCTGCCCCTGAGTCCTGCATTTGGGTCCTCACCTCCGCACACGCCACATGGTCTGCTTCCACACACAGTGACAAACATAAAGAAGAGAGGGGTGGCTCCAGACCTTTGCACAGCACTCTACATTTATGTTTAATTAAATACATCTAATTAGTATAAGAAAAAAACAAAGTTAACAACAAAAATAAAACAAAGTGAAAATATAAAAAAAATATGATTTACTTTTTCAAGTCTCAATTTTTAAGCCCCTTTTGTTTTTATTTTCTTTAATTGTTTGCAATGTTTTTTGTTTTTTTTACTGTTTTGCAGGTATTGTTCTCTGAGGCATGCCTGCCCATCTCACAAGAGGGATGCTTTTTTTCTATTGTACACATTTACTCAATTCAAAGCTCTACATGGTATACTGACTTTAATTCTCCATATTTGACAAGTTGGGCAATGAAATACAAATAAAGCTGACCTACCTTGAAAATGATTTCAGCTCAGCCACTTATTTTGATTTTACTACATGGAGTTTGGAAAAATTAAAAAGCCAGTGAGAAGCCCATCATGGGCTAGGCTGTAAAGTGTAACTACGTAAAAAAAATTTATGAATTAAATTAAACCAAAATTCATTACTCCTTTTTTGTTATGGTAATATTGTGCTGATGCATGTTTTCTTATATAAATGTCAGAGATGTCAGTGTACCATTGCGAGCCAGGATGACAGCGATGTATTGCTGGCTGAAGGTGTTGATGCTCAGCAGCATGGCCGGGTTCTGGGAAGTGATGAAGCTGAAAGCCACATCTTCTCGGGCCCTACTGCTACTTTTTCTGGAATTGCTGGAGGCCTGTGAGCTCCTGTTTTGCATCGTTGGGAAAGGCTCCTTGAAGGTAAATGTAACCGAGGACCCTCTGTCAAAGGACATGGAAACTTCTGCACACAGACACAAAGAATACTCTTATTATAATAAGGCTCAAGGTTAACAGATAGATAGGGAGGTAGATATCATTGGATGCCAAATGACAGATATAATTTAGCTTGTGAGCTTGAATATCATTCTTAGTTTAGTTTCTATTTATTTATCATGAGAAACGAATGTTGCCAAGAGAAAGAAACTCTGTCCATGCAGAATACCAAAGAGCATCTATTTTTCTGATTCGACACAGTGGCACCATGTTGTTGACTTTTTTAGCAAGCGTAAGTTTCAATTCATTTCATGGCAAATCTTTGCTGTAAACTCAGCTTAAGGCAAAAATGTCTGAACACCTCCCTCTCACAAATACTGAACCCCCTTACATTCTCTAAATGCCTTTGGGGAATATTACTACCCCTATTGAGAAATGCTGGCTACAGGAATGGTCAAAGGAACTTTAAAATATACATAGTTAAAGTAAATGTCAAGATATTATGCTGCATTTTTTTTTTTTTGGTGGATATATAATTGAAATTGAATTTTTTTTTTCTTCAGCTCCTCAGTGGAGATGGACGCACTTTTCTTCTCTCCCCAGTCTTTCCTTTTTCCCCTGCTTTGCTGCTTTAGAGCCTCTCTTCACACAGCTTCCGAACTAGAATTTATAATTATGGATCTGGTCAGCTGGTCTCTCAACGCCATTGTTTGGATCAAATTTTCACCATGAGGAGATTGGGGAAAGGAGAACCCTATTCCCTCTTATCAATTGACATTCCCGGCTGGCTACGTTATGGATTCCTGTGTGGGTGGAAGATGACGTGCCTGGCCGTACTGTCAATGGAGGACACACACATTCAGCTTATTGACACTGGGATTTCTCCGAATTGGATCTGGAGATACCTGGCTTGTCATTACAATTCAGGAAGTCTGGGCAGCTGTTGGGCCTTGGTAAGGCTGCTTATGACGGGTTAAGCAGAAAGGTACAGACTAACTCAGACTCTGTATTTCTGGAGCTGATTGGAGGGATTAGATCTTGGAGAGGTACCTGTTTCTGCGCAGTGAAGGAACAAACCAAGAAGATTCGGATGATTGGATTTTTTGCCACAGAGAGGTGCCAGTAAGACTGAAGGCTGTCAACAAATGAATCAGTACAGTCTGTACCAAACCAAGTAATAGAATCAGGAATTTGGCTCCCTGGCGGCCTTGGACTGCTGCTTATTTCAGTTTTCTCCTGGATGTTTGTAAACAGATGCTCTACCCCCCCGCTGTCCTGTCTTCTCTGACCTAGCTGCCGATGAACATTCCACCTCTTATCTGGGCCAAGGTGGAATCAAACCCAGGCTTTCCAGATGGTATTCTAACTTTAAGGCAGCAGTGCTAATTACCGCGCAACTGTGCTGCCCTCAAATATCCATAATGTAATATTTATAGCCAACGGTTAAATGCAGTTGGAATTTCAACTAAGGACAGCTGTCAACAAATATTAATTTTCCAGCAATAATGTGTAGTTAGGGGAGATATCACTGTGACATAATAACCAATAAATACATATTGAGTGTGGAACCCTGTATAGTGTAAATGTGGACATGTGGGCAAACAGCAGTGAAACAACAGAGGGACCAGTTTACACTGCCCTGTTGCCAGGGCCTCATGCTGAAGCCAAGCCTGGAGAGGGAGCTTGAGTGAAAACACCCAGTGCCAGGGCCTTAGCTCATGGGTTCTGGTCAGGTGTAGCCTGAAGGGACAACATGGGCCTGCTTTCCTGAGGGCTGTTGAAGCTGGCTGTTAGGACATGGATCATAATCTTTCTTGTGGTGGAGGGACCTGAACTAGTGTATGAAGGTGAGAGATACCAGCTAGATATACACTATATTGCCAAAAATATATGCTCGTTTGCCTTCACACTCATATGAAGTTGAGTGACATCCCATTCTTAATCCATAGGGTTTAAGATGATGTTGGCCCACCATTGTAACAGCTTCAAATCTTCTGGGAAGGCTTTCCACAAGATTTAGGAGTGTGTTTATGAGATCATCTGTTCCCTCGAAGTTGGGAGCATGAAATTGTCCAAAATGTCTTGGTATGCTGAAGCATTAAGCAATCCTTTCACTGGAACTAAGGGGCCGAGCCCAACTCCTGAACAGCGACCCCACACCACAACCTCCCCTCCACCAAGCTTTACACTTGGCACCAGGCCCGGATTAAGGTGGGTCTGGGCCCCAGGGCAAGGAGATTGCAAGGGCCCCCCCTCCCGCTCCGAGCCCATACCAACCCCCACCCCCACCCCCCCCGACACACACTCCCCTACAAAAGTCTCTTTCTGCTCTTCCTTCGTGCAAAATCATCTACCAACTCATCAAAGTTCAGCTGTTGCACAAACTGTGATTCAATTGCAAGAAGTGAGAGGGAGTTCAGACGATTTTGGGTCATTTTCATCCTGAGCTCATTTTTATTCGAGCCATTCTGGAGAATGACCGTTCCCCTTCACAGTTCGTAATTGGCAGAGTCAAGAACAGTTGAAGTTGCCATATCCTGTAGCCCAGGGGCCCTTTGATTGCTGTCCCCCTAGGCGCTCTAGTCGCCGTACCGCATAGCCCAGGGGCCCTTTGATTGCCATTTCCTGTGGCACAGGGGCCCTATGGTTGCCATATCCCGTGGCTCAGGGGCCCTTTGATAGCCGTCCACCGTGGCCCAGGGGCCCTCTGATTGCCGTCCCCCGTGGCCCAGGGGCCCTCTGGTTGCCATATCCCGTGGTTCAGGGGCCCTTTGCCATCCCCCGTGGCCCAGGGGCCCTCTGATTGCCGTCCTCCATGGCCTAGGGGCCCTCTGGTTGCTGTACGACATGGCCCAGGGGCCCTCTGGTTCCTATGTCCTGTGGCCGAGGGCCCTCTGACTGCTGTCACTCCCCCCAGCCCATTTCAATTAACCCTTATAGACTAAAGAAGTACAACTAAAGAAGATCCTAGAATAGAGGGCTCTATCGCAATCAGCATCGACATCGGTATCTGGATTGTTGTTGGGCCCCCCCCCTGGGCCCCCTGGATCCATGGGCCCCGGGGCGCCAGCCCCACTCGCCCGGTCGGTAATACGGCCCTGCTTGGCACAATGCAGTCTGTGCTATTCTCCGAACGCAACCTTGCCAGATGGAGAAGCCTGATTTGTCACTCCAAAGAACACATCTCCAGTGCTCAAGAGTCCAGTGGTGGTGTGCTTTACACCACTGCATCCCACGCTTTGCATTGCACTTGGTGATATAAGACTTGGATGTAGCTGCTTGGCCATAGAAAACTTCACCCAAGAGGTGCACAGGAGGCATCCTAGACAGATGCCTGAACCACCCCAACTTGCTCCTTTCAATGTGGAGAAGTAACCCCTCTGAGCCTCTCTTGAATGGCTGCACTCCTCACATAATCTCTAAGGGTAACACCAGCCACCCTTCATTGGAAGCTCATTTTGGCTCCTTGATCTTGATTTTTTGGTAACTATCCAAAGCTTTTAACCAAAAGCTGAAGGTAGAAATGCAGATCAACTGGTAAACCAACAGCTTTGTTTATACACTCAGCTCTCTCTTTACCATGACAGACCAGTGCGGGGTCCATATTACTGCAGATGCAGCCCCAATTGGACTTTTAGCCTCCCGCTCTCCTCTCCCCTTACTCGTGAACAAGACGTTGAGATACTTGAACTCCTCCACTTGGGACAGCAACTCATCCCAGACCCAGAACGGGCATGCCATCTTTTTCCAGATGAGGACCATGGATTCAGACTTAGAGGTGCCAATTCTCATACCTTCCACTTCATGCTCAGCTGTGAACCAATCTAATGCACAGATGAAATTCTGAGACCACCAAGGCAGAAGCCTTCCAACACTTGGCTACACCTAGAAATTCTGTCCATAAAAATTATGAACAGAATTGGTGTCAAAGGGCAGCCCCGGGGGTGTCCAGCACCCACTGGAAATCAGTCTGACTTCTTGCCAGCAATGCAGCCCAAAATCTCACTGCAGTTGTACATTGACTGAATGGCCCATAACAGTGGGCCAGACACCTCATACTCCCGCAGCACACCCCCACAGGATACCCAAGGCATGTGGTTGAATGCTGTCTGTAGGTCCAAAAAACACATGTAGACTGGATGGACAAATTCCCACACACACTCAAATATCCTTGAGAGGACCAGTAGCTGGTCCATTGTTCCATGACCAGGATGAAAACCGCTTTGTTCCTCTATGTCTGAGGTTCAACTAATGGACGAATTCTCCTTTCAAGCACATACCTTTTCATGGAGGCTGAGGAGTGTGATCCCCTGATAGTTGGAGCACACCCTCTAGTCTCCCCTTTTAAAGATGGGAATCACTACCATAATCTGCCAATCCAGTGGCACAGCCCCAGATCTTCACATGACATTGTAGAGACGTCTCAACCAAGACAGCCCTACAATATCCAGAGCCTTCAGAACTCAAGGCAAATCTCATCCACCCGAGGGGCCCTGCCACCAGGGAGTTGTTTAACTACTTCAGTGACCTCACCTCCAACGATGGGCAAGTCATCCCCCTTGTCCCCAGACTCTGCTTCCTCTATAGAAGGCATGCCAGTGGGATTAGGGAAGTCCTCAAAATAATCCTTCCACTGCCCATCCATGGCCTCTGAAGTTGCACAGGCTAACCAAGCATGACAGGACTCCATCTTCAACTTAATGGCTCCCTTCATCTTTGGTGTCCACTATCTGATTCTGTCATGGTCCGGGGTCTGTTTGACCATGTGTGTTTTGTTTTGGCTTTATTTTGTCTGTTCTGGGGTTTTTCTTTTGTTGTGGGGTTTTGGTTATGTTTTGATTTTCCTAGGTCCTTGTGTTTCCCAGTGTTCAGTGTAAGGTTGGCATCTCTGTTCCCTTGTTTGACTTCCTGTTTTATTTTGATAGCATTCTGGTCTCTGTGTGTTGTGTTCTGTTTTGCTTTCCCTTGTTCATTAGTGTTATATTATTCACCTGTGTTCTCACCTGTTTATTTTTCCCTCATTACCCCCTAATGTATTTAAGGTCTCAGTGTTGTTTAGTTCCTTGTTGTAGCATCATTCAGTATTTCCCTCTAGCCTTGTGTGTTTACAGTTTAGTGTTTGGTTTTCTCCTTTCTCCCAGGATTCCTGTTTGATTTTGCTGTGTTTGAGATTTCAGGTTTTTGTGTTTTGTGTGTTTTGTATTATTCAATTCTCCTGCAAATAAAGCAGTTTAAGTTTAGTTCTGTCTCGTGCATCCTGCGTTTGGGTCCATCCGTTCCACCACACAGCCCCAACTGTGACAGGTTCGGGGATTGCCACCACAACAGATCCCAACCATCTTGCAGCCACAGCTTCGTACAGCAGCCTCAACAATGTAGGTGGATAATATGGCTCATTCAAATGCAGTTTCCTCAACCTCCCTTGGAATGCAGTTGAAGTTCTGCCAGAGGTGGGAGTTGAGGATCTCACACACTGTGCTGGGCATTCCCAGCACACCTTCACTGTACATTTAGGTGCACCAGGTCTGTCAAAACAGGCTTGTTAATTTAGGTTTAACACCTCTGAGGGAAATTTTTGCTGTGTGCCTTCAAACATCAAACCGATCTGAGCCTAATTGGAGGAACAAGAACACATATAAAAGCCAATCTTATTGGTGTGTCTTCCATCACTGGGGCTTATCAAATAAAAGAGATTAAAGAGGCAAAAACATAATTTATCTACCATTTATAAAGCTGTACTTAGGGGTTAAAGTGCGTAGGAATGAATGCAGATGTCCATAAGTTGTGGTTGCGGTACTTCAGCATCTAGCTAGAACTTACCTGACGCTTTTGTTTTGCTCTACATTTTTTATCATGCGCCTTATAACCCGATGCGCCTTATATTTGAAAATAGACCGGTTCATTGATAGTGCGTCTTATGGTCCACAAAATAGGGTAATTTGGGCACCATAGTGCTTTGTTACTACAAGCTTTATTCACCCATTCACACACACACATTCATGCAAGTGCTTTTTTATATGTCTAAGTGCTTTTAACCTAAAGTTCACACGCACACACACTCCGATGGAGTGGATGCATCAGGGTCAACTCAGGGTTCAGTGTCTTGCCCAAGGATACTTTGACTTACAGGTTAGAAGAGCTAAGGGTCAAACCACAGACCTAACTGGTGGATGATCCACTGAACCATTGACTGTGGCTCAGGAGGTAGTTGACTATTTTTATTGAAGTTGACTGTTTATTAGCATTTTGTTTTGATTTTATCATCAAAATTATGTATAACCAGGCAGGCTGACTGTAACTCACCTTCTCTACAGGTGGGTCCTCCATAGGCTGACTGCGAGCAGTCACAAGCATAACCGCTGCTCTTCTCGATACACTTCCCGCTGTTGTGGCAGAGGCTGCTGGAGCCACTACAGTAACCAGGACAACCAGAGGTCACCCCTGCTGTCATCATGGCCCTTTCCTCCAGGTCATAGGTCACACCATTGATAGTTAGAGTCCTGATACAGCCCAGGAAGCCTCTTCTCTCTGATGCTGATCCTCCTGAGATGAGGATAACAGTCAAGCACTGTTTGCTGCACTTCAACAGGCACCATACAGGTGCTGGTCATAAAATTAGAATATCATGAAAAACTTGATTTATTTCAGTAATTCCATTCAAAAAGTCAAACTTGTATATTACATTCATTCATTACACACAGACTGATATATTTCAAATGTTTATTTCTTTTAATTTTGATGATTATAACTGACAACTAATGAAAACCCCAAATTCAGTATCTCAGAAAATTAGAATATTACTTAAGACCAATACAAAAAAAGGATTTTTAGAAATGTTGTTCAACTGAAAAGTATGAACATGAAAAGTATGAGCATGTACAGCACTCAGTACTTAGTTGGGACTCCTTTTGCCTGGATTACTGCAGCAATGGGGCGTGGCATGGAGTCGATCAGTCTGTGGCACTGCTCAGGTGTTATGAGAGCTCAGGTTGCTCTGATAGTGGCCTTCAGCTCTTCTGAATTGTTGGGTCTGGCATATCACATCTTCCTCTTCACAATAGCCCATAGATTTTCTATGGGGTTAAAGGTCAGGTGAGTTTGCTGGCCAATGAAGAACAGGGATACCATGGTCCTTAAAGCAGGTGCTGGTAGCTTTGGCACTGTGTGCAGGTGCCAAGTCCTGTTGGAAAATGAATTCTGCATCTCCATAAAGTTGGTCAGCAGCAGGAAGCATGAAGTGCTCTAAAACTTCCTGGTAGACGGCTGCGTTGACCTTGGACCTCAGAAAACACAGTGGACCAACACCAGCAGATGACATGGCACCCCAAACCATCACTGACTGTGGAAACGTTACAGCAGTCTTTCCCATGATTGTGTAGCCTACAGAACTAGACTGAGAGACCATTTAAAGGCCTTTGCAGGTGTTTGGAGTTAATTAGCTGATTAGAGTGTGGCAGCAGGTTCTTCAATATTGAACCTTTTCACAATATTCTAATTTTCTGAGATTCTGAATTTGGGGTTTTCATTAGTTGTCAGTTATAATCATCAAAATTAAAAGAAACAAACATTTGAAATATATCAGTCTGTGTGTAATGAATTAATATACCATACCATACCATACCATCTTTATTTATAAAGCACTTTAAAACAACCACAGCTGACACAAAGTGCTGTACATTAAAACACAAATAAATAACAATTTAATAACTCTTTCAGGTTAAAAAAAAAAACAGTTTAAAACTAGATCCCGCTGGAGTTAAAAGCCAAGGAAAAAAGATGGGTTTTAAGACGAACTTTAAAAGTGGACAGTGAAGGGGCCGCTCTAACCTGCAAAGGCAAGTCATTCCATAACTTAGGACCAACAACAGAGAAAGCCCTGTCCCCTCTGAGCTTCCTTCTTGATCTTGGTACCTCCAAGAGCAGCTGGTCTGCTGACCTGAGAGACCGGCAAGGTATGTAGGGGTGAAGAAGCTCAGAGAGGTAAGGTGGGGCAAGATTGTGCAAAGATTTAAAAACAAACATAAGAATCTTAAAATGAATCCTAAAATGTACAGGCAACCAGTGAAGTGAGGCCAGGACAGAGGTCATGTGCTCTCTCTTTTGAGTTCCCATCAAAAGTCGTGCAGCAGCATTTTGAACCAGCTGCAGACGTGAGAGTAGCGACTGACTGACTCCAAAATAAAGTGAATTACAGTAATGCAGTCAAGATAAAATAAAAGCATGGATCACTGTTTCAAAATGCTGCCTAGATAGAAATGCTTTTACTGATGCCAATTGCTTCAAATGATAAAAACTGGACTTAACCACAGCTCTGATTTGGCTGTCCAATTTAAAATCACTGTCCACCTTAAAACCAAGATCAGTAATAATGGGTTTAAAATATACCTCCAAGGGTCCCAGGTCAACAGAGGAGGACTCACAGGAGCCACTGGGTCCAAACACCATTACCTCTGTTTTCTTTTCATTAAAATTTAAAAAGTTCAAGGCCAACCAAGCTTTAATATCACCTAGACATGCCAGGAGATGTTTTATGGAATGGATATCCTTCTTCTTCAAGGGCAAATAAATTTGACAATCATCAGCATAACAATGAAATGAGATTCCATGTTTTCTGAGGATAGAACCCAGAGGCAGTAAATACAGTGAGAAAAGCAGTGGGCCCAGAATTGAGCCCTGTGGGACACCACATGGCAGAGAAGCAGCAGATGATTCAGCATCAAGAATGCTCACAGAAAAAGTTCTCTCTCCCAGGTAAGAACTGAACCATTTAAGAACAGTGCCACCAATGCCTACTAAGTGGTGTAAACGAGATATTAAAATGTTGTGATCTACTGTATCAAAGGCAGCAGTTAGGTCAAGTAAAACCAGAACAACATGGTTCCCAGAATCACATGCAAGAAGGATGTCATTAAAAACCCTTAATAAAGCAGATTCTGTGCTATGAAGGGTTTTAAAACCTGACTGAAAAACCTCCAGGGTGCTATTCTCATCTAAAAACTGTTTCAGCTGACAGTACACAATTTTTTCTAAAACCTTAGAAAGAAAAGGCAGCTTGGAAATAGGCCGATAATTAGCCAGCACAGCAGGATCAAGACCAGGTTTCTTAAGCAGTGGCTGGACTACTGCATGTTTAAAAATAGCAGGGACCACACCTGAGGACAGACTGCTATTTATAATGGTAAGAACAGGCTGCCCTATACTAGATAAAATTTCTTTAAAAAATCGTGGAGGGACAGGATCACGGGGGGAACCTGATGGCTTAATATGGCCGACCACATCCTCTAAAAGTGAGAGAGTCACAGACTCAAACTGAGTGAAAACAGCAGAGCAAGGGACTGAAACAGAGGGGTCAGAACCAGGCGCTGTGATAAGAGCCCTGGTACTAGCAATATATACAAGTTTCACTTTTTGAATGAATTACTGAAATAAATCAACTTTTTCATGATATTCTAATATTATGACCAATACCTGTACACTGAACAGTGAACATTTTCCAACTCCAAACCATATACTCTTGAATGGATATTTTTCAGATGATGTGTAAGCAAGCAAGCAAATGTTGCACATTTTAATGTAACTTATTCATTTTAGGGCATAAACTCTCTGAAACAAAAACATGTTGTTTTTTTTTTTCCATTTTTGGCCACAGCAGCTTTTTGTGACAGTGGAGAGAGACAGGAAATGGGGGAAAGATACAGGGGAAGACACGCAGGCAAATCGGCGCCGGGCCGGGACATGAACCAGGGTCACCCGCACCGCAACGAGGCGGGTGTATGTGGTCGCCGGCTTCACCACTAAGCCTCCCAGGCGCCAACAAAAACATGTTAATGCAAACAGGAACTAAGAACAAATGAAATAATAATGACCCAGCCACTACAAATGCACACAAATGGAGTCAAACTCAATTCAAATATTGCAGAAAGGGTCCCAAGACACTTTTTGGGGCAAGCTGCATACACATCAATAAATCTGTTTCAAGGGGGAGGGAGGTGTGGGCTTAAACCTTTGTAGATGAGCCAATATCTTGTATATGGTATTTGTATTCATTTAGAGTCTGAATGTGTATATAGTTCTGATTATACCTTCTGTTACTGTGTTGTCATTCTCTCTCTATTTTCCATTCGTCCCTTAGGCAGTATTATTAGAAGGCACTGCATACATTTTTATTGCTATGCAGCTGATAACCAGCTTTATTTATCCATGAAGTCAATTAGTTACAGTGAATGATCAAATTCAGATAGAACTGAAGTTAAAGCACTGGGCCAAACAGGCTTGAACTGGGAGACATGAAAGACATTGTGAATCCTTATTTTGCGGGAAGCCTCAGCTGAGCAAAGAAAGGATTAACCACAGACCTGATTTTAAAAGGACCTGTGTAACTGGGAGCAAGTTTCATGGATTCAGATCTCAAAGCGACATACTTGGTGGACTATATCTGTGTAGGTTCTCAAAGGGAGAAAGACCTTTTACACTGGAAGTCATGGAGTTGTGCATGTATTCTATCCAGGATAGTTGCGAACTCTAGGTGGATTGATTGGAGGCAATGACACGTCACAGAGGTGCCTCCAGCTCCTGGTTGGCCCTCTGGGTCATTCCATATGAACTCAACCAATGGGTCCCCAGGTCACCATCTCAGAGCATCTACAGAGCTAATCTTCCCCAAACATACACACCTGTCCTGAAATAATAGGAATATGGCATTAAGTGGTCTCTGAGAGAGATCCTGGCATCATGGGAGGACACTGAAATCTGAATTTTGTATTTTAGCCTATAAAAATATTGGTTTTTAAGGGGTTAATAACTTAAGTAAGAGAGAAGATACAACATTTATGATGCCAGATTCTGAAAGTATGGGCCAAAATTACCCAGGAAACCAGCATATTATTTATGTGGGAGATATTGCCTGTTGAAATATTAAGAAATTGAAACCCATAATTCACAAGGTCAAATATAGGGCACGGCACCCAATGTTTGGAGGGCCATATCTCGGAAACCATTTGTAGCTGAGGCCTATAATTTTGCATGTGTTCATTATACACATAGAGGTACTTTCAAAATAATTTTCACTCAAATCGGAGCCGGTAACCTGGGAAGGATTTTGACTTTTTTGTTGAGTTCATATGGAATGACCCCTCTCTGCTTGCTGGAGCCCCAGTCTGGGGATGAAAGGCACATGAGAGCCTAACCTGAACTAACAATGCAGCACAGAATTCTTGACACACACAAGAGGTGAATTGTGGTCCACAAACAGAGACGATGTTGTCAGAAATGCCATGTAGTCGAAAGACATGATTGGTGAGTAGCTGAGTGGTCTCTAGTGGAGAAGGAAGTTTGAAGAGAGCAACAAAATGATCAGCTGTAGAGAAACAATAACTGATTGTAAGAATTACAGTGTCTCCAACGATGGGGGAAGTCCAGTGACGAAATCCAAAGTGATATGTGACCATGGCGGCCTGCAGTTGGTAGTGGAGTAAGTAGTTCAAAGGAGGTGACCTAGGCCTTTGTCCCACCAACAGGGTTCCGGAGCCGGTGCCTTCATTTGAACTGTTAGGCGGGTTTTCCACAGGAGAAGCACTCGGTGCTTGGCCGAAAAACGGGTTCAATTCCGGCCCCGCAAACTAGCTGGTCTTGAACCAAGAACGTGTGACGAAAACAGCAGAAGGGCGTGACTCTGCCATCTCAACATCAAGTTTTCTACCATATTACATGTGTATTACATGAGAAAAGCAAAGTGATTTTCATGGCTGTGAATTAGGTTGGGTTCTAAGGCTGAACTTGCTGCTTTGTATCAGTTCATATCACAGATAAAAGGACACAAAGTGCGTACTTGTCGTCTTGCTCTAATTGCTGTCTGTGTTTCCCTCTGTGCTGCACACAGATGCTGCAGTAGTTTGCTTTGGACCGTAAAACGTGTTTGCAGCACAACAAAGGGGAGCGTGTTCTCCCACGTTTGTGCGCTTCGGCTTCCGTGTCCAGACGAGGACCCGCCCACACTCATACGTAAAGGAGCGATTCACAGAAACGCGGTGGAAACGCGGGCCTAGAGGACTTGCTTAGAGCACACCTGAGAAGGCAGAGACATAATCTTGGACATATTTAACCAGAGTGGGCCACCAAAATAAACATTGCAAAAAAAGTAACTGTGCATTTTTTTTCCGAGGATGATGTGAATTCGGCAGAGTGAGCCCAATGGATTACCTGAGAACGGGCACTGGATGGTATGTAGATATATTTGGGTTGTCCGTTGCCAGGCTCCAGTTCATTGTGTTGGTTTTCTCAAACCAAAGTCTCCATCTCACAGGCCAAAGAGCCAAAGATGAAGGAGGGATGTTTTTACCATAGGCAATGGAGTAAGAGGTTAAGAATTGCCGGGACTGTCAGGATTGATGTTGCAGGACCTTGCATGGTAAGTGATGGTCAGGTTGAATCTGGTAAGGAATAAAGCCCACCTGGCCTATTGTAAGTCTTTACCTTACAATATAAAGCACCTTGAGGCAACAGTTGTTGTGATTTGACATTATATAAATAAAACCGAAGGGAATAGAATTGAATGGACAGAACACACTGGGAGTACCCAATCTGGATGGGACCTGTTGTGTAGTAGACATTCTGGACATACTGGAAAGGCTGAGTTGTACCTGATATGTTTGCCAGGTGATTCACACCAGCATGTTAATACTCAGTGTGTATGCGTGTACATAATGTATTTGTTGTGTATTGTGGTGATTATCAAAGGCAGGATGAGTCAGTGGCTTTTTGATCAACATACACTACTCACAAAAAGTTAGGGATATTTGGCTTTTGGGTGAAATTTCAGGACGAGCCTAAAATGCATTCAAACCTTTACAGGTGAACTTAATGTGACCTCTAAGCTTTTGAATGCACGTGTCCAACTGTTAAATGTTTCAGAACTTTTTGCACAAGTTGCTGTTCTCTAACGAGGAGCTTAACGGCAAAATTCACAACAGGTGTTTGATCCTCGAATCGACCAATAAATTTCCTGGTTCATGATGAGGATGACTCCCGGGGTCCCGGGGACCCCAACACATTTGATTTTTAAAGAATCACTAATCAAAGTAAAAATAGAAAATAATAATGTGACTTCATTATGAATAAATTGTCAAAGCCATAAAAGTCTGAATAATAAAAAAACACCCCTGAAACTGACAAAAAAATATACCTCTGGGGTCTGCATGGACCCCATGGACCCCAGTTGGGATAAAGGTCAAGTGCATGTAAGAATTTAAGCCTTTAACCTCTCCTCTGTCTACACTGATAAAAATCCTGCCCTATCTACATAATAAAATTAAGGCAACTATTTGCATAATTTATTTATGTTGATCAAGCAAGACTGTTCTGTGTTTAAAGTACTTACTTATGTCTTTACATGAAATATAAAATCCAAGTAAAGTGAACTTAATTTTGTCAAGTAGATCAAGCAAAACTAAACTAAATCACTCAACTTTTTCAATGTTGTAAATTAAATTAGCAAGTAAAAGCAACTTCATTTCATTATGTAGATTAAACAAAAAACCTTTGTATAAATTACTTAATTTTGTTAAATTATTTATTGATTTTTCTTAAGTAGAATTAATTTGATTTTTGCATGTACATGTAAAGCAAAACCATTTGGTAAATGGACTAGTTCTTATATTGCGCTTTTCTACTCTGTCTGAGCACTCATACAACACGTTTACATTTACCAGTTCACACAAGCACTTCCATGACATTCACACTCCAATGCTTCCGTCGGAGAGCAACTTGGGGTTCAGTATCTTGCCCAAGGATACTTTGGCATGCAGCCCAGAGCAGCCAGGAATCTAACCACTGACCTTCCGATCAGTAGGTGACCTGCTCTACCTCCTGATCTACAGCTAATTTCGTTTGTATTCATATATATTTTTTTAGTTATTTAAAATTATTTCTGAAAGTGAAATTTATTGAATTTATAACAGATTGAGCACAAATACAGATTCTATTCACTATTTTACTATTCCTAACAAAATGAGAGTTTTTAAAGTAACGTGTATCAATCTTATCTGAATTGCATGCCTGATAATGACAAAAACTTTATAAGCAAAGGAGTGATATTGGGGGAAAAAAGCATTTCTCATTTCAGAAATTATCACTTTTTTGAGCCACTTGTTTTATTTTGAATATGCAAATATCATGTGAACAACATACCAAAAAAACTGAAATTTTGTCTCCCCCAGAAGTGCCAGACCAATTGACAAAGATGTGTAGTATGAAAGCAAAAAGAGGGGTAACAAACAAACGGAGGAAAGGCTTACAAGCCATCAGGATCTTTTTCCCGTATCAGATTAGAAACACACACTACAGCAAATCAAAACAGCACATATAAAAAAAAAGATGCTTTTTCCCAAACTTTCTTCTATCAAAGGAGAATGAATCATTTGAATCTTCTAGAAACATTTGACAAGTAAAACAGGCAACAGAGTAAAGAACTGTTGACTCATGTGTTCAGTTCTGCTCCCTGGCTTCAACAGGAGTTCCATGAATCAAGTAGCTAGCTCAAGCTATTATACAAAATACAAGCTAAATTAAAACCGCAAGCGGTGATATCGGGCCCTTGCACTCCCCGTGCGTCGACCCGTGGCGTTCATCGACCCGTGCCGCACTCGGAGGTCTTGTGATCGTGATGGTGTACAGAAGGTCTCTAGAAAGGTGAATTCTTTTATAGGAAAAGATATCTTTTGCTCTCCACATAGACGCAATGGAATATTGGGGGTGTGGTCACGGCTCCAGCATGCAAAATAGGGCATGGGTCTAATTGACTTTTTTGATCAGGATGATGTCAGGAATGTTGAAACAAATTTTCATACATTTCCAAGAAACTAAGTTTGTGGATGCTATACAAAATTTCATTTGCTTCTGTAGGGGGCGCTCTTGCAGATATAGCCTTGAATCCACAGTTATGGGTTCAGAGTGGCTGTGTACATGAGTCTTTACATTTTCAGGCAGATCGGACAAAGCATGTACGAACACGTGCCCAAACAATTTTGGTCGTGATTGAGAAAAATGAAGGCCAAATTCAATGGCCTGGTGTGACAATACCGTTTTATATTTTGTCAAGATTTCCACAATATTTGATGGGCTCCTTGTCTAGATGATGTGGAGCCATTTTGGTCTCACTGGGTAAAATGCCCTAGGAGGAGTTCGTTCAAATACCAGGCATGGAAATGGCAAAAATTGACACCTTCAATTGAAGATGGCTGACTTCCTGTAGGGTTTCGGGTATGGGTCCAAGAGACTTTTTTGTATGTCTTAGGATGTTACACGAGTGTGCACAATTTCAGAGCTGTAGATAAAATGTAGCTCTGGGGCTAGCTAAAAAACATGCTATTTTATGATGTTTCAAGCTGCCACTAGGTGGCGCTGTAACGTTTATGGACTTTATGCATATCAATGTGTTCAGGGCAGGAGGCTTATTAAACTGATGAGGATTTTGTAAGGAATGGTGAAAGATATTTTCATGTATTTCAGAGCAAACCTAATTCTGTGGACGGTCATACAAATTTTCATTTCCTTCTGTAGGGGGCGCTATTGCACCTACAGTCTTGAATCTGTAGTTATGGATTCAGCGTCATTGTGTACATGAGTGATTCAAATTTCAGGCTGATTGGACAAAGCATGTGCGAACGAGGGCACAAACACTTTTGGTGGCAACGGAAAAAAATGAAGGCCAACTTCAATAGCCTGATGTGACAAAGCCGTTTAATATTTCAAAAAGATTTCCACAATATTTGATGGGCTCCTTGTCTAGATGATGTGGAGCAAATTTGGTCTCACTGGGTAAAATGCCCTAGGAGGAGTTCGTTCAAATACCAGGCATGGAAATGGCAAAAATTGACACCTTCAATTGAAGATGGCCGACTTCCTGTAGGGTTTCGGGTATGGGTCCAAGAGACTTTTTTGTACGTCTTAGGATGTTACATGAGTCTGCAAAATTTCAGAGCTGTAGATAAAATGTAGCTCTGGGGCTACTCAAAAAACCAGCCGTTTTCTGATATTTCGAGCTGCCACTAGGTGGCGCTCTAACGTTTATGAACTTTATGCATATCAATGTGTTCAGGGCAGGAGGCTTATTAAACCACTGAAGTTTGAGGCAGATTGGGCAATGTGTCTTTGAGTTACAGCCCTTTATGTCTTGATGGTGAAACATCAAACTTTGCCCTCCCGCCAGGGTCACGCCCTTTGGCAAAAGCTCACAGTTTTTAAAACAGTGTAAGCCCAACTCCTTAAGGCTTTCCAAGGCAAATTGGAGATGATTTTGCTCTACCACTGTGGAGCTGGACCTCAACGTGTAAAACATGACATTTCCTGTTACCACTAGGTGGCGCTGCGACTGTTATTAAATATTGTCATATGTATGTATTCAGGACCAGATGCGTATCCTACTGAGAAAGTTTGATCCAGATTGGAGTATGTAGGTATGAATTAGAGCCAATCAAAATTTCATGGCAAATGATTAAATTTCAGGGGGGCATAAGGGCCACACCCCTGTGTCAAAAACTCACCATTTTGTAAATGTAGATTCCCCTTGGTGTGTAGATGAAACACACCAAATCTGAAGTTGATAACTTCTAAAACCTTTGAGTTATTAGAGACAGACTGAAGGGTGCAAATCGCCAAATTTGCATGTTTGAGTCAAAATGGCCAACTTGATACATAAGTGTAGTAAGTTTCATAAATGTACGTGAAACACAGCGGTGGGGCTGAACTTTAGGGGGCGCTACTGAGGCATTTTGGCGGGCCCTTGCCCAAGGCCATTAAAATACTTAAAATTTTCACCAGGTGTGATGCATGTGCAAAGTTTCATGAGTTTTTGAATATGATAAAGCCCCCAAAAAGGCACGTCTTTTGCCTGAATAAAAATAATAATAATAATAATAATAATAATAATAATAATAATAATAATAATAAAAAAAATAAACGGACCAAATACAATAGGGCCTTGGCACAGTTCGTGCTCGGGCCCTAATAAAAGCACTGAGATTAAAGTGGCTTCCACGGATAGAACAGAGGAAACATAAAATTTAATAATTCTATTAAACACTGTACATGGAGCAATGATTGTTTAAAAAAAGAAAAAACAATGTGTGTGCATGTGTGAAGTACATACACAATTTAAGTCAATTTTGCATTGGCAGAGAAAATGTATTTACGAAAGGCATATCAATATTAACCTACATTCCTCAGGGTTTACAACTTAAGAAGACATCCATGTAGATGTCATGATAGAAATGATCGAGGCTCTGTCCAACTTGCACATCCCTGGTAGTGGACGTGTTTTTCCCTGCTGGCCATGATGTGAGGATCTAGAAGAGGACCTGCAAAGTGAGATATGTCAATTTCAACATAGATTTAATTATGTCAAGTGACCTTTCATACTATGACAGTCACACTAATCACATCCCTGTACATGTTTGTAATGCAAAATAACTCTTAATAGTTAGTTTAAGCTGCTGAAAATTTTAATATTAAAATTTTATCATAAATTGGCAAAGATAATATACAGGGCATATATGGAAAGCAATACCTACTATTCACTCTTATGTTTATCTTAGAAATGCATTACCATCTTTAAATATCTGGGGGCTCATATATATATATATATATATATATATATATATATATATGTGTGTGTGTGTGTGTGTGTGTGTGTGTGTGTGTGTGTGTGTGTGTTTATATATATATATAAAATGTTGCAACCATGTTGCAACCCTGGTCTATACTATAAGGACCTGATCAAGATTAGAGCCTAAAGACATTCTATTTGCAAAGCAGAAAGGTCACTTAATGTTAGCTAGCTAACAAACTGACTAATGCTATCCTAGCATATTAATTAATAGGTAGAAAAAGACAAAAACACGTACCTCCATGGCGTTCAATGAAGAATATGTAGCCTTTGTCCACTTTTGAACGTGTTGTCTGCATGTCATAGTATATCCTAAAACCGTATTTGTGGCAAATGTATTAGACTCTGTAAACTCCATCCACAGGAAGTAAAGATCCCCAGCATTGAGGCCAAACGGAAGTTGTGTAACGTCATGTGAAAAGGATCTATACCAAATGAACAACGTAGATGAAACGCAGTAAAGATAACAAGATTATTTTTTGTTGTGTGGATGAACTTGAAAAGATTGGCTCCTATTACTTGAACAATTTATTTTCTGAAAAACTTACAATGTCTTGTATCTTGAACAAATGTTTTTGACCTCATTACTATGTATATTTGTGTAAAGATACTAACTTGATTTTTTATTGTTGATTTCACAGATTCAGTTATGTTAGATTTACTTCACCGCAGAATCATTTTTATCAGTGTAGTCAGAAGCTGTCATACCCACAAACAACTGACTGTTGAGGTGTAAACGATAGTGTCCATCAGCTGGAGCATCCAGGAAGCGGAGAGGAAGTTGGTCAACCTGCAGTGATGCCTCCTTCACATTACGCTCTGCTCTCACATAGTGCCACTGCCTGTCATTCAAAGGGAGATGGGACTTCACAGCCACTACCGCTGGACCGTTTCCCACATCAAAGGAGAAAGTCACCACTGCAGGAGCTGGGAAGTAACAACGACACAGACAGCTGGGTTTGATTGAATGTTAACAGTTTTTTTTTTTTTTTTTGTATTTTGTTTTTTTATGTTCCAATAAATCATCCCTGGTTGATGTGATGGAATTCAGTGCTGTTCAGGGAGCTTTCATGAGTAGGCTCATCTGACAGCTTGTCAACATTTTGCAAAATCTCTGATGCTGCATAGGTGAAAAATATTGGCTCCACATGTCCTGAGGGAAAAAAACACCTTTCCTCACATAAAAATCACCTATTATATGTAAACAGCATAGATTACTGCCAAAAAATCCAGTAGTTAAAACTGTGGCTTTGGTTGCAGAAGAGTGGAAAGGGCATAATGAGGTCAGAGAAGTTAAATGTATATACTATCCATCTACATACAGTGGCTTGCAGAAGTATTCATAGCCCTTGAACTTTTTCATATTTTGTCACATTACAACCACAAACATAAATATATTTCACTGGAATTTAATGTGAAAGACCAACACAAAGTGGTTACAATTGTGAAGTGGAAAGAAAATTATACATGATTCATAACATTTTTTACATATAAAAAACTGAAAAGTGTGGTGTGCAAAAGTATTCAGTACTTTGTGGAACCACCTTTTGCTGCAGTTACAGCTGCAGGTCTTTTAGGGTATGTCTCCACCAGCTTTGCACATCTAGTGAGTGAAATTTTTGCCCATTCTTCTTTACAAAACAGCTCAAGCTCAGTCAGATTAGATGGAGAGCGTTTGAGAACAGCATTTTTCAGATCTTGCCACAAATTCTGGATTGGGTTTAGGTCTGGACTTTGACTGGGCTGTTCTAACACATGAACATGTTTGGTTTGAAACCATTCCATTGTAGCCCTGGCTTTATGTTTAGGGTTGTTGTCCTGCTGGAAGGTGAACCTCCGCCCCAGTCTCAAGTCTTTTGCAGACTCCAACAGGTTTTCCTCCAACATTGTCCTGTATTTGGCTCCATCCATCTTCCCATCAACTCTGACCAACTTCCCTGTCCCTGCTGAAGAGAAGCAGCCCCAGAGCATGATGCTGCCACCACCATATTTGACAGTGGGGATGGTGTGTTCAGAGTGATGTGCAGTGTTGATTCTCCGCCACACACACTGTGCCCCCAACATGGCTTCTGGCAAACTGCAAACGGGACTTTTTATGGTTTTCTTTTAGCAATTGTGATGGTTTTCAGTTGCCTAGGGGTGCCAGCCAGGTATCTCTCCTGACATGTTAGATTTTTTTTTTTTTTAACCCTCACATAGGATGCAAGCACAGCAACTTAACACCCTCTAACATTGTATAAAACAAAACCCATTTGCAAGAGCGTGTTCCAAATCTCGGCAGAGTCCTTGAGGTCATTCTTTCACAAGACTAAAACCAAAGCAAAATACAACCCCCCCCCCCCCCCCCCCCCCCCCCCCCAATATTCTCACAGTCCGTTTCAACAGAAAACCAAACAAAAGAAGTCCACTCCGGGTTTTACTCAGTACTAGTACTTTCCACTTCACAATTGTATACCACTTTGTGTTGATCTTTCACATTAAATTCCAGTGAATATTTATGTTTGTGGTTGTAATGTGACAAAATATGGAAAAGTTTAAGGGGTATGAATACTTTTGCAAGCCACTGTATATCATGCTGCATGGACATACATATTTGAGATTTAATGAGAAATGAGAAAAATCTAGAACAACAGTTTGACCTGTCTCATACCAAACTAATTCTGTCTGGTGGATGTCTGTGAATCAATAACTCACAACTGAGCTCCACTCGAATGAAATCAGTGTGGCCCAGGTTCTCCAGAAATACTCCTGAAAATGCACTGGTCTTGAAGTAGAAGGAGATGTCAGAGGCCAGCTCAACCTGCAGGGTGGGGAAGACAAGGGAAGAGGACTCCTGGTAGAAGGACACTGCGTTCCACATGGACTCTAAAAGAAAAATCAGAAAGGTGGCTGATAACAAGGTAAAATCTTCAGTAAAACAGTAAGAAGTTATTAAAGGTCAATGCGATAAATCAGATAGATTTGATATTTGGTTGAGACAGGATACATTAATACAACATATGAGGTATGTCAAACATACATTTACTGCCCACTTTGTTAAGTACACTGTTGATTAACACAAATATCTCATGAACCAATCACATCACCCCTGATGTATTTAGTTATGTAGCTGTAGTCAAGATGACTTGCTGAAATTCAAACAATCACCAAAATGGGAAGGAAGTTGATTGAATGTAGAAAAGCACTATATAAGTACCAGTCCATTTACAATTTACTTGGAACAGATGGGTTATAGCAGCAGAAGACCACACTGGGTACTACTCCTGTCAGAAAAGAAGAGGAAATCAGGCTATAATTTATACAGGCTCAACATAATTGCACAACAAGAGATTAGGGAAAAATGTTGCCAGATCTGCTGGAACATTTGGAGGTTAGAGTCAAATTGGTTTAAACAGCATTAAAGCATGGATCCATTCTGCCTTGCTTCAGTCTGCTGGTGGTGTGAGAATATTTTATTGGCAACCTAAGGGACCCTTGGTACCAGCTGAGCAATGTTGTAAGGGACGATTCACAAATATCGACATTTTCCAGAGTGTACTCTTTTTCAGACCCCCCCCCCCAAAAAAGAGCGTACAAAGAAAATGTTTTTTTCTTTTTCTTTGATCTTTTTTCATGACATTTAATTTCACCTGGTTCTTTGGTATTGTAATCTACTAGGAAGTATTAAAACTATGGAACCCCCACAAGGGACATGGGAAGAAAAAAGATGTACTTTTGCGAGATCTTGCAAAAACTTTTTAATTTTAGGTGCGCACGGAGGGAGAGAGAGCGAGAGTCAGAGCTGGAGTCCTGTTTTGTTGTTGTTGTTGGCGTGGTTGTGTCACATAGCAACCATTTAATTGTTAATAAAAGGGTAACTTTTGCTGGAAATCTCTCACCATCTTCTTCAACATCTTTTTTTTTTTTTCTTCTTCAACATCTTAACAGACGTTACAATATATTCTTTATTAATGAGGGTAAGAACAAGTCATTTCTTCATTTTATATACAGATGCAGCCACTGAAAATTTCCGGCCGATCCGTGACGCGACCTTGGCCGGTCCTTGGCCGATTCGTGGCCGAACCTTGGCCTAAACGCGATCCCCCGCTAATGACGTAGGAATTCCGGCCACTGGTGGGAACGCCCCTAAGCAGCATTTGGGGAAAATGGTGGTAATGTCTTGTTTATCCACCAGGAGGAGCAGTAATAGTGGAAGCGCATTCATTTACAGCCCGCTGTATACTGTACCAAGGATCCTCACATCATTGAACTGTAATTGTAAGCGGAACTGTCCATTAAAAACAATAGAAAGATGAGATTAAAGCGGTCATTATAGTGGAGCGGTGAGTATTGTCTGGAGGGACGGGCTGGGCTTGAAGTTCAGCCCGGGACCTCGGACAGGCTGTGAGCGCTGTACCGCCAGCGACACTGGGTAAAAAAATAATTAAAATAATTCTGATCACCAGCCGGTTTGGCCTGGCAATGACCTGGGAAGCCTAATCCTCTCATCAGTGTCACATTGTTCTTCCAAGTCTTCACAATGTTAAGCTTTTTGTTTGTTTATATTTTCCCTTTTATTTTATAATCAAAACTGCGACCAAAATGACTCCTTCCCAAACTAATAATACCGGCAGTCGTTATTGTATGCTGAGCTAGGGTTAGGGTTAGTAATTGCATAATAAGTGGATTAATATTTACTTCTTTGACTCTCCTCCACCTGCTTCATCAAACCTCAGCAGTAAACATATATGAAGGCAGCAGCTGACACAGTAACAGTGAGCGCAGCGCACTGTGCAGTCTAAACTCTGCTCTGATTAATTATATGAATGTACAGCGAGTCAATCAGGATTGTGAAACGTCAGCTGCAGAGCCCCCAGTCTCCATCATCAGAGCCGTGCCCAGTTCATTTTCCATTTTATAAACAATACTTTAGAGGTTTTCGTGAAGTCACACTGTGACAGTGACGTGCATTAGTGTGTGTGTGTCATCAGTGGCTATAAAAGGCCTTTTCTTAAAGGATAAAGTGGTGTTTGAGCCACAGTTACGGCGGAGCGGCGGCTCCTTGAAATGGGACGCAGCCTTCCTGCGGCAGACAGCTAGCAGCAGGAACCGGACGCGCCAGGTTAGCCTAAGAAGCTATTGAGGCGTCCGTGACAACCACCATAGAAACAGCCTTTTAAGACCGTTTTAAAAACATCCTCAGAGTTCAAACGAGCAAAAATATATGATTTGAAGCAGTTACAGCCGCAGGGCTGTGGCGGCTTCTTTAAACGTTGTTTACATAGATGATCATGAATGATACGATGTAGCTAGCAGTGTAGCTAGCAGTGAATGAGGTGACGTCATTGTGTGCGCATTTCACAGCTGTCTGTCTCAGTCTGTTGTTGATATTATTCCAATTAACATGTGTTTACTTTCTCTGGACCATCTCAGGTCCACCGTTACAATTTCAGCCTACAAAATGATTTCAATATGAACACACACTCTAACATCAGTGCGCTTTATGAAGTCCAATCCTTAAAATAAATATTATGTTTGTAAACATTCGTGTCTCTGAAATAAGTACAGCTGTTCATGTTTGTCATTACCATTTTATTTGTTTAGAGAATTGTGAACTTCACATTGTGTATCTAATCAGAGTCTCAGCAACCTTCAGTCAGAGACTGAGACTGGATCACAGCTTTAACCTCTGCAGAGTCACAGACAGACACAAACCTTCCAAATCACACACAAGCAGCCCAGTCTCATCATTTTTGGATGCCTCTACTGTACACTACACTGTGATCAATATATTAAAAATTATAAATGAAAAGATAACATTCACATAAAGCTGTTTGAAAGTAAAATTAATAGGTACTTTCCAATAATATTTTTAAGGATCTCTGTCAGAGACCAGACAGAGCCATGACTCTCAAGAACCAGAGACTGAAATATGGAAAGAAAACAAAAATCCCTATGAGAAATAAATGTGCAACAGTAAATATTTTGTCCAGTGGAAAATAATCGTTTTGAATCAAAAGCTTTGGATATCATCAAACCAGAAAAATAGAACTCATTTTTTTCTTTAATAACACACCTTAGCATGTAGTAATGTGACACATTTCCAAACAACAATACATAGATTTTGTTCAATGTTTTGATTGTGGCAGTGAAAACACATGTTGCTGTGCACTGAGACCATGAAGCACACTTCTCTGAAGCAGCTTCTTCTTCTTCTTGGCATCAAAACAGAGGTGGGAGAAATCTACCAAAAGGAGAAAGAACATCTGAGGTGAAACCAGTCAGGACAAATGATTAAATTATATATAGTAGTTCAATACAGCCTCTCAGGTAGCTTTGTGCTGATTTCAGCTCACTGCTCCTGTCTGTGGACCCGTGGTTTTTATGTTTGTAACCACTTAACTTCCATTCATCTATTTAACTCAGGGAGGAGAAATGTCAGGTTGGTGCAGGCTGGTGAGTTTAGGAGGGAGGTGCGTTTGGTTCTCTGTTGTCATTATCTGAAAGATTTGGTTCACCCTGTGGCTGGGCTGTATCTGGGGTTACGTTGGACCTGTCACACTTAGCGAGTTTCCCAGGTTGGTGTTTATGGTTTAGAACTTCTAGCTCTGGAGCAGCATCTGTGGCTGTGTAGGGTCCCGTTGGTTTTTGCTGTTTCTCCAGATCTGCGTTGGAAATTAGGTTATTGATCTCAGTGCATTCCTAAACAGGCTGAACAAGGTTATATATCGTCACCCTCCTAAAAAAATGGTCAAAGACATTTTTTAAATTTTATTTTTGTCCAAATTAAATTTTCAACATTCGGTTCAGTTTTTTGTGTTTTCTGAAAAGCCTGAAAAAATAAAGTAGACCATAATTTTGGGAGGGTGACGACATGTTTCATGGCTAAATAACATAACTGCTGCAGTCTGATGGTGACAGCAAGATCTGAAGCAGTGGGTGACGAGGAAGAGGAGGAATACAACAATTTGAAGAGATCCCTCAGTCTACAGTCAGCACAATGGCTACATTAGTGGCTGTTTGAGTTTCCTTCCATCTGCTGTGAACCTGAAGCACGGAGAACACAAAACATCTCTTCCAAATTTGAGATCACAATTACAAATATGTTCTTATTAAAGGTGAAATATGTGTTGTGACCTGGCTTTTTATACACCTGGCAACCCTGGGTCATCAGTGGTAACCCATCCCCACCCCCACACCCATCCCACACACATTCCGATCTACTGGCCCCGTGTACATAACAAAAGGTGGCCTAATGAGATGTAAACTGCCATTTGGAGGTGCTTGGTAGAAAAAGGAGTAGTGTGAAAATGCTGGTAGTTCTAGTGGTCCAAGTTGTTCACCCACTCTACTCTAAGTCTCAGAGTGGGCTTGGTTTGTGGCCTGAACTTGAGTTCAAGCTTCTCCAAACTCCACTGGTGTTGCTCTGCAGTAGCTGGTCCTCCATCTTCTTTCTGTAGGTGTTTTTTCCATCCCTGATTTTCCTTCTGAGATCCTTCTGCACAGCTCTCAGCTCCTCCTTATTTCCTGATCTAAAGGCTCTCTTCTTCTCCTTCAGGAGAGCCTTTCTTTCAGAGCCACAGTTATGTATAACAAGTAATACTCAAGTGAATGTTAAACATGTATTAAAAGAAAAATGATTCAGCTCAGCTCACAAGAAACTGCTGGATACTATTCTGGAAATGCCTAATGAATACAAGGCCACTGTGAGCAATGACAAACCTTTAAACATGATAACCAAAAAGTACACATTAAGTATCATTGCTCACCTTTATTTATGAGAATGTCACTTCTCAAAATGATTGCATGCTGTCAGCTCTCATGGGTGAAGTTTGGCTTTGAGGGTTGGAGAGGAAGCTTTCCAGCACCTTTGGATTTCCAATTCAGTTCTGAAAGAGCAAAGACACAAACTACAATGATGTATGAAGTGGAAATGTTTGATTGTTGCTGCAGCACTAAACAGGTTTATATACTGAATCAGTAACAAAATTATGGCGTTGAAAGTAAGTAGCCTGATGCTTCTAGATTAGTGACTCCAAAGCAGGCTGAGTCAAAACCTGAGATGGAGACTGGGTTTGTTTAAAGCTGAGGACAGTGAATCAGTCCCTGCTCACTGACAGGATTCCCAGAGTCTGGAAGCTTCTCCATGATGGGAATGTAATACACTGCAAGTTTCAGCTCATTCTCAGGTGCTGGCAGGTTTCATGGATCCTCAGGTTTGTCACAGAGGATTAAAGGCAGCCAGACTTTCAGTTTTATGTGTATAGTGCCAAATCACAACAGTCACCTCAAGGCTCTTTCCACAGAGGAGCTGAAGGCTCTGCATCCCATTCTACTCTTAAGTATCATAGGAACCACAAGTAAGCCAGCAGTCTGAAGTATAAACAGACTGCTCTTTGTTTAAATAGTGAATATAAGAAACTTGCTAATATAAGGTTTGTTTACAGTGAATATAAAGAAATCACGGGAACCTCCCCAGCAGTCTAGGCCTATAGCAGCATAACTAAGAGAGGCTTCATGGTCACCTGATCCAGCAACTGTGTTCAGACCAGTATCATTTTATTTTACATTGTGATAACCCTGGGTCAGTTCAGTGCAGATTAAATGAAGCACTGTACTCGCAGATATTGAATATGGATGCACTGAAGCTCATCGGGACATTTATTTGGAATCTGTGGCTGAAAATAATCATTTTACTTAACTAGTAAGTCCAGAAGCTCATATTTCTGTCATAACATTGTTTAAATAGTGAACGCTTTCCTACGATATCCGCTAACATTTGCACAGAAAATTTAAGCTAGCGTCTCAAAGACGGCAAAACCCGCAATAATCTCTACAAATGCATCTCAGAGTTGGGATATCAGCGCTCTCTTACACCACATTAATCTAATTTCAAGTGCTTATTGAACTCACTGCCGTAATAATATCACTATATAAACGCTGTCCATTGAAATCCTCTTACCTGAACACTGCAGCATCCGCCAGAAGTCAGCGAGCATGGCTTCTGTAGTCCTTCTTCTGTAGTCCTTCTCTGTCAGTGATCCTCCGTTAGAACGATAACTACCTTCTCGACTGACTACGAGGTGCAGACGGCCCTTGCTGGCCCATATCTACGGGCCTGAAAACCGCTAATAAAGTCAGTAATTACCTGATAACATCCGAAGCAGGTGAACTAATGCGATTAGCTGGACAGCAACGGGAATACGCGTGACCATGGTTACGGCCGATGGGGTGATGGGTACTGTAGTTCATTTATTTATTCATCGTTGGTTCATGGATTTAACACAGAGGAAAAACGGCTTCAGACCACGGAACTCACAGAAAAAAATTGGACACCGAATGTAGCACTAACCATAAACACGTAAATATAAATTTAGACATAAAAAGCCCCACAAATGTCATCGTTACAACCATAAGCAGCACCCCGCATTAAATGAAACAAGGAGAAATTCATGTCAAAAGGAAAAGTGGCGGTTAAGGATCGCAATTAAAGGCATAATTCAGCTTCTGAGCTTCCAGTTCAAAAGAAAAGGGGGGAAAAAAGGGGGACAGGGGCAAAAAAAAAAAAAAAACTATACTGCAGCTTAGAAGCCGTGCTCAGAGGCACGAACTTTATCCCACTGCATTTCAGGCAGGTTACCCAGCTAGCAAGCGAATGTTCAGAAGACGTTCACTGAACGTCCCCTGAAAGTCTAATGTTCAATGTTCAGCACATGACGTTCAGTGAACGTTCAGTGAACGTTCATTCATCATGGAAATTTTTTTGCTGTGCTTTTATTTCATCGGTTGTTATATCTTTTACATCTGCAGTGTTGTTAACAATATTTTTTCACCAAATTTCCATTTTTTCTCTTGGTGCACCCCTGACGTTCTCTGAACGTCCTGTGAATGTTTGGAAATAATGTCTAACTGTTTCTGTAAAATGTGGCTTATGTAAATGTTAGCATGTAATCTTCTTAAAATATTTAAGATATATGCAGAAATATATGCACAAATTTATAAAATAAAACAGGTATTACAATTACAAGTACATTAAAATACAACTGTACAACTTAAGGCCCTTTCACACGGATGCGTAAATTCCGTGCGAATGTTTCGTGCGTTAAAAATATATTTTTTAGCAATCTGTACTTTTCCCGTTTTCTTTCTGTACCTCACAGTTACCAGGTTTGAATTTCGCGCATAACAAACAACGCGATTACGTAGGAAGTGACGTGGTATCAGGCGCCAACCGCCATCAGACACACAAGAACGAGATCGAACAACGCCATTCCGCCATTTCTTCGCACGACTACCAGTGAACGTCCAACAATTACGAGCTCCAGAAATATTCCTTTATTTCAGCGGATACCGACCAAAACTAAAGTGTTAGGTAAGTTTATTTATCACTGTTTGTGTTTTGATCAAAAACATAGTCATTAGGACGTAAAGTAAAATTTATTACGGTAAATACCATGCTTTGTTTGAAAACGATGGCCACCGCGGCTGAGCTGCGTTGTAAGTAGTACTCATACATTTATGTCCATACGGTTTACAACCTGAATTTTGACTTAATCATGCATGTAATTTGTGCATTGATGCTTAGTCAGGCTTAGAGACTTTTAAATTTTGTGCTTGAATCTTTATTTTAGAGCACATTCCTGTTGTGTTATTTGATCTTTTCACGTGATATAATACTGGACCTTGGCTTCTTCCTTTTACAATATTATCCAGATCACCAGCCTGATTCATTTACCAAATAAAGTGTTGTTACATGGTTGTTTGGAAAATATTTCAGCATTCCCTTTTGAGAATTTTCTGGGAAGGATTAAGCGCATGCTTAGGAAGCCAAACTCAGCCTTGTCACAAATCATAAGGAGACTATCAGAGAAGAGAAAAACATCTCCCATTCACCTGCCAGAGGTAAATGCAGCAACAGGGCAGCATTTTCATGGCCCATTACCTTTGGGTGGCAGAGCATATGAGCAGTACAGTGAACTGCACTAGGACTTTGGTTGTATTGCTTCCTCAGAGGGAGATAATTGTGCGCAGGTGAATGAAAAGGTTGGTTTGGTTCAGAACATCATTACATCTGATGATGAAAAGTTTGTGCTTGTTAAGTTCTTTGGTAAGTGTGGTGATTTCTTCACTTATGCTGTGCATTCCAGTACTCTGTCAATTTATCGAGTGTCCCACTTGAGACTAGAGATGGAACTAGTCAGAGCCAGTGACATCACTTGTAAATGTGCTCTTTTCCCTGAAGAAGGCAAACCCACATTTGTGGCAATGCCTCTGTTGCACTCACTATCACAGAACACTACAAATGATTAGAAACCTTTAGCTGTGCTGGACATTCAGGTCATCGTGTAGTATTAGATGGCTTTGATAAATATTAACTTCTGAAGTCCTTTGAGTACATGTATTAGACTATTGAGTAGGTAGATATGTACTAGATTTGAGTTTGTGCTACTGGCACATGGATTATAACTTAGGTGGTGGTGCCAAGCAGCCTTTATTTTGGTTAGTAGTAGTCTAAATGAAGAGTTGCCAATAGGCATGTTGAAACATGTTCACAAAGTAAAGTAAAAACCCTGATGCTTATGTTTACAGAATCAAGTGATGATGCCTGGGCAGGGCTGGGCTTTATTAGTGAATAAACCTGACCAGTACATGTAGCCACATGGTTTTAGGATATAGCAGTAATTGTTGGATCTGCCAGTGTTTAGTTTAAGTTTGTTTTGGTCTGTATTAGGAATGGCTTACTCTGTGGTGGAGTTCCAGCACAAACAAACCATTGATGGTGAGGAGCAATTTACAACAGAGGTTGACATTGTGGCTTCTTCGTGGATCCATGGCAAACCTCTCATGTCTGTAAATAAGTTGTAGTAATTTCTTATGGAATGTCTCTTTCTTACAGGCGAATTAACATTGATTTTGAGAGTGAGGACGAGGAAAGACAGTCGAGGAAAAACCTTCCTAAACCACCAGCTCCCCCTAAACCACCTGCGGTGCCCATCATCAGAAGTCACCAAGCGACATCATCTACCACCAGCAGCCACTTTCATAACACATCAAACACAGTTACCATCGCCACCCGCCACCCATCTGCACCTACTGGGCATATCATTCATCCATTTGCTACGCCCACCAACTCCATCCAAAGTGAAACGGGATCTGGAACGAGAACTCCTCTATCAGGTAAATGTGACAAACAAAATACACACAAGAAGTGAGGACACTTCTAGTGAGTGCACTATCATGTCATATAATACGTTATAAATATAAAGCATTTCTGTAAATGAATATCAAAACGGTAGGGCAATGGTGAATTAATTGTGTGCTTTTAAACAGAAACATGATTCCTTGTTGCCTAATTGAAACTAGGTAATAATTACTTACCAACTGATATTTTATGTTTCTCTGATCTTTTATCATTCTTTTCAGAATACAACTTTCAGCTTAAAGATTTTAGGGCCATAGAGGAGGTCAAGGCCATAGCCCTGAACAATGCCAAGATGCTGCAAGCACTTCTGACCCAACAGGCTGCTAATAATTCTGTGGAAGAGCTGGACCCATTGGATGAGCTCGCGCTTCCAGCCTCCAGCTCAGAAGACTTAGAAGCTCTGAACCGGGCACTTGAGTCCGGAGCAGTCAGGAAAAAAGTGGTATGCGTAATTTATTCAATAAAACTGGATACAGTATGACAGTCAAAATGAGCCTTTACCTTCTGTGTAAACAGTGACTTTTAAATTTTTTGTATTTCACATTTTAGGTGCACCATCTGGCAGTCATTGGAGGAAGGGATCTGAGAGCTGCTGTGTATAATATTTTACCAAAAATTGTCACAAACCGCCTTGCAGAACAATACAGCCTCTATGGACGGAAAGGCAAAAAGAATTTCTCTGCTCACAAGCACTTGGTGGCCGTGATATTTAGTAAGTACTAAAAGGTCAGAATTTAGACTGAAGCTTTAGCCATTGTGCACTTTTCTCTATAGCCCATGAAAATCATATTGTCTTGCCTCCTGACACCAACCAAGGTACTCCAATTCACACTTCCAATTCTTTTTTGTCTGTATATTTTTCAGGGGCTGTACGAAAGAACCAAGGGTCAGATACTCTGAGTGATACTGAGATCCAGGCTGTGTTGGGAGATTGGCTGAAACATGCGAAGTGTCGTAAAGACAAGTCAGCCAATCGAGGACAGGACTGATGAGGAGGACGAACCCTAAATCGGGACTATGCAGCTGCAACATTGCTAGTTTGACCTGTTTCTCTGTACTAACAAGTGTTCTACTGTAGAGTACAAGACGTGTTTTTGTTTAGTAGTGTTTAGTGGTGATCCAAAAGCATTGTTTATCATACTAGAAAATGTACATGTATATAGTAACAACAAAATTAAAGCATAATTGTTTATCAAATCATTGCATTGCCTTGGTTGTTATTAATGCTTTGATCTTATCTAGGCCTGCACTTCACACTAGTTTCAGGCAAGCACGTAGGAACAAACATGGAAAACATTTGCAAGTATTTTGCAGTCTTGAATTATGCAGTTAAAAATTTTTAACATTGATTTTTCTTTAAATGGAATCATAGATCATTACAAATTGAACTGTGCACATAAATCTAAAAATTTTGTGGGAAATAGCTTATTCTGCAAAAAAAAATAAAATAAAACTGCAGCAAAATTCTTCCCTACTGGTTAAATTAAATTGTTCTTTGCTGAGTGTTAATTTTAAGTGGCTGGAATCTATATTCACATTTGATACAAGTGCGGATGAATCTCACTGGAAAATGGAGGACATATGTTCACAGGAAAACCTTAAAAATACATTCAACATGCCATGTTGGAAATATCATAAGTATAACAGTCACTGAACATCCTCACAGACGTTCATTGAACGTTCGGTGAACGTTGTCAGTGAACGTTCACCAGACGTTCAGTGAACGTTCATCAGACGTTCAGTGAACGTTCACGGTGAACGTTCACTGAACGTCATATGGTGTTGCAGATTTACGTCTGGTGAACGTTGTCAGTGAACGTTCACCAGACGTTCAAGGCGACGTTCACTGAACGTTGTCAGAACGTTCATTGCTAGCTGGGTAGAAGTCGTGCCGAGTAACACGAAAAAAAGAGGGAATTCGTGTTCATGAGCACGAATCAATAGATTAAATTTCGTGACTACTGCACGAACTGCCGTGAGACCGGGTTGGCTCAGCGCAGCACCGCTTCTTTTTTAACCTACTGTATTTATTTACTTATTTAGTTAAAAGATGAAGTGAAACAAAGGAATCTTTTGGTGATTCGCAATGGAAATGTGTGAAAGGTCATACTGACAAAAATTTTAGGCATCTATTTTAGGTTTTCAAAACTTGATACTTCACCAAATCTTTTTTGAATCACAGAACTCAACGTTTTTGTTAAGAAGGCGCCACCTTTTGGTGACAGTCTACAATTGAGGGAAAGGGGTGTGTTCATGCTGGAAAGTAGATACGCCCAGGAGAAGGAGGGGGACTTCCAGCCCGACGACAGCCGGACGTCGGCCAGCTGGGAGCTGGACTTCAGCTGGCCGACGTCTGGCTGGATGCGGAAACATTAGGTGGCTGCATCTGTACAAGCCCTTCATAAATCCTGTGCACCAATATATTTACTGATATAACCAAAGAAAAAACATTTAAAAAAAAAAAAAGGAAATCCCTTTTTGACTTAACACCGGAAACCTGAAAACTCCGCTGTCACCATGATTTGTGTACATACGTTCGTTCTGCGTCCCTTCATACGCTGTGGCATTGCCCGGACCTCTCTTCGGCACCGAGGGGGACAGCACACACACCCCTGGACCTTGATTCGTCCTTTAGTGATTTTCGAGACAGACTACAGTGAGTTTTGTTGCACAAAAGTTGGCAACAGTGCCGGCCGCCGATTGCCAGATTAAGCAGAAATATCCGGGCCAGCATAGATAAAAATAGGCCAGGAACATGTAGAATAAAATCCATCATCGTTTTCTGCAGTTTACTGTGTATGGTTTCCATTTTTGGAACAATGCTTCCACTTCTTGCTGAATTTATCTCCGGCAGCTTTGGCTGCTTTCCACACCTGCTGCGCTGCACTCACAGCTTGTTCCTGTCTAATGTCGTCATTAGAGTCATTTTGTGAATCAATGATGGACTATTTTAGAGAATTAAATGAGGCCTTTAAACTGATCTGCCAGACCTGAGTCCATATTGCTGCAGATCCCGCAATGGTGCAGTGGTGTGGATACCCTCGGCCATCGGCGGTCAGATGGCAGTGCTCAAATTACACAGACGGACCGACATTTTCTAACTATTTGAAAAGCGTATGCTGGGTGTTACCCCCCTCCCCCCTGTTGTGCGCTTTGTACGCTCTGGAAAATGTCGATATTTGTAAAGTGTCCCTAAGCCACAGCCTTCCCCAGTATTATTGCTGACCATGTCCATCCTTTATGACTTCTTCATGACCACAGTGTGCGCATCTTCTGATGGCTGCTTCCAGCAAGACAATGCACCATGTCACAAAGCTCAAATAATCTGAAACTGGTTTCTTGAACATGACAATGAGTTCACTGTACGCTTAGGATGTGGTGGAATGGGAGCCCAGATACGTGTTACAGTTGTTAGCTCAGGTAACTGCTGTTCTGAATTTTTATATAACTGCAAAGCATATTGTAATGATTGAAAGCAGAAGATTTTGGGCACACTGTGTGGACACCTCCACCTGATATTTTTAGCTCATGTATGTGAAGCAGCTCAAAATGAAAAAAAAGAAGAAAAAAAAAAAGCAGAATGAATCAGAATACAGATCAGAGGGTGTGAGGAAGAATCTAGTCCTGAAAATAACATATCTGGTCTAACCACTCTCAGAGAGTGACAATGGGCCATGACTTCCCCAGGAAATTGTATGATTGTAAATACAGTGCACCACAAGCATGCAGCCTTAGGCACATTTTCACATTTTAATGACAATTTTAGTGAATAAAAAATACATCTGGTAAGAATGTTTAAATGACATTATTTAACATTATAGTTTACATTGTACATTATGACTTTTCACATCATAATGCAACATGTTTCCATTTCAACAAAATAAAACACAATTTCCAAGTTGGCCAGATGACTACTGAGTTCCAGTCATTACATGACTACATGTGTAATTTGTGTTGTTACTTTCTGGCAGTCGTTTATTGCAGTTTTAATAAAAGTAAAGGATAGTTGATTATTTATGTCCATAGGTTTTTGTACAGTAACACTTTTTTTTTTTTTTTTATAATTTTACCTCTGTGCACCATGGATGTTAAATCAAATGGTCACAATGTGATGCAGACTTTCAGCTTTAATTCAAGGGGTTTGCATTAACTGTTTAGAATTATAGCTATTGTTATACATAGTTAATTCCTAAAGGCAAAACAAGGGTTAAACAATAAGTTTAATACATATCCTAATTTATAATACAGTCCTCTGGTCTAAACTAAAACCACTGGAAATAACCATGCCAAGATTTTAAAAAAGAATTCTCTGTATATTTCTATGTTTGTGCATCCTGATAGCTGTCAACTAATGACAGAGATGCAATATTTCAACACTGGCTCTTCCACCCACAGCTCAGCAGATAGTTCACTTTGCTATGACAGTAGACACATTTAGGCTCCCCTCTTGTTATTTCCTGTTTCTAATTGTGATCTAATCTGATTTTCCCCTTTGCTCAGTATTGCCCTTATGTGCCAGCTGGTACAACTTACCTGCTCTTCATCTTCAGGTTTCCTTATCTGCCTTCCCACTACTTTACTTTCTTCACTTCAGCCATGTCTCCCACTTTTTTTAACCCTATCTTTGCATGCTGACCTTGAATGTCCCAGTTCTTCGTTCAACCCTAACAGTGTCTTTTATTTGTGCAAGAAGAAAAACAAAGCTGTGAAATGTCCCTTTTTTCACTGCCAAGATGAGCAAAAGGGTCATGATGCAAAGAATAAAGATGATAGTTCTCTGCTCCAGGCCTGAGACTCAAAGCTTCCATCTGCAGCTACAAGCTTAAACTGGACCTTCAACACAGAAATCATCACCTACTGTCTCCATAACAACGCAGAGGGCCAATTTGATAGATGGCCTCCGAGTCTGTTCTGTTGGTGTCTCCAATCACCATGTGGCTGACCGGCAGGTGGTCTTTATAGGAGAGGATCCCTGTGTCAGTAGCCCTGTGACAAAATTAACAAAAAACAAAACAAAACAAAAATGAGAGCTCACAGATAAATGTATTCCTGTGCTGAGTAAACAGTAGAAAACACAGCAATACATCACAAGGCAGACAAAAGCCTGTGGAAAAATTCAAATAAACTCCCTAATGTGAAGTCCCAGAGAGGACTGGCTGAGGTGAAGATTAACATAGTGTGTATAAAGAGATTTGTAGAGTGTAATACAACAAAACTGTGATACTGTGTTTATATAATGATTTCTTTGATCATAATCATTTGGAATCGTTTTATTTATTTAAATTCTATTTTATTTCTTCTTCGTCAGGACGAGCCGAGAACGTGGCCCCGAGGCCCCAGGTGCCCGAGAGCCACCCAACACCCAGCATAGCCCCCACCCCCATGCCAAAGAGGCCTGAGCCACCGCCCCAACTCCCAGGTAAGCTGTCCCACAGGGGTCAAAGCCCATCTGCCCAACATGCACACACACCAAAACAAACAGGCCACATACTCATACACACACACGTATTTGTCACACACTCATATACACACACACAGCCCTTATATGGACACGAAGTGTGGATGAACAGGTATCAGCACAGAGCCAGCAGCAACCTGGGCAAGCAGCTGACCCCAGCCCCAAACCACTAGCCAGTCCCTACCCCAGGCAGGGTGCAGGAAACTGGAGTGTGGGAAGACCTCCTCCCACCCAATGTGTTGGGTGTGTGTAGTGGGAAGAATGATTATGACTGTGTGAAAGCTACAGTGCTCTTAAAACTGGAGGAACAGATGTAACATGAGCACTGACCAACAGCCCCCCCAAGGCCCTCAATGTCTAAGATATACATAAAGCTCCACCCACTAACCACTGTGTGATACACTTGCCCCCCAAGGCCCTATGTGTACTGTGACGTGTCGTGAGCTGTAATGACTATGATCTAATTAAAAAGGAGGGATGGGACATCATGCAGCCTAGTGACCAGAGCAAAGCGAGTGGCACTACTCACTGCGGTACTAGTGTTGAGAAGAAAGCAAGTCCTTTGGTTCTCTAATTGTCTCAAGAAATAGGTGATCAATATATCAGCTAAAGCATAAATGATCAACTGGTGGCCCATGTGTAGACCTGAATTGGGGGCATACAAAAATTTAAATTGTATTGTCTTATGACAGCAAGCTACCTTTAAGCTGAAAATTCAAAGGACTGTTATATGAACAACTCTGAACAAGATTCCTTGTGGAAGGAATTGCATGTTTACTTTAGATCACATTAGGCCACCTGGTGGAGAGTATGAAACTAATGAAGCAGACATGGACCACACATCACATACATATGTGCACATAAAAGCATGTGACAGTGCAGGCAGATCTACATCAGTATGTCTGGCCATTGTGCGTCTGACCCAAATAACTCTTGAAATTACTGAGTTTTAGACAAAATTTATGGTTGTATTTACATATTGGTTAAGCTGCTTTTTCACTACAGAAGCTCTACTCTGGTTCCTTGATCTACACAACAGCACTTCCATTAGTAATTTTTTTCATGTGCTAAACTTGGTAAAAATTTACCAAATTTTGGAAAATTTGGAACTCCTACCCATGCAACTAATACATGTAAAAATGAATTCCATGTATGTCGTGCATCAGTCGCCCCACAGAAAGCAAAGTTTTATTTTAGCATACGTCTGTTATGGTCCTTGGTCTAGGACCCAGTGTTTTTGAGTTTATGGACTTTTGAGGTTTTGTTGGCTTATTTTAACTACCTAAACTCTGCTCCCAGTGAGGTCGATTATCTCGTCAATAGTTTTACCTCCTCACTGCGTACGACTTTGGATACTGTGGCTCCTCTGAAAAGGAAAGCCTCAAATCAGAAGTGCCTGACTCCGTGGTATAATTCACAAACGCACAGCTTAAAGCAGACAACCCGTAAGCTGGAGAGGGAATGGCATCTCACTAAATTAGAAGATGCTCATTTAGCCATTTAACGTAGAATCAGTGTAGTGGCCTTTTCTAGGCTTTTTTACAACCTAGAAAAGGCTATAAAAAAGCCCTCCGTAAAGCTAGGACATCTTACTACTCATCATTAATTGAAGAAAATAAGAACAACCCCAGGTTTGTTTTCAGCACTGCTGGTATTTGTTTAGACTCCTTCGCTCCAGTTGATCTTTCGGAGTTAACTTCAATAGTTACTTCCTCCAAACCAGCAACATGTTTATTAGATCCCATTCCTACTAGACTGTTCAAAGAAGTCTTTCCAATTATTGATGCTTCAATCTTAAAAATGATCAATCAGTCTTTATTAGTTGGCTGTGTACCACAGGCCTTCAAGGTGGCTGTAATTAAACCTACTTAAAAAGCCATCACTGACCCAGCTGTCTTAGCTAATTATAGGCCAATCTCCAACCTTCCTTCTCTCTCAAAGACTCTTGAAAGAGTAGTTGTAAAACAGCTAACTGATCATCTGCAGAGGAACGGTTTATTTGAAGAGTTTCAGTCAGGTTTCAGAGTTCATCACAGTACAGAAACAGCATTAGTGAAGGTTACCAATGATCTTCTTACAGCCTCTGACAGTGGACTCATCTCTGTACTTGTCCTGTTGGACCTTAGTGCAGCTTTGATACTGTTGACCATAACATTTTATCACAGAGATTAGAGCATACTATAGGTATTAAAGGTACTGCGCTGCAGTGGTTTGAATCATATTTATCTAATAGAGGACTAATAAAGGTATTCGTATTCATATTCGTAGACTACAATTTGTTCATGTAAATGGGGAATTCACTTCAATTCAATTTTTCAATTCAATTTTATTGATATAGCGCCAAATCACAACAGCTGCCTCAAGGTGCTTTATATTGTAGGTAAAGACCCTACAATAATACAGAGAAAACCCAACAGTCAAAATGACCCCCTATGAGCAGCACTTGGCGACAGTGGGAAGGAAAAACTCCCTTTAACAGGAAAAAACCTCCATCAGAACCAGGCTCAGGGAGGGGCAGTCATCTGCTGTGACTGGTTGGTGCTGAGGGGAGAGAGACAGGACAAAAGACACACTGTGGAAGAGAGCCAGAGATTAATAAGAACTAATGATTAAATGCAGAGTGCATTTGTCCTCCATTTTGTTCATTAGAGACCGGACATTACAGAGGAAAATTCTGGGTAACGGGAGCTGATGCGGTGTTAGCTTTAGATTAGCTCGTATTCCCCCGTGCTTACCTCACCTTTGTTCAGGGTCTTGGCGTTGTCTACAAGCACTTCTGCCCAGCCGGGAAGACTGGGCAGCCTCTGGTGTTCTGGAGATCTTTGGAATGAGTCATAGATCGGTGTTAAAACTGTTTGAGTTGGGTGTTCTGATGACAAAGAGCTCCAGTCTGCTGTAGGATGTTAAAGCAGTGCTGTTCTGAATGAACAGACCAGCAAGGAGCAGGCACTAATTTACAAAGACTGGAGAGGTGCTGAGACTCACGTTGTTCATGCGCTGCCATCATTTACAATTGCAGGATCAATGTTAAATGGTTATTCTGAAGGGAGAAATTTTTTATTGTAACTTGCACAAGATATTTTGTGAAAAGAATATTATATCATGTATGCTTCCAAACTGAACTTAACATTTTTGGATGCAAATTCTTGAAGAACAGGACAGCTTACCTGTTTGTTTGTTTTTTTTTTTTAGTGTAATGGCAACACTACCATCTTTGGAACAATAGGTCTGGGGTTGAAATCCCATCCAGTAAGGGTCCCGGGCTAGACACCCCTGTGCTATTCAAACCTTTCTCAGAATTTGAGCAAGAGAAATATAATTGAAGATGTGTGTTGAGGAACCAGGGCATACTGATGATAAGTGGGCTAAATGTACAAGGATACAGCTATGGCATAAGTTGACAACACATGAGAATAGGGAACTGTTGGAATGCTGCTACACATGTAATGCCAGTGAAAGGGGTTAGATGAAGAAAACACAGCCCTAAAACAATCAACAAATTTATCTGCAAAAAAGATCGAGGGCCCAGTGTTTCCCGAGGACCTCAAACACTGGATGAATTTATGTGCAGTCAGCATCCAAGCCCTGAGAGCAGAGAGTGGGCTGGAGGAGACGAGAAAGGGAAGCCATAACATGATGCTGGGTATCGTGAGTGTAGACACATATCATAACTTAGAGCACTACATGCACATATGAATGCACACAAAATGTAGAGCATTTTGACTTCCAGGAGTATCTTTGTTTTTTATTATTTTTATTATCCTTAGTACTACATGGAAACTCCTCTCAGGCATCATAGTAGCTAAGATGAACAGGCCCATAGCGCAATACATGAGCAGGGCCCAGAAAGTAATTGGCAGTAACACCAGAGCAAAACACCAGCTTATGCTGGATAGAGCAGTTACTCGAGACTGTACGACCAAACTGACCAACCTGTGCAGCACCTGCACTGACTACAAGAAAGCCTATGCCTCGGTGCCACACATGGATCCTGGAATGTCAAAACTGTACAAGATCAACACAACCCTAAGAGCCTTCATCACGAACATCAAGAACAACACTAGAGGCCAACTTCAAGTAAATTGGACAAGTCACCATCAAGTGTGGGATTTACCAAGGAGATGTACTGTCCCCTCTGCTGTTCTGGCACAGGAACAAACTCTAAGCACAAGATTGATAGAGGCTGGGGACTACCACACCAGGCAAGACCCCAGGTGCAGGCTGTGCAGAGACACCCCTGAAACAATCCAGCATATAACAATAAGGTGCAAAATATGGGATATGACAGAGCTAAGATCCTGTGGGACTGCCAGATGCAGACAGACAAACAGGTAATGGCTAACCACGGACATCGTGGTGGTGGACAAGAAAAGGAAGAAAGCCATAGTGATAGATGTAGCAATGCCAAGCAACCAGGGAAGCATCAGGAAGAAGGAACACAAGAAGCTCAATAAATACCAAGGGCTGAGAGGATGTGGAAGGTGAAGGCAACAGTGGTACCCATGGTAACTGGAACACTTGGGGCAGTGAACCTCAAACTGGGAGAAGGGCTCCAGCAGATTCCTGGAACAACATCTGAGATCTCCATCCAGAATAGCACAGTCCTGGGAACAGCTAAGATACTGGACAGGACCCTCAAGCCCCCAGGCCTCTGGTAGAGGACTTGAGCTTGGAGGAGGACAAAAGGAAAATATATAGTGGCAATGGGGTCAGGAACAGATGTCACTGTGATTGTGTTTTGTACCATGTGTCTTTGTCAGCGTCACAGTTACAGAAGTAGTTCATGTCAACACAATTCTCCTCCAGGCTGCAGGAGCACTGCTGGACTCCAGGCAGGAAGCCTCCCCAGTAGGTCCGCTTTTCTCCTTTCTGGTCCAACCACCAGGACAACGGGCGGCCATCTGCAACCAAACAGCCACAGAAGAAGTTAGACAATACTTCAAAATTCTCATAGGATATATTTCTAAGCCAGTATTATAACAATCATCAATACTTGTAAAAGCAGCTGGTGTGTGTCACAAGAGTAGAGATATATGTCATAATGTATGAGTAAATTGCATAATATATATCACTTCTCAGTCATCCAGGTAATAGTAATCTCTGGAGCTTGAAAAACTGGGCAACTGGACTCCTTTTTGTTTCTTGAAGTCATTTCACCTCTCATCTGAAAGGCTTCTTCAGTTCTCAAACCAAAAGCTGAAGAGACCTAGGTAGTAGAAGTAGAAGTAGAATGCTTCACTCGCCACATCAACTCATTGGATGAATACATTTACCAGGGAGAATACCAGGAATAATAGGTTACTGTTCCTGGACAGTGTAGTGCTTATTGTCACGGTCCTGGGCTTTGCCCAGTGTTTTGGTCCGTAATTTTTGTTATTATTCATTCTCAGTTCCCTATGGGTTTTGAGTTTCATTTCATTATGTTTTGAGTACTGTTCTTAGTTATAGTGGTTAGTATTCTTGTTTCCTGTTTTCCTTGATCCCTGTGTCCTGGTGACTGTTTACTTCAGAAGCAGGCACACTGAAGCAGGATCAGTGTGCCTGCTTCAGTGTGCCTGCCTCTCTCTTGTCAAGTCCTCCGTATTCTGGTCATGTCTGTTCCTTCCATATTTAGTTTGTACTTCCTGTTTTATTTTCCAAGCCTCCTGTTCCCTGTGTGAAATTTTGAGTTTTACTTCCTGTTTTTCATTAGTATGATTCTGTACACCTGTTCTCTCCAGCTGTCTCATTTTGTCCCTCGTCTTTCCCTGTGTATATATTGTCTGCATTTCCCTTTGTTCTCTGTTGCGTTGTCCCTTGTTGTAGCGAGTGCCCCTGCAGTACTTCCAGTCTGTCTGAATTGCCATGTTCTTTGAGTTAGTTTACTCCATAATTCCTGCCAGCAATTAAAGCTGTGTTCTAAGTTACGCCCGTCTGAGTTCTGCAGTTTGGGTCCACATTCCTCCTGCCTCGCTACCGGATTTTGACACTTATTGAGGAAGATGGAAGCCTCAACATTGAAGTTTACTGGAAGCCCACACACACGGACCAGTACTCTTCGACTCCCACCACCCAGTGGAACACAAACTTGCACTGCATGAAAATGGGTTTGTCGACAGTTTCTGGCACGCCTTGAGATTTTGGGCTCTCAGCAGGAGGCTTTGGCCAGAACAATAAACTGTAGGGAAACTGCCGTGGACTCTCTGTGTCAGTGCTCCCTCAGCTCCCCCCTCTCCTCAGGTCTAGGGCAGGCTTTCATATGTAAAGGAGGTTTCTGTGAGTCATACAAATGTAAATCAAGTACTCACCAGTGGTCACCAGTACTCACCAGTGGTCTACCCCTCCCAACAGTTGTAACCAACATATTTTTATTTTGAAATATATGTAATCAAATTTACATTATCATCTTTTGAGTCTTTTTCCATTACAATGTGACTACACATAAATTATTATACAGCGAAACATTCAAACATGACTAAATTCACAAGAAATCATTCTAATTTATAAATTAGTATTATCTACTTTTGGAAGTTTTCAGCTTTTGTCCCTTTTTCCAATAAGGCTGTGAGCTTCTGTCTGTGAGCCTTTGTCATGGAGTTTTTTGTGAACCCTGAACTTTGTTTATCTCCTTCGGTCCACTAAAGGCTATAACTTGATCTGGGTGACACTACAAGCATTATTTTCATTGAAAAGCATACTCAGTTTTCAGTCTAATTCACTGTAACGAAAAGTCTGTCACACCATCATCCTCTTCTGTGCAGTGGCTTCCCAGCTAGCATTGAACATTCAGACAACATCCCATGAATGCTGCCATAAACGTTTTATAGGGGCGCTGCCCCATACTAAATCTAAATCTCAACCCGGGGCCGGCGGTAGCATAGGACAAGGGTGGGCTCAGCCCACCCAAATCTGATTCTTGCCCACCCAATCAAAATCTCCCATACCGCCTGCAGGCAGCAAATGGTACTCCCATCAAGCTACGCCTACAATAGTTTTTATTTTCCACACTTTGACTTTCTCACACGCTTTCATCACGCGTTCCTGGTACGAGACCAGCTAGTTTGCGGGGCCGGAACTGAACCCGTTTTTCGGCCGAGCACCAAGTGTTTCGGTGGTGGAAAACCCGCCTCATGGTTCAAATTACGGCACGGGCTCCGGAACCCTGTTGGTGGGAAAGAGGCCTGATTCAGGGCTGTACCCCCTCGTTTCGTGGTTTTCCTTAATCTGGGTCACACTCTAATTTCCATGTTAATATTTTTACTTCTTTTTACCATGAGCATGTATCGCATCTATCAGTAAATCTAGCACTGGGGTATCCCCAACAGCTCCCGTCCCGCTGCTGCCCGTGCTGAAATATCTCCCCCTGAGCGGGTTACCTGCTCCGTCTCCTCCTCTGTCCGATCAGCAGACAATCTGCTGACTAGTTTCTCTGCATGTAATAGCACAAGCACCCCTGATGCTAGTCCTAATCTAGCCACAACCCCAGACCCAAAGCAGGTCCTTCCTCTGGCCATTTCAGCGCCAGGTCCTAGCGTTGCGGACCTGAATAGCACTGTGCCCACACCAGGGTTATTATAGTTAATGAAAACGAATGAAATAATGAAAACTAAAATTGAAAAAACATTGTCGTTAACTAAAAAAATAAAGGCTACAATTAAAAGGAAAAAACGATAACTAACTAAAACTGTATTGTGAGTTTAAAAAACTAACTGAAACTAACTGAAATTATTGTGGCTTGATCATTTTTCCGCTCTCCGCGTTTAAGCTAGGAGCGTCGTCGGGCAGCTGTGTGTGTGCCTGTGCACGAGAAAGCGGCAGAGTCGCTCTGAACCGACCGGGTTCAGAGCGGGTCCATGCTGCCGCAATGCTGTGATGAACCTGTTTATTTCTTGTGCGTTTCCGTCTACTTTATCAGTGAGAGAATAACAATCAGGAATAATAATCAAAGCATCAGTATAAGGACTCACAAATGTCAGCAAATTCCTGGAGGGAGACGGCTGTCGTAATGGACGTGAGGAAATGAAGGAAGTGGAAAAACAGGGACAAATATGTTTGCAGCCAAAAAACTGAACACAAAGAGCGAGGACCAAAAAAGGTCCCAGCTGGCACTGCGGCACACGACCACAAGGTAATTAACACACACAACACACACAGCCACACAAGCATAAATGCGGACATGAGGTCGGACACTTCCATAGGTTGTGTACAGAGGCTGCAAAGACCCTGCAAGTCTAATCGCAGGCATCTAACCAAGCTAACAGAAGCAGCTTTGGGTGGTGGAGAAATCAGGATGCAGCTGGATTTGACCTTTGACTCCTTCAAAGAGTTTGTTTTTGTCAAACACCACATGTAGCTGTTGTTAATCTACTGCACTGACACTGGAGTTTATTGGGAGTTTATTGTAGAATTTATTGAGTTTGGGAGTTCATATTTTTCTTTGTTTCTCCCTGTTGATGTTCATGTGCGTCCTAATTATTACACATTTAGCATGTAGTGCTTCTGTCTTGTGAACTGTTGGTTGTTGAATATATTTCTTTATGGTATCTTGAGTTTTTCTTACACAATAGTCACTTTTGTGCATTGAATCTTGCACATGACAAAGTATGAAAATACTAAAACTAATACTGAAACTAACGAAACTAAACTGAAACTAAGCATTAAACCGAAAATAAAAACTAATAAAAACAAGCAAAGCTACTCTGAAAACTAATTAAAACTAACTGAATTAGAGAAAAAAAAGTAACAACTAACTAAAACTAGAAAAAGCATTTCCTGCAGAAAATGCACTGTGAATGCTGCATGCTGAAAGATTGCAGCTGAAATGCCAAGAAAGGCTTCAAACAGCTGAATCTTTATTTGCTGAATGAGCTTCAATGAACTGCTGAATTGCTGAACTGCTGAATACCTGAACTGTTGAACTGCTGAACAGCTGTTAAAAATGCTGAACAGCTGTTAAAAATGTTGAACAGCTGCTAAACTGCTGAACAGGTGTTAAAAAGCTGAACAGGTGTTTAAAAAGCTGAACAGTGTGTGTGTGTGTGTGTAGTGGTGCTGAACAGCTGTTAAACCGGTGAACAGCTGTTAATAATGCTGAACAGCTGTTAATAATGCTGAACAGCTGTTAAAAATGCTTAACAGCTGTTAATAATGCTGAACAGCTGTTAAAAATGCTGAACAGCTGTTAAACATGCTGATCAGCTGTTAAACTGCTGAACAGGTGTTAATAATGCTGAACAGGTGTTAATAATGCTGAACAGGTGTTAAACAGCTTAACAGCTGTTAAACATAATGGCATAAAGTAACAGCATAAATCTGCAGAAGAAGCTGAGCATTTTGATACCAGAACGGTTTCTGTAGCATAAACGGTGCTGAAGTTATGAAAGAACAAGAAACAGCTCAACTTTGAACAGCTTGCATGCAGAAGATAAATCCACCAATCAGTTTAGTCTTATGAGCCAATCAGAATGCTGCTGCACATTTAGTTCTGCCAACTCAAAACAGCTGTGTAACTGTTTAAATGCACTTTGTGGCAAAGCCCTGTTGAATTTGTATTGGCGCACCTCCCGAACAACTGCTTATAAATCAAAAACCGTAGCGTCTATCAAAATAATTTTTGAACTGTGAGTGTCACAAGGCCCTGTTCTAAACAATGGTATAATTTTTATTTTCCTGGCTTTCAAAATGTGGTCATGGGAGCAGTTTTAAAAAAGGGCTCTTTTCTGGTTTTGAGAAAATCACCTCCCGAAAATTACTATAGAGGCAGATGGAGGAGTTGGAGGGTGCTCCCTCTGCTTGAAGCCTCACAGTTTAAAAAGTTTACATTTCTCAGGGCTGAGAGACACATTGTTTGAAAGTAGAGAAGCGGCGCTACGTTTTGATCATAAAATGATGGCTGTAGAGTGAAGAGTGTGGACACAGCGGCAGTTTAGAGAGAAGTTTTTCAGCTGAAGAATTTCAAGTCTCTCACTCTAACCTTTGGAATGCGCACTCTAGACGACCCAATACACAACCATTATAAACGCTCAAAAGAGCAAAAAACCTTCTTATGCTTAAACTGTAACTGTTCAAAAACCATAAAAGTTATCAATACAAAAAGTAATAGCTGAATAGCTGAAAGGCTTGGCTTCATTTTAAAGCTTAAATGGTCTTTCTAGCTGAAGGTATGCTGAAGTATTAGCTTTTAAAGCCTGAAAGGATTTGAAAAGGATTTGCAACTTCCCCATTCATTTTGAATGGCAAAAATGAAGATTACAAAAAGTTCAATATCTTAAAAAGTATAAAGGTTACAAAAAGAAAAGTAATAGCACAAATCTCCAGAACAGGCTGAATGTTTTGATACCAGAACGGTGTCTGTAGCCCAAACGCTGCTTGAGTTTTTAGCGACCGAAGGTTTTTGGAGTACAAGAACAATACTGTGAATGCTTTGCAGCATTCACAGTAACTAAACAATAATGTAAAAATCCAAAACTATTATAACCCTGGCCCACACAGCCAGTACTAGCTAACCATCGTGCCTTCGCCAATACATTCCGCTCATTCAACCCAGCGTGGTACCGCACTAGACCTTGGCTGGAATACTCTGTGGCTCAGGACACATGTTTCTGCTTCCCAAATGAATTTGTCACAAAGTTTGCCCAAAAAAAACCAGAAGAATGATTCTGTAGTCTTTCACATTTTGCATTTTTTGCAGTTGCTGTTCTCTTTCTGTTGTACTGTTGTATAATAAAAAAAAAGAAAACAAAAAGAATAAAAAAAAAAAAAGTATATTCCAGCCACAGAAGGTCACAAATCTGTGTACTTTTTGTTTTGTCCCAAACCCAGATAAATGGAGAGGGTATATGTATATCTTTGTGCCTACTAGGGCTGTATTCAACTCCCAAAAAACAAAAAAATATAGCCTAATATTTTGTGTCATATTATATATATACTTGCCCACCTACATTTTCAGTCTGCCCACCCAACTACAGTGGGCTAGAACCGGGCCTGTCTCAACCACTGTGCAGAGTGGCAGTACAACAGTCACCTTCTCAGTTGTCCTGCTTAAACAGACAGTGGATGTGTGTACAACACATCTTCCAGCAACGCGCTCAACAGATAGAAATGATGCTGGGAATGAGGCATCTGTTCCCTGCAAGCACCAAACTTCTACTGGCTTGCCATAAAAATGTCTGTCTGGGTGGAGTTTGAGCCAAGAAACTTGTGCAACAACATGTTTAAATATACTGCATTTTGACACAATATTGACAACTATGAACTGCAGTCAATGACTGGTTCCTCAAAAGTGTAAGTGTTTTCACACCACTTAGCATGTACATGTGCTGACCTTTCTGCTCTGGATCCATGGTAAATGGACTAGTTCTTATATAGCGCTTTTCTACTCAATCAGAGCACTCAAAGCGCTTATACAACCTGTTTGCATTCACCCATGCACTCCCATTCATACAAGCACTTCCATCATTAATTAAGCTAAGTGCTTTTTTAATTAACTAGCATTCACACGCATTCTTACTCCGACAGAACGGTCGGAGAGCAACTTAGGGTTAAGTATATAGTGTATATATAGTGAATATATAGTGTGAATTATTATATCGTTATTATAAATATAAATAAAGATATAATAATTCACACTATATATTCTTTTCTTAATAGTGTGAATTATTATATCTTTCTTTATATTTATAATAACTGCGGCTGCTGTTACACCCAAATTTCCCCTCTGTGGGACAATAAAGGCTGTTTCTTCTTCTTCTTCTTCTTCTTCTTAAGTATCTTGCCCAAGGATACATTGGCATGTAGCCTGGAGTAGCCAGGATTCGAACCGCTGACCTTCCGAACAGTAGGTGACCTGCTCTACCTACTGAGCTACAGCCACCCTGATCCATCTATGGAGTAAGTCACATTCTGATATGTTACCCTGTTGCATGTCATGGCAAAGCAGTGAACATCAGTGATATCATTTTCAGGGAACGTCTGATGATACATTTTCAACAATGCATACCTGTCAGCCTCATTTAAGATTCTGTGGTGGAATGGAGACAGAGGCACCGCTGTACACTGTTCCAAGAGAAGTTTTTCTGCTGACACCAAAGCACTGTGCTTTACATAAAGCATATCAGATGTGTCATCAAGTAACAAAGTTCCAGTTATTTGTGAATGCAAAATATTAGCAATTTCACCACCGTATTCTCACGTCAATATTCTTTTCATAATTCCATCTATACGTCTGTTATTTATTTTGGTTCGATTCCGTGTGGCAGCGTCCTCGCCTGTGATGGACAATACAGATCATGTACAGGGTCACGGTCACGCTGAAGGTCTCGCAAGACCACAGGAAATAAGTATCGATGTTCTCTTCCGTCTCCTCATTTTTCAAACTGAATGGCGTTCTGTGTCTATGCTGCTTTCCTGGTACGACAATGGAGGAGGTCGTCTATTGTTAGATTCAATTTAATATACTTAACAGTATTCCCTGAAAGCCCCCTCCTGTCTGATCATTTCTTAGTAACATTTACATTTACTTTAATGGATTACACAGCAGTGGGGAATAAGTTTTATTACAGTAGAAATCTTTCTGAAAGTGCTGTAACTAAGTTTAAGGATCTAATTCCTTAATTATTATGCTCTTCAGTGCCAACACAGTACAGAGCAGCTACCTAAACTCTGCTCCTAGTGAGGTTGATTATCTCGTCAATAGTTTTACATCCTCACTGCGTATAACTTTGGATACTGTGGCTCCTCTGAAAAGGAAATCAGAAGTGCCTGACTCTGTGGTATAATTCACAAACGCACAGCTTAAAGCAGATAACCCGAAAGATGGAGAGGGAATGGCGTCTCACTAAATTAGAAGATGCTCATTTAGCCTGGAAAAAGAGTTTGTTGCTCTATAAAAAAGCCCTCCGTAAAGCTAGGACATCTTACTATTCATCATTAATTGAAGAAAATAAGAACAACCCCAGGTTTGTTTTCAGCACTGTAGCCAGGCTGACAAAGAGTCAGAGCTCTGTAGAGCCGAGTATTCCTTTCACTTTAACTAGTAGTGACTTCATGGATTTCTTTACAAATAAAATTTTAGACATTAGAGAAAAAATTATTCATAACCATCTCAAAGATTATTCTTCATGTTCGGCTGCTTTCAGCACTGCTGGTATTTGTTTAGATTCTTTTGCTCCAGTTGATCTTTCAGAGTTAACTTCAATAGTTACTTCTTCCAAACCAGCAACATGTTTATTAGATCCCATTCCTACTAGACTGTTTAAAGAAGTCTTTCCAATTATTGATGCTTCAATCTTAAAAATGATCAATCAGTCTTTATTAGTTGACTATGTACCACAGGCCTTCAAGGTGGCTGTAATTAAACCTCTACTTAAAAAGCCATCACTGACCCAGCTGTCTTAGCTAATTATAGGCCAATCTCCAACCTTCCTTTTCTCTCAAAGATTCTTGAAAGAGTAGTTGTAAAACAGCTAACTGGTCATCTGCAGAGGAACGGTTTATTTGAAGAGTTTCAGTCAGGTTTCAGAATTCATCACAGTACAGAAACAGCATTAGTGAAGGTTACAAATGATCTTCTTACAGCCTCTGACAGTGGACTCATCTCTGTGCTTGTCCTGTTGGACCTCAGTGCAGCTTTTGATACTGTTGACCATAACATTTTATTACAGAGATTAGAGCTTGCTATAGGTATTAAAGGTACTGCACTGCAGTGGTTTGAATCATATTTATCTCATAGACTCCAAATTGTTCATGTAAATGGGGAGCCTTCTTCACACACTAAGGTTAATTATGGAGTTCCACAGGGTTCTGTGCTAGGACCAATTTTATTTACATTATACATGCTTCCCTTAGGCAGTATTATTAGAAAGCATTGCATCAATTTTCATTGTTATGCAGATGATACTCAGCTTTACCTATCAATGAAGCCAGATGACACACATCAATTAGTTAAACTGCAGGAATGTCTTAAAGACATTAAGGCCTGGATGACCTCTAATTTCCTGCTTCTAAATTCAGATAAAACTGAAATTCTTGTTCTCGGCCCCACAAATCTGGTGTCAAACCAGATACTTACTCTGGATGGCATTACTTTGGCCTCCAGTAACACTGTGAGAAATCTTGGAGTCATTTTTGACCAGGATATGTCCTTCAATGCACATATTAAACAAATATGTAGGACCGCTTTTTTGCATTTGCGCAATATTTCTAAAATTAGAAACATCCTTTCTCAGAGTGATGCTGAAAAGCTAATTCATGCATTTATTACTTCTAGGCTGGACTATTGTAATTCATTATTATCAGGCTGTCCTAAAAGCTCCCTGAAAAGCCTTCAGCTGATCCAAAATGCTGCAGCTAGAGTACTGACAGGGACTAGAAAGAGAGAGCAGATTTCTCCCATATTGGCTTCTCTTCATTGGCTCCCTGTTAAATCTACAATAGAATTTAAAATCCTTCTCCTCACATACAAGGTCTTGAATAATCAGGCCCCATCTTATCTCAAAGACCTCATAGTCCCATATCACCCCAATAGAGCACTTCGCTCTCAGACTGCTGGCTTACTTGTGGTTCCTAGGATACTTAAGAGTAGAATGGGAGGCAGAGCCTTCAGCTTTCAGGCGCCTCTTCTGTGGAACCAGCTTCCAGCTTGGATTCGGGAGACAGATACCCTCTCTATTTTTAAGATTAGGCTTAAAACTTTCCTTTATGATAAAGCTTATAGTTAGGGCTGGATCAGGTAACCCTGAACCATCCCTTAGTTATGCTGCTATAGGCCTAGTCTGCTGGGGGGTTCACATAATGCACTGTTTCTTCTCATTCACCTTATTTACTTTGTTTATACTCCACTCTGCATTTAATCATTAATTGATATTAATCTCTGGCTCTCTTCCACAGCATGTCTTTCTCTCCCCTCAGCCCAACCGGTCGCGGCAGATGACTGCCCCTCCCTGAGCCTGGTTCTGCTGGAGGTTTCTTCCTGTTAAAAGGGAGTTTTTCCTTTCCACTGTCGCCAAGTGCTTGCTCATAGGGGGTCGTTTTGACTGTTGGGTTTTCTCTGTATTATTGTAGGGTCTTTACCCACAATACAAAGCGGCCTTGAGGCGAAAGTTTGTTGTGATTTGGCGCTATATAAATAATATTGAATTGAACTGAATTGAATATTTTCAACACCCCAGAAGCTCCTCGTGAAAGCCGGCCTGTCTACCAGCCAGCTTCAACCAGCCCCGCTGCAGACGAGAAGACACTGCTGGCTGCAATGAGTGGGTTATCTCCTCAGTTACTCAAGTTTCTACTAGCGCAACTGAAAGACAAGATGGCGTCTATTGTGTAGAGACTCGATGATCTGGACTCTAACAAAGAAAAGATGGCAGCACAATCCGAAAACTGCGGTAAGACTTGGTCGTTTCTAAAACGAAAATACTAAGAGTGGCGGAATGGTCACAGTAAGCTGACAGACGTATTGTGATTTGGTTTCTTATTTTTATTTGGTTTCATCATATTAGAAGCAGTTCGCGGCCTGCACAACTCTGAATCCAATAAAAGCCGGTATGATCCTCTGCAGAGGTAAGAATCAAAAACAAAGCAGCAGTATTCAATGTGTGTGAGTGTTCCTAATCCGTGGACAGTGATATAATTCAATTGTGTGTAAGTAGCTGTTGGTGTTGTATTTTTGTGTGTGTGTTTTTGCCTGAATATGTTTATGTATACACTGTGTTTACACTCTGTATTTATAATGTACAAAAATGTTTTCCAGCTTCTTGCAAAACCTACGAGACGGTCCTCCGCAACTTCTGCTACAGTCAACCTCACGTTCAGGAAAAGGCGGCAGCCATTAAAAATCCTGCCTGGTGTCGTGCAAGAAGGAAGCTGGTAAGACGTATTGGATTGTATTGTTGGTCTGCTGTATTTGTGTAGTTAGCTTGTAAATGCAGTTTTATTTTTGTAAAATATTACTTATTGTTTTTTTTTTTAACTTTATATAAAATCTGGCTTCTTTTGAACAACCCAAAATGTATATAAAAAGGTGATGCTGTGAAGGTGAAAATAATTAACACTGAATGTTTACATTATAGTTTTAGCAGCTGTAACATTTTGGGACCTAAAGATAAAAAGTGTATAATCAGTTTAAAGGTGCCTCAAGGGTTAATGACCAAAATCACTTTAGTACTTTTATCAATGTTAAATCTTTTCAAAGTACTTGTTCATTTGTCTTTTATTCATAGGATGCACAGGAGTTGGTACTTTGTCACATAACCATTGTTTTTGTTGACAGAGATGGGCTGATTAAATTTTTATTTTTTGCATTCAGGGTCTTATCTGCTATGTGTGCATTCAAAGTCAAGAGACTCAAACTTTCAGTGTAGTTTCCTGATTTTTCTTAGAGGGCATATTGGGCTGGATTAAGACTCCCAAGCTTCCGCAGCCAGGAGCTCAGTGACCTCTGAGCCAAACTGCAAGACAGACTAGAAGATCACCCTAAATACAACGCCATGCACCATAAGTGTTTGTATGCTGGACCATGCCCTGAGAGAAAGCCACCACCACTGGCCCAGAAGTAGCAAAGCATTATGTCATAATGTTTTGTTTATATATATAAAAAAAAAAAAAAAAAAAAAATCCATGGGGTGAGCTCGGGTCCTCTACCAGAGGCCTGGGAGCTTGAGGGTTCTGCGCAGTATCTTAGCTGTTCCCAGTATTGCGCTTTTCTGGACAGAGATCTCGGATGTTGTTCCAGGAATCTGTTGGAGCCACTCTCCCAGTTTGGGGGTCACTGCCTCAAAGGTTCCGATTACCACGGGGACCACTGTTACCTTCATCTTCCACATCCTTTCCAGCTCCTCTCTGAGCCCTTGGTATTTGTCGAGCTTCTTTTGTTCCTTCTTCTTGATGTTCCCGTCACTTGGTATTGCAACGTCTATCACTACGACTTTCTTCCTTTGTTTGTCCACCACTACAATGTCCAGTTCATTAGCCACCACAAGTTTGTCTGTCTGTATCTGGAAGTCCCACAGGACCTTAGCTCTGTTGTTCTCAGCCACCCTTGGGGGTGTGTCCCATTTTGACCAGGTCATACTCAGCACAGATGTTCCTGTATACTCTGCCGGCCTCTTGGTTATGGCATTCCATGTCTGCCTTGCCTGCTAGCATCTTGCACCCTGCTGTTATGTGCTGGATTGTCTCAGGAGCATCTCTGCACAGCCTCCACCTGGGGTCCTGCCTGGTGTGGTAACCCCAGCCTCTATTGATCTTGTACTCAGAGCTTGTTCCTGTGCTGCCATGATTAGTGCCTCTGTGCAGTCTGTCAGTCCAGCTTTGTCCTGTCATTGGTAGGATTTCTCTATGACAGCCACTTCTTCTATCTGCCGGTGGTACATGCTGTGCAGAGGCATGTCCTTCCATGATGGTTCCTGTTCTTCTTTTTTCTCTGGTTTCTGCTGCCTGAGGTACTCACTAAGCACACGATCCTTTGTGGCCATCTTCCTGATGTATTTATGGATCTTTGTTGTTTCATCTAGGATAGTGGTTCTGACACTCACTAGTCCTCGGCCACCTTCCTTCCACTAAGCGTACAGTCTCAGGGTGCTGGATTTGGGGTGAAACCCTCCATGCATGGTAAGAAGCTTTCTTGTCTTAACATCAGTGGCTTCCATCTCCTCTTTTGGCCAGCTTATTATCCCAGTAGGGTATCTGACAACTGGCAGGACATAGGTGTTGATAGCCCGGATCTTGTTCTTCCCATTCAGCTGACTCTTCAGGACTTGCCTTACTCTTAGTAGGTACTTGAAGGTTGCAGCTTTCCTAGCGGCCTCTTCATGGTTCCCATTTGCCTGTGGGATTCCAAGGTACTTGTAGCTGTCCTCTGTGTCTGCAATGGTGCCTTCTGGTAGTGTAATCCCCTCAGTTCTGACTACTTTTCCTCTCTTAGTTATCATCCGACTACACTTCTCCAGTCCGAATGACATGCCGATATCATTGTTGTAGATCCTGGTGGTGTGGATCAGTGAATCGATATCTTGTTCACTCTTAGCATACAGCTTGATGTCATCCATGTACAGGAAGTGGCTGATGTTTGCTCCATTTCGTAGTCGGTATCCATAGCCAGTCTTGTTGATGATCTGGCTGAGGGGATTCAGGCCTATGCAGAATAGCAGTGGGGACAGGGCATCTCCTTGGTAAATCCTACAGTTGATGTTGACTTGTGCGATGGGCTTGGAGTTGGCCTCTGTTGTTCTCCACATACCCACTGAGTTCTTGATGAAGGCTCTTAGGGCCTGGCTTCTATTTCTCTGGTATACTTTTTCAGGCCGTTAGCCAAGGCTGTAAGTCTTTGCTTGGCAGTCTCTAAGGCCTCAGGTATGGACAGCCTGTTGTACTTCTTAGGCACTGCTTTCTTCTCCATCCCATGTTTCTGCAACTCTGAGAGCTGGCTAACTTCCCTCCATGCTGCCTTGATCTTAGCCTCCAATCATCATTTCCATGAAGGGTACTGCTCCTTAGTGCTGTTCACCTTATAGCCAAGCATCAACTATCTCATCCATTGTTGTGTTTTGAGCCGCACACAAATTATGTCAAGAGACTACTGCCGGTGCTTCTATATCAGCTCCACCCACTCTGAGGTGGTCCTCAATGGTCCTCAACTGCAATGTAAAGACAACACGACCGTTGAATGAATGAATGAATGAATGAATGAAGGTTTTATTGCCATGTGGGTGAACAGGTTCACACATTGGAAATTGCAATTAACAAAGCACCCATCCAAGAATACAACAAACACAAACACAACACGAGGGGACAGGTGTCCTGAGGTTATGCAGCCAACTTGCAGCGCTACCTTTACAGTTCCCCGAAAAAGAAAACAACACACATCATGGGGTAGTTAGGTTAAAAAAAAAGTCATCTGGTATTGTGCTCGAAAAGAGCACATACCAGGGTCCAAAAAAACCACCTTAGCAAAGCATATTTGCACATTTAAAGCCAGAATAGCAGCGGTAGGTGAGGTCAGGTCAGGAGAGGATGCAGACGGAGACGAGAGGGTGGGGGCATTGTGGAGCCAGATGCAGCTCCTAGCCAAAACAGTTCACTGATAGTGATGGAATTTCATCAGCGGCCGTGGTACACAAGATCCAGCTTCACAAATCACAAAGCGGAGTGGGGGGGAAGAGCAACTGTCACACATAGTCCTGGAGAGATATGGTTGCCAGCCAAGGCCGGCAGGGGAGCCGAATCCTGATAATGCAGATGTTGTTTTGGAACAGGCTGCTTGTTTTTTTCCAACAGCCTTCAGTCTCACTGGGAACCATTCAGTAATCCAATATTCCAAATTCATTAGTTACCGTCCTCACTGTGCAGAACCGAACCTTATCTCCAGATCTAACCCCTCTCGCCTGCGAGCCTGTTAAATTTACAGCTCAGGTCCACCAGGCTTTGAGTCTGAGTCTGAGTCTGTACGGCTCTGGACAGGCCGTCCACCTGGGTCGGCAGCCTCTGCAGATGTCGAACTGCCGCCCAGATTTTCTTGATTTCCCGGTAAATCAGGTATCCTCCGAGCCCAAACAGAAAAGATACCGCTACCAAAAGGCCGAATATATAGGCGTCTTCCACGTCTTCGACCTCAAGGGCCGAGAAGCACACAGGTCTCCACGAGCTCCAAGAATCGATGACGTATCCAACCGGGTCTGTTCCACTCGGAAGGGTCCCCTTTCCCCGATCTCATAGTGGAAAAAATTTGATCAATGATGGTGAAGGCCCAGTTTGCCAGATTCATGTTGCTCTCAATCTTATTCTTATTCGGACAGTGTGTAAGAGACGCTCTCACAGCAAGCAGCAAGCGGAGAGATGGGGAGGGCAGGGAGAGAGAGATAGTGCGACCGTCTCCGACAAGAGCAGGAAGAGGAAAAAGTTGTGTTGAGTGAGTTGACCCACGCTGACTCATTCCGTATGGAAACGCGGCTTTACAGTGCTGTCCTGAGCTCCTGTTCCCAGACGTCTCAACCCCCATTCACACCTTTGTTCCAGTGACCTCAATAGGTCACATGAAACAATGGAGCTAAGTCCTAAATTGGGTTCAGCTGAAACCACTGAAACTACCTTCCTCCTCTGGGGTGTGCACTCATTTGCCATCGGGATGTGTGGCCTCAGGTCTTCTGAGCTCCTAGTGGGCTGTGGATGGTCTGGGTCCCCTGGGTCCTTCTCTATTTGCCTCTGGATTGCGGGGGCATGGTTGCAGTTTCTTGCCCTCATTATTGAGTACATTCCATGACAGAGGCGCATACACACACATTACTGCAAACAGCAAAATTGTGTGTATGTGTGTATACGTATATCCATATGTATATAGATGTGAATGTGTGTATATATGTATGTATATTATATCTAATTTTCTTCGATTCTTTTTTTCCTTTCTCCCCTTTGTTTCTCTTCCCTCCCTCTTTTTTTTTATCCCTCCTGTTCTTACTTCTTCCTTATTGCATGTCAGGCCTGGCATAAATAACTAAATAAAAAAAAAATACAAACATTAACAAGAATAGCCTACTACCTTATGCATCGCTAAGAAAACTATCCTCATGAATTGGAAATCAAAAAATGATTTATGCGTTACTCACTATAAGAATCTACTTTTAGACCACATTAGTTTGGAAAGAATGTCTGCCACCTCTAAAAATCAACTGGCAAAATTTGAATCTCTCTGGTCCCCACTGATCAGCTCCATCGCATGATGGGGGTGACGAGCTGTGGTCTAGTTTCATGGCGCACCCGGTAGGTGGCTGGGGGTGGGCCGGGGGGACCTGGGTGTCTGATGGCTCTGGCCTGGAGGCGGTGGCTACCGTTTTGTGGTTTCTGTGTCCGGGCCCTGGTTGTTGGTGGTGGGGACTTGGATGGTGCTCTTATGGTCGTGGGGTGTGGGGCTCGGGGTCCCGTGGTGGCGGTGCTGGCCCCGTCCGGGTGGCCGGCTGCCTCTGTGGGGGCCGGGGTGCGGGGGTCGGGGCCCTGGTGCCCGGGGTTGCCCGTTTCCTGGCTGGGCCCCTCCCTGCGCTGGAGGGGTCTGTGCCCCCTTGGGTGCGCCGCCGTGTGGGGTGGGTTGGCTGTGTCGGGGTGTCTGGCTGGCATTCCGGGATTCTGGGTGCCCTCCCCCATGGGGTGGTGGGGCGCTCAGGTGAGGGAGCAGCAGTTGCCCCACACGGGGCCGGTTGGTTCTGACTCAGGACCACTGTGTGCGTGTGTGTGTATGTGTGAGTATGTGTGTGGGGGTGTGTGTCTGTGTGTGTGTGCGTGTGTGTGCGTGCGTGTGTATGTGTGCGTACGTGTGTGTGTGTGTGTGTGCGATATTTGTTGTCTTTTGTATGCATGTGGGGTGTGTGTTGTGTCCTGTTCGCAGTGGGGGCAGTGGGTGCCGGCCTGGAGTACGGTGGCGTCCTGGGGGTGCGGTCACTTCAGGCCCTGGACCTGCCTTCCCTGGGCTGCGGGGGGGTGTAGGGAACTGGGGTGCCTAGTGAGCCAGTAGCTAGCTGGCTCTCTTCCTCCGGGGGGTAGTCCTCTGCCTCCCGGTCATATTTATCCTGGCCCCTCCCCTCCTCCCACTCAGTTTAACATCACATTATGCACACATAGGTTCTCGGGGGAGGGGGGCTCGTGCTGCAGTGAGTAGGGCCATCACCTCGGCTCTGCTCGCTGTGCTGCGTGATGTCCCACTCCCCCTTTTTTAATTGCATTATACAGCTCACAACACATCATAGTACATATAGGGCCTTGGGGGGCAGGTGTGTCACACAGTGGTTAGTGGGTGGCACTGCTGAGGTGGCCCCACTTGTCTGTTCACTGCTGCCTGCACCTCAATTTTATTTACATTTTAGACATTGAGGGCCTTGGGGGGACAGTGTGGATGGGCGCTGTTATTCAGTGCTCATATTACATCTGTCCCTCCAATTTTAAAAGCACTGTAGTTTTCACACAGCCATACACATTCTTCTCAGTACATACACTCACATCACCCCCCCAACACGCTGAGTGGGAGGAGGGGGCGGGCGGGCCTTCTCACACCCCGGTTCCATGCACCCCGCCTGGGATGGGGACTGGCTCATTGTTCGGGGCTGGGTTGGCTGCTTCCCTGGGTTGCCGCTGGCTTGGTGCTGGTACCCGCTCTCCCATGTATGTTACATGTGCGTATGCATGAGTGTGTGACTGGTGCATGCGAATGTGCGTGCGTGTGTATGTGCGTGTGTGTACATGAGGGAACGACTGGTACGTGTGTGTGTGTGTGTGTGTATGTGCGTGTGAGTGTGAGTGTGTATGCATGAGTGTGTGACTGGTGCATGCGAATGTGCGTGCGTGTGTATGTGCGTGTGTGTACATGAGGGAATGACTGGTACGTGTGTGTGTGGGTGTACGTGCGTGCTTGTGAGAGTGTGTGTGTGTGGACAGCTGGGCCTGGGTTGGTGGCTTGCCAAGCCTTGGCACCTGTGGGACACGGAGGGTGGGAGTTACCCCTCCCTACCGCTCCACGCTGCTCTCCACTGGTCGTCACTGCCGCCCCTGGGGTGTGGGTGCCCGTGGGTCCCGGGATGTGTGGCCGGATGTCTCGGCATGGTTTTTGGCCTGCTCCCTTGGCGGCCGTGGCCTGGGGGTGGCTTGGGCCTCTTTGGCGCGTGGGGGGGCTCTGCCGGGTGTCGGGCTGCTCTCGGGCGCTTGGGGCCTCGGGGGCCGCATGCCTGGCTCGTGCTGGGGGTGCCGGCCTGCCGGGGGGGGTGGGCTGCCCGTCGTCTCTGGCTCTCTGGACTCTAGCCCCTGGATTGTGGGGGTTCCGTCTGTAGCCTCCCTCCTTCCTCTTCTGGGGAGTGTACGCGGTTGCCATCGGGATGTGTGGCCCCAAGTCTTCTGAGCTCCTGTGCTGTGGATGGCCTGGGTCCCCTGGGTCCTTCCCTATCTGCCTCTGGATCACGGGGGGCATGGTTGCAGTTTCTCGCCCTCATTATCGAATACATTGCATGACAAAGGCGCATACACACACATTACTACAAACAATAAACTTGTGTGTGTGTGTGTGTGTGTGTGTGTGTGTATATGTAGGTGCATATGGGTGTGTGTATGGATGTGTTTGTGTGCGTGTGTGTGTGTGTGAGTATATCAACCCCTTTATTTTTTTATTTTTTTTTTATCTCCTTTCTTCCTTTTCTCCCCAGGCCCAGTAATTGCCAGAGACTGCCTTTGTGTCACAACTTGTGAACTGTGTGTGTTGCTGCAGCTGCTTACTCCTGCTCAGTGGAGATGAGGGTGGCATTTTGTTTTTGTGCGTGAGGCCTCTTACCTTAGGTTGTTTACATTTGTTGAATGACTCCTGTGTTTTTTTCCCCTTTGTTTGAAGGTGATAGTGTCCGTCTATTTGTTATAATTTTAATAAAAATCTTTTATTTTACCAGTTTTGCTCATGTCTCCTTTTGTCAACCCGGTCACTTTTTGTTACTTCCCACTAACCCCCTAGACTCTTTACGGGGAAATATAACAAGTGGGGGCTCGTCCTGGATTTGACACAAAGGAACAAATACAAGGGAACAAATACCCAAAACAGCTGAAAACCTTTACATAACATCCCATGTAAAGATATCACATAAAAGCTATAAACTGTGTATTAAGAAATGAGAAGTTTAAATGATTCAGGTTTTGTAGTTATAAATTAAAATAAACCATTCTATAATGATCCATAATGATGGGATGGGGATGTGAAAAACACGTTCAGAGAATAATATTCTTATCCAGCCAGTTTTACCTTTGGTGTTAAAGAGGCGAGACTTCCTGCAGTTGTACACCACTTCCTGATGGCACTGCTCTGACCCTGAGATCATTGCATATAGTTGTTCGACCGAAGCACTGTAGTTAACCACCATGACGTGGGGTTTCTGAAGAGAAGAACCCTGGACTCTGATTGGACCTGTGACGTTGTGGGTCATCACTGTCCACACCCTCTCCTCTAAATAGAAGCAACACAATCAGAAGTACAACCAGGTGTTAGCACATTAGCATGAAGCCATCCTCCACACCTGGTCCTCAACACACTGTGCAAAACATAGGTTAACTCTGATCACACACTTACTGCAAAAAGCCTCAGGACTCAAAAGGTGTAAATTGTTTTAGATACTAACACAATTGGAGGAATACCTCTTTACAATGTAATTTTGTTTTTTTACATTTGCTGTTCCTGTAATATAACTTGCTTTTGGAACCTCTGCATTACACATTTTCTATGGAAGAGGGTTAGGGCCACTGAAAAAAAAATGGTAGCAAGAATTCTGAAAAGAAAATTCCTGAAAATGTACTTTTCACAAATTTTAACAAAGGATTACTTGAAACACTGCTTTCCGGCAGCTCCATCTAGTTTGAAACAAACTGGATGTTTAATTTAAAATCATGTTTAATTAACCTGCCTGCTTATTTTGTGCATTTGGTTCCACTGGATCTTCATTTGGTCTCTGTTATGACTGGTCAGTTTGTTTAGAGCTCTCCCAGTCTGTGGGAAGAAGCTGTTGAAAGGTCTGTTGGATCTACAGCTGATGCTCCTGAACCTTCTCCCAGATGATAGAAGAGAGAACATGCTGTGAGATATGTGGTAAAAGTCTTTTATGATATCTGACACCCTACAGATGGAGCACTCACAGGAGATGTCCAGCTGCAAGGATTATAAGGGTACCTATAATCCTAAGGTCTGGCCTTCCTGAGTCTCCAAAGTAGGTGGAGTTGTTGTTGGACCTTGAAAATGGCTGCAGTACACTGTAAAACCTAACAGTATATCTTAATAAAAGAATTAAGTTCATTTAACTTAATCTGCCAAAAAAGCTGGAGCCACTCATCCAGCAGCCCTGGGGGACCCTGTGTTCACCATGATGGAGCTGGATGTTCTTTTTCCCCACCAAATGTCTGCTGCTTCTACATCAAGAAGCTGAGGACCCAGTTGCCGATACCAGAGTCCATGTCCAGCAACATCAGATTCTACATCAGTTGCTGTGGAATTATAGTATTAAACACCAAACTGAAGTCAGTGAAGAGGACTCTTGCATAGGTGTGTTTATCCTCCAGGTGGGACAGGAGGAGGTGGAGTATGGTGGAGATGGCATCCTCAATTGCAACGTTTACCTTGTAGGCAAACTAGCAGGTCCAGGTTGGCAGGGAGGCAAGATTTTATGTACTGCATGACTGGCCACTCAAAGTATTTGATCAGCAGTGGTGTAAGTGCCACAAGGGCAGTAGTCATTTAGATCAGCCACTTTGTTCTTCTTTGGCACAGGGATGATGGTAGCTCTTTTGAGGCATCTGGGTACCATCTTGTAATCAATCCAGGCGGTGCACAGGTTGGTCAGTCTGGTCTTACAGTCTCGAGTGACTGCTCTATCTACCAGTAGCTGGTGTTTTGCTCCCCTGGTATCTCTGGCTATTCCTTTCTGGGCCTCGCTCATGAATTGTGCCACATGCCTATTTATCTTAGCTGCTAAGATGCCTGACAGGAATTTCCATGTTGCACTGAGGCAGGTTATGGGCCAGTAGTTAGATGGGACTGGTCCCTTATGGGGGTCCTTGGGAATCAGGACCATCCGGCCTTCAGTCAGCCATTCTGGGTGTGTCTTAACCTCTAGCAGCTGGTTCATTTGTGCTGCCAGGCGCTCATGGAGTGTGTGTGTGTGTTAGGGCATGTGTTTAAGGACTTGAGTTCTTTTAATCATTAAAATTATAAAGAAACAAAATATGCAATAAACTGTGTGTTGTGTGGTAAAGTCAAGACATTAATAAAAAAAATTAATATTGTTAAAGGTGATCACAAACAATAGTTAAATTACTAAAAGGTAAATTTGTGCCTATGTTTTTAATGTTTTCTGCCATCTGCTGGTCTTTTTTTTTTTTTTCCTCAGTTACAAGTCAGGCCCAGTGGAATAAAAGCATAAAGACAAACAGAAACTGTGTTTCTACATAAAAATATGTTTCATGTTTCAAACTTTGCTTTTTAGTCATACCTCCTTGCCAGCTAACAGCTACATCAGTAGCCAACTTTTCCTGTTTTACTTGTGGTTTTTGTGGTAGTGCTGTAGTTTATTTCATGCAGTATAATGTATCATGACAAAAAGGTGAGGCAAACATGGTTGTGGATCAAATAATAAATTTATTTCTAATGAAATATTTTATGAAATAGCTGTTAATATCAAAAGTGATATAATTAATTAAGGCTCTTTTACTTTGTGTGAATTTCGGGACTCCCTGCATCCCAGTTTAAGTACTGGTAATCTGGAGTTGGCAATGGGTATCTGGTTCAGATTGATCCAATCTAGTTTTTTTTATGGGGTGTTTGTGTCTCAGGAGGTAGATCAGGTTGTCTACCAATCAAAAGGTGAATGGCTCCATTCACTAACTACTCCGGTCTGCATATCTTGGGCAAGATACTGCACTCCAAGTTGCCCCATGATGCACCCAGTGAAATTTGTGAGTGTGTGCAACATTTTCCCTTTAAGCAACAAGGACAAAAGTGAACTAGATTATGTGCTACATGGAAGGACAAAATGGATTACCAAAACTAGATCACTTTTATCCAGATTACACCTTTTGAACAACTGGGCCCTGGTCCTGGTGTAACTGAGACAGTACAGGTGACACTATAGTGGTCCCTGGTGTATTCACCTGTCATGTTGCAGTAGACCAGTATAGAGCCCAAGGGGCCACTCCCATCTGGATCAATGGAGTAGAAGCCAGAGGGGCTGCCAATCACCTTGTAAGCCTCGCAGGATGACTCGTAGATGGCTGGAAAGAGCACACAGTTTTTCAGCTTGAAAACAAAAGCAACTTCTTCCACCTTACAGTGGCTGAGAACCATGACTACAGACAACAGTGGAATAGGAAACAAAGGTTTTGAAGATGGAAGACTCTTAGCTCAACTATGTCACAGATAGCTAACATGTAAGGGCTTAAATGTATGCCAGAATTTTTAAGGGTATCTATCCTGCTCATTTCCAGCTCTATATTTTGATTGATACACAGTTCAAAAGATATATTATTTATCTTGTACTGCCTGTTTGGCAGCTCCTTAGTGGACATGCCTGAAACAGGCAACTTAGTGACTGTCTATGAAAGCTAACTTTTAGTCTTATTGGCATATTGTGTGGCATAACAGTGGATTTAGTCCTTCAATCACAAGTTATATATTGATTTGGAACTTATGATGAGACCATGTTTGCCCTCCTGTAGAAGCAATTACTCAGGAGTTGAACAGAATCAAATAGAGATATCTGAAATATTATTAGATATTATGAAATATCACATGACATCAAAAAGAACAGGTTAACATTCATTAGAGCAGGCATGGTTATCCATTTCTGAAGTTCTAATCTCACAAATGTTCATAAACCATCCATCCATTGCCATTAGTAGGAAGAGGGCATCACCCTCCTAAATGGTAATGTATCCAGACTAAGTATCTGGTTAGACACCATACCAAAAGGTTATCCAGGTTTTTATGTCTGCTTTTGCAGCATATTTCTATTTGTTGGTGTTTCTGGCTAACTTTCACTTTTTGGGTTGCGCTCTCACTTGGTGTTGGCTCTCATTACAGAATTGTATCATTTCCTAATCCTGTTACAATGCACTGTGGTGTTTCATGTAGCTTAATCCATGTAGTCCAAGTAATTACAAATCTTTAGATAACATTTTTTTTCCATTCCATGTCCCAACAGCCAGTGTCAATAGCTGGGGATCAGTCCATGAGACACACATTGCATCCAACCCCCTATGACTCCTCCTGTGGTTGGTGGGCCTAAAGGTGGGCAGACCCATGTCACATCTTGGGCTAATGCCCGGCCAATGCAGAACAGCAGTAGGAGTAGAGCAGGTCATTGTTAAATCCTGCACTTGATGGTGTAAATGGCTTGAAATTGGCCTCGAGTGTTGTTTTCCATATTTCCATTGAATTCCTGATGAACGCTCTAAGGGTCATCTTGATCTTGTATAATTGTGTAGTCCATTTCTTTATATGTGTGAGGGGGAGCCAGGAAGACAGGTCAGGGGGTTGATTTCATCATCCCCACACTCTGAGATAAGGTACAAAGCCCCACTAATAATAACTGAAAGATAAGATCACGGCTAAGAAGGAAAACTGGACCCCTCGACGGCGACTACCAAGACTATGTGAAGTACTCTCTGAAAGTCTACTAGAAGATGCAAATGCAGCACTATGGACAATCCCTACCATGACAACCACTGAAACCAATTAACTGATGTAGACCATGGTACTGCCTGGATGCTTGGCTATAAGATGAACAGCAATAAGGAGCAGTAACCTCCATGGAAATGATGACTAGAGGCTAAGATCACAGCAGCATGGACGGAAGTTAGCCAGCTCTCAGAGTTGCAGAAAGGTGTAATGAAGGAAGTGCCTAAGAATTACACCAGGCTGCCCATACCTGAGGCCTTAGAGACTGCCGAACAAATACTCACAGCCTTGGCTAACCGCCTGAAAAGGTATACCAGAGAGATAGAAGCCAGGAGAATAAACTGGATGTTCTCCACCGAACCATCCAAGGTGGCAGGGGAACAATATGAAAACAGCACCCCCACCAATGCTGGAGACTGGAAGAGCATATGGGAGAAGGATGCGTCACACAACACCAATGCTCAATGGCTAGTGGATCTAAGAGCAGACCACAGCAACCTCTGAGCAGGCTCCAGTAACCATCACAGTGGCAGACATCCAGGATAGAGTCTCACACATGAAGAGCTGGAGGGCACCTGACATGATACACACCTGCTGGCTAAAGAAGCTAACTGCACTCCATGAGCACCTGGCAGCACAAATCAACCAGCTGCTAGAGGCTAAGACACACCCAGAATGGCTGACTGAAGGCTGAACGGTCTTGATCCCCAAGGGCCCCCAGAAGGGACAAGTCCCACCTAACTACCCATCTAACTAGCTCCAGAGACTAACTACCGGCCCATAACCTACCTCAGTACAACATGGAAACTCCTGTCAGGCATCTTAGCAGCTAAGATGAATAGGCATGTGGCACCTGTGCACTGCCTGGATTAACTACAAGAAAGCCTATGATTTGATGCCGCACATATGGATCCTGGAATGCCTAGAATTATACAAGATCAACAGAACCCTCAGAACCTTCATCAAGAACTCAATGGGAATGTGGAGAACAACACTAGAGGCCAACTTGAAGTCTATTCCACAAGTCAACATCAAGTGCAGGATTTACCAAGGAGCTGCTCTGTCCCTACTGCTGTTCTGAATCAGCCTGAACCCCCCAGCCAGATCATGGCTGGCTACAGATACCAACTACGGAATGGAGCAAACATCAGCCACCTCCTCTACATGGATGGCATCAAGCTGTATGCCAGGAGTGAATGAGACATCGATTCACTGATCCACACCACCAGGATCTACAGCAATGATATCGGCATGTCATTCGGACTGGTGAAGTGTAGTCAAATAATAACTAAGAGAGGAAAAGTAGTCAGAACTGAGGGGATTGTACCACCAGAAGGCAACATTGCAGACACTGAAGACAGCTACAAGTACCTTGGAATCCCACAGGCAAATGGGAGCCATGAAGAGGCTGCAAGGAAAGCTGCAACCTCCAAGTACCTACAGAGAGTAAGGCAAGTCCTGAAGAGTCAGTTGAATGGGAAGAACAAGATCCAAGCTATCAACACCTATGCTCTGCAAGTTGTCAGATACCCTACTGGGATAATTCTATTCTATTCAGTTTTATTTGTATAGCTGCAAATTACAACAAAGAGTAGCCTCAAGGCACTTTGTATTGTAGGTAAAGACCCTACAATAATTACAGAGAAAACAGTAAAATCGAACCCCTGTGAGCAAGCACTTGGTGACAGTGGGAGGGAAAAACTCCCTTTTAACAGGAAGAAACCTCCAGCAGAACCAGGCTCAGGGAGGGGCAGTCATCTGCTGTGACCGGTTGGGGCTGAAGGGAGGGAGACAGGACAAAAGACATGCTGTGGAAGAGAGCCAGAGATTAATAATAATTAGTGATTAAATACAGAGTGAAGTATAAACAGAGTAAAAAAAGATGAGTAAAAAGAAAAAGTGCATTATGGGAACCCTCCAGCAGCCTCAGCCTATCACAGCATAACTAAGGGATACTTCTACTACCCAGTGATACACCCCACCCCCCAAACACACACACGCACACCGCAGGCATCTCAGAGCCCCCAAAGCAGAAATTGGACATCCCGACAGGGGCCAGGCCAACCCACCCCACCCGGTGGTGTGCCCAGGACAGCAGAGACCACCCCAGCACAGGGAGGGACCCCAACAGGAGCCGGGCGACCCCAGGGCCACAGACTTCACACCGCGAGACCCACAGAGAAGACCAGCCACCCCCGGTCACTGGCCAGCACCTGCCAACCCAAGTCCTTTAGGACACCTCAAGACCCCAAGGTAGCATCCACCCAGTTTTCTTAGCAAAGCACAAGGCAGTAAGGACTATGTGTGATATTTTTTGCCTCCATCAGTAATTCGCTGAACTAAAATGCACAGTCTGGGGAAAGTTGGTAGACAACAGCTAAACCATGTGGATAGATCTTCACATATCCTCTGCCAGAACTTCTGAACAGGTATACAAGACCAGAGAGCATGCATATAGTTCTCCTCTGAATGGACCCTTTTCACAATTACGTCAGACAACTTATGTTCTGACTCAATGTGGGGTATCTTTACTTCTGGATGGATTTCGTCTGTCTGGAAAATTCACAGATGCTCATCATCTTTATGATATAGCGAAAGGTAAGGTTAATAATAACAGTATTTACGTGTTAGTTAGCCAAGGTAATGTTATCTATCACTGTCAATTTACTATTCTGTAACCGTGTGTAAAAGAAACAGTCTCCGATTGAAAAGTAAGGTAGCTAGCAGCAACTTTAGCCACAGGTAGCTACACACTGCTGCCTGTGAGTGATGTAAGGTTAAAAGGTTTACTTTCTATATTAATGTAAAATCACTGACATCTTCGAACACTATTGTTTAGAATAGTGTTTTAAATATTGACTTAAAAGCTATATGCCAAACCATTTCCATGTTCTGATGTGATTCATAATTTTCTTTTTGCGTTCTTCTTGTGTCCATCTTTCTCAGCAGCAGCCCACCTAACAAGCACGGCACAGTCATCAAGATGTTGTCATGTCCTGGGCCGTTTGCCCAGCGTTTTGTGTTTAGTTTATTTCCTGAGCTTCTCCTCCCAGTATGTTTGTCTTGTTCCCCGTGTTGTGACTCGTGTGCGTGTTCCTTGGTTTATCACTTCCTGTTTTATTTTGCCAGTGTGATTTTCCCTGTGCTTTGCGTTTAGTTTGCTTCCTCTGTGTTATTAGTTTCATTTGCCTCACCTGCTGTGCCCTGCTGTTTCCTCTTCCCCTGATTACCCATTGTTTATTTAAGCCCTCACTTTCCATGTGTTCTTTGTCGCGTCATTGATGTTGTGTACCTACGTGTCCCCGTGTTCCAGTGTTTCCTGTGCTCCCTTCGTCTTCCTCCCAAAAGGTTTTGTATTTCTTTTTGTCCGGTCCCAATAAATACCTTTAAGTTATACCCATCTCTGGAGTCCTACGTGTTTGTCCTTCCTCACCCGTTTTCCTCCCCGGCCATGACAGATGTTATTGCAGTGTGCCATGCTGTTCCAATAATAAACAAAAAACTCCATATTTGAGTTGCCACGATTTTCCAGTGGACGCAGAAATACATGCCCGTTGGAGGCCAGCGATCAGGAGAGATGACGGGCCAAGTTGTAAAATCTTTTGTGGAGGAGGACAGTGTGCGGCAGTGTCTAAAAGGAGACAAACCAGTTCAGAGCCTCCCTGTCCCTTCAACTAGCACTTCTTGGATGAACATTCATTACTGCAAGCAGCTATATATATATATATATATATATATATATATATATATATATTAGGGGTGGGTCTTTAACGCATTAATTTCGATTAATTAATCACGGGGAAAATAACAAAATAAAAATTTGAACGCATTTTAATCGCACTTTGCACCGTGTAACGTTTCTCAGTGCACGAGTTTCAGGCATACAGATTATATCAACGCACAATGTCCAAATTCAGGGGCCGAATTCATAGTCATATGTCTATGGCTGCATCGTTCGAAGGACCCGGCCCACCGGGTCCTACGCAGCCCACGAAGAACGCAAAGGCTGGAAGTGAGCGGCTAGTCTTCATATCAGCGTCACCTGCCCTCACCTCTGCGTAGCTCATGTCGCCTAGCAACGTGAGTGTGAAGCACAGCTGTGTAAAAACAGCTGGTTAAATGGAGAACGAACTTTTTCTCCTTTTTGTGGTTTAATTTTAAATCGTTTATTCAAAATAAGCTGTTAAAACAAGCATAACACATTTCAACATCAAGGAATACAGCTGAGTGAATGATTAATTTCCAACTATAACAAGTGAGACATTAATGTTGAATAAAACTATCCAGTTATGATGCTTAACTTTAATTTCAGGAGTTTGCTTATCACGTTGGTCTGTGTAGTAGACTGGTGGAAAATAAACAAGATTTTGAAGTTTAAGCTTATGGATATTGATTCATTCATCAACCAAACTTAAATTAATATTTATCATGTTAAATATTGAAATGTGATTAAAATGCGATTAATTTCGATTAATTACAAAGCTTCTAATTAATTAGATCAATTTTTTTAATCGAGTCCCATATATATATATATATATATATTAATGAATGAATTGATGATGTGAAGAATTCTGTAAAATCTCTTGTAAATAGTGTCTTGAGTGATATGCATATGTACATCTTTTACATTTAAATTGCATATTTTTATACATTTTACACATCTGGCAATGGAGCATGTGGAGGAGAAGAAATACTCAAATTAAAGCTTCCATTGTGGAACAAAGAAACAAGATTTGTGGCAGTTTCTTGCAAACATTTAATAATTCTATTAAACACTGTACATGGAGTAATGATGGTAATTATACAGTGGCTTGCAAATGTATTCACATCCCTTGAACTTTTCCATATTTTGTCACATTACAAGCACAAACAAAAATATATTTCACTGGAATTTAATGTGAAAGACCAACACAAAGTGGTATACAGTTGTGAAGTGGAAAGAAAATTGTACTTGATTCAAAACATTTTTTTACAAATAAAAACTGAAAAGTGCGGTGTGCAAAAGTATTCAGCCCCCTTTTCTCTGAGTGCAACCAACTGCATTCAGAAGTTGCCTGATGACTGCTAATGACTAAAAAGAGTCCACCTGTGTGTAATCTAATCTCAGTACAAATACAGCTGCTCCGTGACGGCCTCAGAGGTTGGTTAAGAGAATATTGGGGGGTAAACAGCATCATGAAGTCCAAAGAACACAGCAGACAGGTCAGGAATAAGGTTTAATCCCGGGACCCGGGATTCCCAGGAAATGCGATCAGAACCATTTCCGGTTTCCCGGGAAACATTAAGACAGGAAACCGGGAAAATTAAAATTAAAATTTAAGGAAATATTGAGAGAAGGGTTCGTTTAATGCGAAAAGCATTACCCTTCATTTCAGGCACGTTAAGCCTCCGTTTAAGGCTGGCTTCAGCCTTCATCTCAAGCGTTTTAATAGAGGTATTACACAGTTGTACTTTTGTCCTCTTTAATTTGTTGAAATCGTAGGCAATGTGTTTAGCCTAAGGTATTTTGTATTAGATAATTTTATATTATTATATATTGTTATATTACAATATATAGCCTATAAAATATGCCTGCCCTGAACAATAAAGAAATATCTGTTTAACTTCGAGTGTTTCTTTTCCTAGTTTGCAGCCGCTTACTAACAACCATGAATTCGGATACGGGCCTAATGTGTGAAGAAAGTATCATGAAATAGATTACTTTAACATATTTTGCTTTTAAAATGGAGTTGAGTAAAATGTATATTTTTTAGGCTATAAGGATTGGCCAGTTTTTCAAAAGACGATTCACAACAAACCTACTTTAACCCTCAGACACGGCGTTATAAATTTGCTGTTGCCAGAATGGCAATGACCAAGTCGTAGTGCATTACTCAAGGCCCTGTGTTAGGTCATATTATAGTCTAGTACAGTAGTTAACTTTTCAATGACTATTACAGCGTTCCACTGGTGGAACGGTGTGCATTGTGGACAGCGCAAGTGGCTGAGCCTTTATGAATGCTGGAATTATACCAGCAATTGTAAAATAGCTTGGTATAATTCCATGTACAATGCAGGAATATTCGAACTATATTTGTTAAGGGAGTGTTTAGGAACGATACAACACCGCATAGCTCGAGCACTCGAATGCCGAGATGTAGGTTTTATTGCATTAATCAAGCCAACGTTGTTCCCTACCGGACATAACAGGACATAGCTGGAACGCTACCTCTACAATATCAAAATAGGTTAAGCCCGACACAGGCTACAGAAGGCCTAATTAAAATAAAAAATTTAAAAAAAAATGTTTTCCCAGGATTCCCGGAAAATGGCTCATCTTTACCATGGTGACTCTGGACCAAATGCACAGATCCACAGCTCAGGTGGGGGAATCTGTCCACAGGACAACTATTAGTCGTGCACTGCACAAATGTGGTCTTTATGGAAGTGCGGAAAGAAGAAAGCCATTGTTAAAAGAAAACCATAAAAAGTCCCGTTTGCAGTTTGCCGGAAGCCATGTTGGAGACACAGCAAACATGTGGAACAAGGTGCTTTGGTCAGATGACACCAAAATTTAACTTTTTGGCCAAAATGCAAAAGGCTATGTGTGACGGAGAATTAACACTGCACATCACTCTGAACACAGCATCCCCAACGTCAAATATGGTGGCAGCATCACGCTCTGGGGCTGCTTCTCTTCAGCAGGGACAGGTAAGTTGGTCAGAGTTGATGGAAGATGGATGGAGCCAAATACAGGGCAATCTTGGAAGAAAACCTGTTGGAGTCTGCAAAAGACTTGAGACTGGGGCGGAGGTTCACCTTCCAGCAGGACAACGACCCTAAACATAAAGCCAGGGCTACAATGGAATGGTTTCAAACCAAACATATTCATGTGTTAGAACGGCCCAGTCAAAGTCCAGACCTAAACCCAATCCAGAATTTGTGGCAAGATCTGAAAACTGCTGTTCACAAACGCTCTCCATCTAATCTGACTGAGCTTGAGCTGTTTTGCAAAGAAGAATGCGCAAAAATTTCAGTCACTAGATGTGCAAAGCTGGTGGAGACATACCCTAAAAGACCTGCAGCTGTAACTGCAGCAAAAGGTGGTTCCACAAAGTACTGACTCAGGGGGGCTCAATACTTTTGCACACCACACTTTTCAGTTTTTTATTTGTAAAAAATGTTTTGGATCATTTATAATTTTCTTTCCACTTCACAATTGTAACCACTTTGTGTTGGTCTTTCACATTAAATTCCAGTGAAATATATTTGTTTGTGGTTGTAATGTGACAAAATATGGAAAAGTTCAAGGGGTATGAATACTTTTGCAAGACACTGTGTATGTATATATTATATATATATATATATATATATATAATATATATATACAGAATTGACCATAGGTGAGGGTAGGAACGTAGATCGACCGGTAAATCGAGAGCTTCGCTTTTACGCTAAGCTCCCTCTTCACCACGATGGACCGGTGCAGCGTCCGCATCACTGCAGAAGCAGCCCCGATCCGCCTGTCGACCTCCCGTTCCCTTCTCCCATCACTCGTGAACAAGACCCCAAGATACTTAAACTCCTCCACTTGAGGCAAGAACTCGTTCCTGAGCCGGAGATGGCACTCCACCCTTTTCCGGCTGAGGACCATGGCCTCAGACTTAGAGGTGCTGATTCTCATGCCAGCCGCTTCACACTCGGCTGCGAACCGTTCCACTGCGAGCTGGAGGCCCCCCCCTGATGAAGCCAACAGAACCGCATCATCTGCAAAAAGCAGAGATGAGACTCTGAGGCCACCAAGGAAGAAGCCTTCCGCCACCTGGCTACGCCTAGAAATTCTGTCCATAAAAATTATGAACAGAATCGGTGACAAAGGGCAGCCCTGACGGAGTCCAACACCCACAGGAAACAAATCCGACTTATTACCGGCTATACGGACCAAGCTCTCACTGTGGTTGTACAAGGACTGAATGGCCCGCAACAATGGGCCAGACACCCCATACTCCCGCAGAACCTCCCAAAGAACACCCCGAGGAACACGGTCGAATGCCTTCTCCAAGTCCACAAAGCACATGTAGACTGGTTGGGCAAACTCCCACGCACACTCAAATATCCTTGAGAGGATAAAGAGCTGGTCCAGCGTTCCACGACCAGGACGAAAACCGCATTGTTCCTCCTGCATCCAAGGTTCGACTAACGGACGCTGGAAAGGAGGGTGACCATAGGTGAGGGTTCCTACCCTCACCTATGGTCACGAGCTCTGGGTAGTGACCGAAAGAATAAGATCGTGAATACAAGCGGCAGAAATGAGTTTCCTTTGAAGGGTGGCTGGCCTCTCCCTTAGAGATAAGGTGAGGAGTGCGGCCATCCGGGAGGGGCTCAGAGTAGAGCCGCTGCTCCTCCACATCGAAAGGAGCCAGTTGAGGTGGCTCGGGCATCTGATTAGGATGCCTCCTGGCCGCCTCCTGGGTGAGGTGTTCCGGGCATGTCCCACCGGGAAGAGGCCCCGTGGTAGACCCAGGACACGCTGGAGAGATTATGTATCTTGGCTGGCCTGGGAACGCCTTGGGGTCCCTCCGGATGAGCTGGAGGAGGTGGCTGGGGGAAGGGAAGCCTGGGCTTCTCTGCTTAGGCTTCTGCCCCCGCGACCCGGCCCCGGATAAGCGGAAGAAAATGGATGGATGGATGGATATATACAGAATTTAGGTCCATTTTGCATTGACAGAGAAAATGTATTTACAAAAGGCATATCAATTTCATTTCAACATTAAACTAAATTCCTCAGGGTTTACAACTTAAGAAAACATCCACGTACTGTAGATGTCATGATAGAAATGATCAAGCCTCTGTCTCATTGATAGGATAAGCTCCTCATCCCCCTCAAGTCCATCCAGCAACTTGTATATCCCTGGTTGTGGATGTGTGTCTTTCAGTTTTTCCCCGCTAGCCATGATGTGAGGATCAAGAAGAGGATCTGCAAAGTGAGATATCTCAATTTTAACAGATTTCATTATGTCGTGCGACCTTTCAAACTATGACAGTCACACTAATCACCTCCCTCTACATGTTTGTAATGCAAAAAAACTCCTTTAATAGTTAGTTTAAGCTTCCGCAAATTTTAATAGTAAAATTTTGTTATAAATTTGGTGAGGGTTTTCTAAACAGATGCTCTACCTCCCCGCTGTCCTGTCTTCTTCTGACCTGTTTTGGAATGATTTCCCTGACCTAGCTGACCTCCTGGCCACCTCTTGGGTGAGGTGTTCCGGGTATGTCCCACCAGGAGGAGGCCCCGTGGTAGACCCAGGACACGCTGAGGAGATTATATCTCTCGGCTGGCCTGGGAACGCCTTGGGGTCCCTCGGGATTAGCTGGAGGAGGTGATTGCGGAGAGGGAAGCCTGGGCTTCTCTGCTTAGGTTCCTGCCCCCGCGACCCGGCCCCGGATAACCGGAAGAGAATGGATGGATGGATGGATATATATTGTCAAGTGAGTTGAGATCTTGGTTACCCGATAGCCTATGCCTGGTACTATGTGGACAATCATAAATCCGATTTATAGAAATGTTAAAGGATTATTTATATGAATGTAACAAATGATCTGTATGATTTTCAGTTAGATGATAAGTGTGTGTGTAACACTGAGATGATTTAAAGTACAACGTATTAAGGAAGTTGTGAAATCTTGGAAAATCACTGAGCAGGGTAAAAGAGGAACCCGAAACTGTTGCTTGTAAACGAGCAGGAGCAAAGTTAAAAACATGTTAAAAATATCTTAAGTGGAAAAGTACCAAACAGACCCATGTATTAGCGAGAAATGAAGTAATGTCTAAGCACCATAATTGGGAATGGACGGTGGAGTGATAGTTTGTCATGATGATGTATGAAAACTAGAATGTGTCTTAGAATCAAACTATAAAAGACGATGTACAGGAGCATTGGACGAGAATTTCAGGAGCTTCTTCCCCGCGCCAGGACTGCTCTGCAGAGAGCCCAACCCATCTGTGGAATACCAATTCGACTTTGAATAGTTCTGTGTGCTTTCTCCCTGCCAATTCCGGTGAAGATTGGAGGTACCCTTGCTGCGGATTTCCATCTTTTGGACTTTGTGTCAAGTAGCAGTGGATATCTGAGAATCAGCAGAGATCATAAAGGGGACAGTTAACAGAAGGACAGAACATCTTCCTTTTGGACTTCTCCTTTTTCCCCGCTTCACTGAGGCAGTAACAGACTAGACTTTGGGTGTGGTCGCTTCTGGCCAGGCACCTGCTCGAAGTCTTTTCTTCCAAAAGGATTAATGGACAATTGGACATTTTCATTTCCCCCCTTCTTCATCAACTCAGCTCATAAGTATTCCATCTTGATTGAGATCTAGTAAAAATTAATAAATAGGCTCTATGATTGGTTTATATTGATTCTGAGTATTGAATTTTAAGTTGATTACTGAATTTTATGGATTGATTAAGAATTGATTTTGAGCTATTTGCAACATGCTTGAGCTGAAACCTGCAAAATAAAAATTGACTCTAAAAAGTCAGTATAGTTCTATTTAGAATTATTTCCCCTATTAACGATGCATTCAAGTCTCATGCAATAGTAAAACTACAGGCAAGTTAAGCTCTAAAATCTAGCTCTGTTTTGGTCACACTAGTCTTGAATCCACTTAAACTAAAATATGTCCCTAGGGCTTATTTTTCCTAGCTTTTAAACTTTGACTTGGCACATTTCCAAGTGCACAGATCAGTAGGGGTGAGCCTCCATAACTGACGGGACCAAACCTCAGACACCGCTGCAGGATGCCTCCCTGACGAGTGCTACTGAGGGACAGGAGGAAGCGGGGCAGACGTCAGGATTAACGTAGGTTAGAAACCAGACGAGTCACCCTGCTAAAGCTTTAAGTAGCGCTATAATGTACCAATTCAATTCAATTCAATTTTATTTATATAGCGCCAAATCACAACAAACTGTCCCCTTAAGGCGCTTTGTATTGTGGGTAAAGACCCTACAATAATACAGAGAAAACCCAACAGTCAAAAACGACCCCCTATGAGCAGCACTTGGTGACAGTGGAAAGGAAAAACTCCCTTTTAACACGAAGAAACCTCCAGCAGAACCAGGCTCGGGGAGGGGGGGTCATCTGCCGCGACCGGTTGGGCTGAGGGGAGAGAAAGACATGCTGTGGAAGAGGGCCAGAGATTAATATCAATTAATGATTAAATGCAGAGTGGAGTATAAACAAAGTAAATAAGGTGAATGAGAAGAAACAGTGCATTATGTGAACCCCCCAGCAGACTAGGCCTATAGCAGCACAACTAAGGGATGGTTCAGGGTCACCTGATCCAGCCCTAACTATAAGCTTTATCATAAAGGAAAGTTTTAAGCCTAATCTTAAAAATAGAGAGGGTGTCTGTCTCCCGAATCCAAGCTGGGAGCTGGTTCCACAAAAGCGGCGCCTGAAAGCTGAAGGCTCTGCCTCCCATTCTACTCTTAAGTATCCTAGGAACCACAAGTAAGCCAGCAGTCTGAGAGCGAAGTGCTCTATTGGGGTGATATGGTACTATGAGGTCTTTGAGATAAGATGGTGCCTGATTATTCAAGACCTTGTATGTGAGGAGAAGGATTTTAAATTCCATTCTAGATTTAACAGGGAGCCAATGAAGAGAAGCCAAAATGGGAGAAATCTGCTCTCTCTTTCTAGTCCCTGTCAGTACTCTAGCTGTAGCATTTTAGATCAGCTGAAGGCTTTTCAGGGAGCTTTTAGGACAGCCTGATATAATGAATTACAATTGTCCACCCTAGAAGTAATAAATGCATGAATTAGCTTTACAGCATCACTCTGAGAAAGGATGTTTCTAATTTTAGAAATATTGCGCAAATGCAAAAAAGCGGTCCTACATATTTGTTTAATATATACATTGAAGGACATATCCTGGTCAAAAATGACTCCAAGATTTCTCACAGTGTTACTGGAGGCCAAAGTAATGCCATCCAGAGTAAGTATCTGGTTAGACACCATGTTTCTAAGATTTGTGGGGCCGAGAACAAGAATTTCAGTTTTATCTGAATTTAGAAGCAGGAAAATAGAGGTCATCCAGGCCTTAATGTCTTTAAGACATTCCTGCAGTTTAACTAATTGATGTGTGTCATCTGGCTTCATTGATAGGTAAAGCTGAGTATCATCTGCATAACAATGAAAATTGATGCAGTGCTTTCTAATAATACTGCCTAAGGGAAGCATGTATAATGTAAATAGAATTGGTCCTAGCACAGAACCCTGTGGAACTCCATAATTAACCTTAGTGTGTGAAGAAGACTCCCCATTTACATGAACAAATTGGAGTCTATGAGATAAATATGATTCAAACCACTGCAGTGCAGTACCTTTAATACCTATAGCAAGCTCTAATCTCTGTAATAAAATGTTATGGTCAACAGTATCAAAAGCTGCACTGAGGTCCAACAGGACAAGAACAGAGATGAGTCCACTGTCAGAGGCTCTAAGAAGATCATTTGTAACCTTCCCTAATGCTGTTTCTGTACTGTGATGAATTCTGAAACCTGACTGAAACTCTTCAAATAAACCGTTCCTCTGCAGATGATCAGTTAGCTGTTTTACAACTACTCTTTCAAGAATCTTTGAGAGAAAAGGAAGGTTGGAGATTGGCCTATAATTAGCTAAGACAGCTGGGTCAGTGATGGCTTTTTAAGTAGAGGTTTAATTACAGCCACCTTGAAGGTCTGTGGTATATAGCCAACTAATAAAGACTGATTGATCATTTTTAAGATTGAAGCATCAATAATTGGAAAGACTTCTTTGAACAGTCTAGTAGGAATGGGATCTAACAAACATGTTGCTGGTTTGGAGGAAGTAACTATTGAAGTTAACTCTGAAAGATCAACTGGAGCAAAAGAGTCTAAACAAATACCAGCAGTGCTGAAAGCAGCCGAACATGAAGAATAATGTTTGAGATGGTTATGAATAATTTTTTCTCTAATGTCTAAAATTTTATTTGTAAAGAAATCCATGAAGTCACTACTAGTTAACGTGAAAGGAATACTCGGCTCTACAGAGCTCTGACTCTTTGTCAGCCTGGCTACAGTGCTGAAAACAAACCTGGGGTTGTTCTTATTTTCTTCAATTAATGATGAATAGTAAGATGTCCTAGCTTTCCGGAGGGCTTTTTTATAGAGCAACAAACTCTTTTTCCAGGCTAAATGAGCATCTTCTAATTTAGTGAGACGCCATTCCCTCTCCAGCTCACAGGTTATCGGCTTTAAGCTGTGCTTTTGTGAATTATACCACGGAGTCAGGCACTTCTGATTTGAAGCTTTCCTTTTCAGAGGAGCCACAGTATCCAAAGTCGTACGCAGTGAGGATGTAAAACTATTGACAAGATAATCGACCTCACTGGGAGCAGAGTTTAGGTAGCTGCTCTGCACTGTGTTGGCACTGAAGAGCATAACAATGAAGGAATTAGATCCTTAAACTTAGTTACAGCACTTTCAGAAAGACTTCTACTGTAATAAAACTTATTCCCCACTGCTGTGTAATCCATTAAAGTAAATGTAAATGTTACTAAGAAATGATCAGACAGGAGGGGGCTTTCAGGGAATACTGTTAAGTCTTCAGTTTCTATGCCATATGTTAGGACAAGATCCAGAGTATGATTAAAGTGGTGGGTGGGCTCCTTTACATTTTGAGAGAAGCCAATTGAATCTAACAATAGATTAAATGCAGTGTTGAGGCTGTCATTCTCAGCATCTACGTGGATGTTAAAATCACCCACTATAATGATTTTATCTGAACTGAGCACTAAATCAGATAAAAAGTCTGAGAAATCAGACAGAAACTCTGAGTAAGGACCAGGTGGACGATAGATAATAACAAATAAAACAGGTTTTTGATTTTCCCAATTAGGATGGACAAGACTAAGAGTCAGGCTTTCAAAAGAATGAAAACTTTGTCTGGGTCTTTGATTAATTAATAAGCTGGAATTGAAGATTGCAGCTAATCCTCCTCCTCGACCTGTGCTTCGAGCATTCTGAACGTTCTACCAGTTGGGGTAATACTCCACTGACGTGTAGCCAGGACCCTATGAAACGGAGAAGCTGTCACAGAGAAACCTGTGGGATCTAACAATATCTTGACAATACTTATTTATTTACTGTTAATCTATTTGCATAACATGTTCTTTAAATAGCCATTTAGATGACTGGAGGATGAAGAAATGTGACTGATGCCTGGGTCTTCTAGGTTCTTATTTGTCTGCAATGTTCATCTCCTGACATCAGACTGCGCATCGTACGCCTTTTATCCTCGCTGAAGCTGTTCAGCCTTGGATGAAAGTCACCTACTCACGTCTGTATCTTTGCAAGAGTTTAACTTCTAAGGACTTGGTGCAGTAGCAGGTGGACAGTAAAAAAGGCACAGGTGTGTTGTATCTGTCTGTAGGCAACCAAAACTGCAGGATACTCAGGCAGCACAGGGAAACCACTTTTAACTGCCAAATAACAAACGATTGCCTATTTTTCGTGATGGGTGGCAACCCTAGTCTATACTATAAGGACCTAATCAAGATTAGGGCCTAAAGATTTTCTATTTGCAGAACAGAAAAGTCAGGTAATGTTAGCTAGCTAACAAATTGACTAATGCTATCCTAGCATATTAATTAACAGGTAGAAAAGACAAAAACACGTACCTTCATACTGTTCAATGAAGAATTTGTAGCCTTTGTCCAGTTTTGAACGTCTTAGTGAAAACTTGTCTGCATGTCATAGTATATCCTAAATCCGTATTTGTGGCAGATGTATTAGAGTGTGTAAACTCCATCCACTGGAAGTAAAGATACCCTGCATCAAGGCTGAATGGAAGTTGTGTGGCGTCATGTGAGAAAGGTCTATTGCTTGAACAGTGGGTGCATGTGTTTGAGTGTGAGAGGCCCATTTGGAACATCCTTTTTCCAGTATAGTGCGTTCTGTGGAGAATTTTATATTGTATAAGTTGTCAATTGGGACTTTTAGTCATTTTGAAGATATTTAAACATATTTCTGTCCAGAGGCTTTGATCAAGGTTGACAGAAAGATCTTGCTCCCACTATACAATTGGGAGGGAAACTGAATCATTTATATAATTTCAACAACAATTCAGGGGTACGGAGGGTATTTTATTTTCCTGATAAATATCTAGATTGTTCCAAATGGGTGTTAGTTTACAGGGGATAAGTGAAGACTTGGTTATTTTTAAAAATTCCCACCAGGCTGTCAGAGAGGTGTTTATAGTAAGGCTTTTAAAGCAGTTATGATCCTTAATACTGGGGCTAATGAAAGGTAGATCTGACATTTTTACTTTTCCACAAAGTGCTTGTTCTAGATTTAGCCATGGGCCATCTAATGATTTGATTTGATCCACCTTGAAATGTATTGCAGTCTACTGATTAAGAAACAGTAATAAAAGTTTGGTAGTCCTAGACTACCAAATTTTTAAACTTATCCTTGATGGTTTGTTTTTCCATAGAAATTTTGAGATGTTTGAGTCTAGTGACTTTGACGGTGTGTAACTTTGCAAAAACGATGTCGGACTCTGTAGTTTTCTCTGGGCCCCTCCCCAATCAGACCAGGAGTGACATGTTTAGCCGCATGTTCTCCTTGAATCGCTGGCTGTCTGAGTGGTGTCCAAAAAATGACGTGGGCTTCATAGATAATTGGCAAAGTTTCTGGGGAAAACCTGGTCTTGTTAGGAGAGACGGCATCCATCCCACTTTGGATGGAGCAGCTCTCATTTCTAGAAATCTGGCCAAATTTATTAACCCTCCTAAAAACTGACTACCCAGGGTTGAGACCAGGAAGCAGAGTTGCAGTCTTACACGCCTCTCTGCAGCTTCTCTCCTCCTGCCATCCCCCCAAAACCCCATCCCCGTAGAGTCGGTGCCTGCTCCCAGACCACCAAAAAACAAAGTGAAAATCAGCAAAAAGCTATTTAAGCATAAAAATTCAAAAACAATAAATAATACAGCTTCATCAACTGCACCAAAAAATAAAACAATTAAATGTGGATTGTTAAACATTAGGTCTCTCTTATCCAAGTCCCTATTAGTAAATGATTTAATAATTGATCAACGTATTGATTTATTCTGCCTTACAGAAACCTGGTTACAGCAGGATGAATATGTTAGTTTAAATGAATCAACACCCCCGAGTCACAGTAACTGTCAGAATGCTCGAAGCACAGGTCGAGGAGGAGGATTAGCTGCAATCTTCAATTCCAGCTTATTAATTAATCAAAGACCCAGACAAAGTTTTCATTCTTTTGAAAGCCTGACTCTTAGTCTTGTCCATCCTAATTGGGAAAATCAAAAACCTGTTTTATTTGTTATTATCTATCGTCCACCTGGTCCTTACTCAGAGTTTCTGTCTGATTTCTCAGACTTTTTATCTGATTTAGTGCTCAGTTCAGATAAAATCATTATAGTGGGTGATTTTAACATCCACGTAGATGCTGAGAATGACAGCCTCAACACTGCATTTAATCTATTGTTAGATTCAATTGGCTTCTCTCAAAATGTAAAGGAGCCCACCCACCACTTTAATCATACTCTGGATCTTGTTCTAACATATGGCATAGAAACTGAAGACTTAACAGTATTCCCTGAAAGCCCCCTCCTGTCTGATCATTTCTTAGTAACATTTACATTTACTTTAATGGATTACACAGCAGTGGGGAATAAGTTTTATTACAGTAGAAGTCTTTCTGAAAGTGCTGTAACTAAGTTTAAGGATCTAATTCCTTCATTATTATGCACTTCAGTGCCAACACAGTGCAGAGCAGCTACCTAAACTCTGCTCCCAGTGAGGTTGATTATCTCGTCAATAGTTTTACATCCTCACTGCGTATAACTTTGGATACTGTGGCTCCTCTGAAAAGGAAAGCTTCAAATCAGAAGTGCCTGACTCCGTGGTATAATTCACAAATGCACAGCTTAAAGCAGATAACCCGAAAGCTGGAGAGGGAATGGCGTCTCACTAAATTAGAAGATGCTCATTTAGCCTGGAAAAAGAGTTTGTTGCTCTATAAAAAAGCCCTCCGTAAAGCTAGGACATCTTACTATTCATCATTAATTGAAGAAAATAAGAACAACCCCAGGTTTGTTTTCAGCACTGTAGCCAGGCTGACAAAGAGTCAGAGCTCTGTAGAGCCGAGTATTCCTTTCACTTTAACTAGTAGTGACTTCATGGATTTCTTTACAAATAACATTTTAGACATTCGAGAAAAAATTATTCATAACCATCTCAAAGATTATTCTTCATGTTCGGCTGCTTTCAGCACTGCTGGTATTTGTTTAGACTCTTTTGCTCCAGTTGATCTTTCAGAGTTAACTTCAATAGTTACTTCCTCCAAACCAGCAACATGTTTGTTAGATCCCATTCCTACTAGACTGTTCAAAGAAGTCTTTCCAATTATTGATGCTTCAATCTTAAAAATGATCAATCAGTCTTTATTAGTTGGCTATGTACCACAGACCTTCAAGGTGGCTGTAATTAAACCTCTACTTAAAAAGCCATCACTTGACCCAGCTGTCTTGGCTAATTATAGGCCAATCTCCAACCTTCCTTTTCTCTCAAAGATTCTTGAAAGAGTAGTTGTAAAACAGCTAACTGATCATCTGCAGAGGAACGGTTTATTTGAAGAGTTTCAGTCAGGTTTCAGAATTCATCACAGTACAGAAACAGCATTAGTGAAGGTTACAAATGATCTTCTTACAGCCTCTGACAGTGGACTCATCTCTGTTCTTGTCCTGTTCGACCTCAGTGCAGCTTTTGATACTGTTGACCATAACATTTTATTACAGAGATTAGAGCTTGCTATAGGTATTAAAGGTACTGCACTGCAGTGGTTTGAATCATATTTATCTCATAGACTCCAATTTGTTCATATAAATGGGGAGTCTTCTTCACACACTAAGGTTAATTATGGAGTTCCACAGGGTTCTGTGCTAGGACCAATTCTATTTACATTATACATGCTTCCCTTAGGCAGTATTATTAGAAAGCACTGCATCAATTTTCATTGTTATGCAGATGATACTCAGCTTTACCTATCAATGAAGCCAGATGACACACATCAATTAGTTAAACTGCAGGAATGTCTTAAAGATATTAAGGCCTGGATGACCTCTAATTTCCTGCTTCTAAATTCAGATAAAACTGAAATTCTTGTTCTCGGCCCCACAAATCTTAGAAACATGGTGTCTAACCAGATACTTACTCTGGATGGCATTACTTTGGCCTCCAGTAACACTGTGAGAAATCTTGGAGTCATTTTTGACCAGGATATGTCCTTCAATGCACATATTAAACAAATATGTAGGACCGCTTTTTTGCATTTGCGCAATATTTCTAAAATTAGAAACATCCTTTCTCAGAGTGATGCTGAAAAGCTAATTCATGCATTTATTACTTCTAGGGTGGACTATTGTAATTCATTATTATCAGGCTGTCCTAAAAGCTCCCTGAAAAGCCTTCAGCTGATCCAAAATGCTGCAGCTAGAGTACTGACAGGGACTAGAAAGAGAGAGCATATTTCTCCCATATTGGCTTCTCTTCATTGGCTCCCTGTTAAATCTAGAATAGAATTTAAAATCCTTCTCCTCACATACAAGGTCTTGAATAATCAGGCACCATCTTATCTCAAAGACCTCATAGTACCGTATCACCCCAACAGAGCACTTCGCTCTCAGACTGCTGGCTTACTTGTGGTTCCTAGGATACTTAAGAGTAGAATGGGAGGCAGAGCCTTCAGCTTTCAGGCGCCTCTTCTGTGGAACCAGCTTCCAGCTTGGATTCGGGAGACAGACACCCTCTCTATTTTTAAGATTAGGCTTAAAACTTTCCTTTATGATCAAGCTTATAGTTAGGGCTGGATCAGGTGACCCTGAACCATCCCTTAGTTATGCTGCTATAGGCCTAGTCTGCTGGGGGGTTCACATAATGCACTGTTTCTCATTCACCTTATTTACTTTGATTATACTCCACTCTGCATTTAATCATTAATTGATATTAATCTCTGGCTCTCTGTGTCAAGATGGCGGCGCGCACAGACGGAGCGGCTCACGGCTCTTCCTTTCGGTGCTCTTTTTTGTACTTTTTGTATTTCATATTTGTTAGTTTTGGTGCATTTGTCTCTGCAAACAACTGCTACACACGCCAGGATCTTGTGGACATTGGCTACCGGCACAAGATATCAGTATCGAGTGATTTTCACTACACTCATAACATCCCAGACAACATAGCGAGACCGCCGGGGGCTCCGTGGATTGTTATCGGGTCTGGAAGGCGCCGCCGACGGCGGAGGGAGAGGAGGCAGAAGCGGGGCTGCAGGTCCGGCTCTATGCTGAAGCTGAAATGCCAACCACACAGGCCTCCTCTGCCGAGCCTGTATCTCTCCAACGCCAGGTCCATGGTAAATAAAACGGACAACCTAGAGTTAGAGCTGGCTGTAAATCGCTATGTTCGTGACTGCTGTGTAATGATTATCACCGAGACCTGGCTAAACCCCCACATTCCCGATGCTAGCGTGCAGCTAGCAGGCCGCACTCTGCTACGCGGAGATCGGACCAAGGACTCCGGTAAGAGCAGGGGAGGGGGTCTCTGTATTTACGTGCATGAGGACTGGTGTAACAACGGAACAATCATAGACAAACATTGTTCCCCAGACCTCGAGTACATGTCTGTAAGATGTCGGCCCTTTTTTCTACCCAGAGAGCTAACAGTAGTGATCGTCACAGCTGTGTATATAGCTTCCGATGCTAACGTTAGCATGGCGCTCTCTCTCCTGCTGAACGCCATTAACGAACAGCAGCGGGTCCACCCCGACGGTGTTCTTATTATCGCGGGAGACTTTAACAAGGCCAACTTAAAGACTGTACTCCCGAAATTCCACCAACATGTCCAATGTTCTACAAGAGGGGAGAACACTCTTGACCATGTTTACTCCAACATTAAGCACGCTTACAGAGCCAAACCCCTCCCCCACCTCGGCCAGTCCGACCATCTTTCCCTGCTGCTCACCCCAGCATACACCCCCCTCAGACGGAGAGCCAGGCCTACTGTAAAAACCATTACAACCTGGCCTGAAAACGCACTCTCCGACCTACAGGACTGCTTTGCATACACAGACTGGGACTTATTCGAACACGAGGACCTAGAAACATTCACAGGGACGGTACTGGACTACATTAAGTTCTGTATCGGAAATGTGACTGTCAGCAAAAACATCCGGGTTTTCCCTAACCAGAAACTCTGGATGAACAGCCAGGTCCGTTCACTCCTCAAAACCCGTGATGCTGCCTTCAGGTCAGGCGACAGAGCTCTGTACAGTGCTGCTCGAGCTGACCTGAAAAGAGGAATTAAAAAAGCCAAAACGGACTACAGGAGGAGAATAGAGTCCCATCTGTCCAGCAATAACACACGGGAGGTGTGGCAGGGCATTCAGAACATCACAAACTTCAGAGGCTGTGATGTGACTGCAGGAGACCTGAGTGTGTCACTAGCAGAGGAACTTAACTGTTTCTTTGCTCGCTTTGAGATGCCTCAGGACCACCCATCTGCTCCAGTCCTGCCCCCCCCCCACCAGGCTGCACCCCACTCACTGTCCAGGAGCATGAGGTACGGCGCGTGCTCCTGGCAGTGAACCCCAGGAAGGCTACCGGACCAGACGGAGTACCTGGCAAGGTGATCAGAGCGTGTGCCCACCAGCTCACCCTGATTCTCACCAGGATTTTCAACCGCTCCCTGGCCCAAGCAGTCATCCCCCCCTGCCTAAAAACAGCCACAATCAACCCCGTGCCCAAAAGGTCATCTGTCACCAGCCTAAATGATTACCGCCCTGTGGCCCTCACACCGGTAATCATGAAGTGCTTTGAGAGGCTGGTTCTCCAGCACATCAAAGACCACCTGCCCCCCACTTTCGACACCCACCAGTTTGCATATCGAGCAAACAGATCCACAGAGGACGCCATCGCTGTAGCTCTCCACTCTGTGTTGAGCCACTTGGAGCAGCAGCAGAGCTACGCTCGCATGCTCTTTGTGGATTACAGCTCAGCGTTCAACACAATCATCCCGGACATTCTCACCACCAAACTGCACACCCTGGGCCTCCCCCCTCTCACATGTTCCTGGATCAAGGACTTCTTAACCAACCGGCCCCAGACTGTGAGACTTGGCCCCCATCTCTCCTCCACCCGCACACTGAGCACTGGCTCCCCACAGGGCTGTGTGCTGGGCCCCCTCCTGTACTGCCTCTACACCCATGACTGCAGTCCGGCCCACAATAACAACCTCATCGTCAAATTTGCTGACGACACCACAGTGGTCGGACTCATCTCAAAGGGAGATGAGGCAGCTTACAGAGAGGAGGTCTTGAAGTTGACAGCCTGGTGTTCAGAGAACAACCTGGTACTGAACACCATGAAAAACCAAAGAGATCATCATCGACTTCAGGAAGCACAGGACTGACCCAGCTCCCCTCTACATCAACGGCGAGCATGTGGAGAGGGTCCACACCTTCAGGTTTCTTGGTGTCCTCATTTCTGCTGATCTCTCTTGGTCAGATAACATCACAGCTGTTATCAAGAAGGCTCAGCAGCGACTTCACTTCCTGAGGGTCCTCAGGAAGAACAACTTGGACTCAAACCTGCTGCTGACCTTCTACCGCTCATCCATTGAGAGCCTGCTGACGTACTGTATCACAGTATGGTATGGCAGCTGCACTGAGGCAGACAGGGTCAGGCTTCAGAGGGTAGTCAAGACAGCACAAAGAATCATTGGCTGCCCTCTCCCCTCCCTGATGGACATCTACACCTCCCGCTGCATCAGCAGAGCCAGGAACATCATCAAGGACAGCTCACACCCTGGCTTTGACCTGTTTGACCTGCTGCCCTCTGGCAGGCGCTACAGGTGCATCAAAGCCAGAACAAACAGACTCAAGAACAGTTTCTTCGCCAGAGCAATCACCACCCTGAACTCACACACTCACCCACTGTAACTGTGCAATATTATATTATTCATACTGAACAATATCTGACATTCCTATATTGTGTAATATCCAGTATTCATTCACTAGTGCAATATTCATTTACCAAGTGCAATATTCATCATCTTCATTATTATATGTATACACATATTTACTTTTCTTACAATGTACAGATGCACCAATGTATGTATATATTTTTATACATGCTATTTTTTGTATATTTTACACATTGTTTATTTCTGTATATCTCTTGATTATATTGATCATACTAGATTATAATATTTTCATAATATTTTTATTTTAGAGAGTTTGATTTTCTGTTACATGGCACTGAACAGGAGTGGTCCTCCAATCTCATTGTACATCCTGTATAATGACAATAAAGGCATTCTATCTATCTTCCACAGCATGTCTTTCTCTCCCCTCAGCCCAACCGGTCGCGGCAGATGACTGCCCCTCCCTGAGCCTGGTTCTGCTGGAGGTTACTTCCTGTTAAAAGGGAGTTTTTCCTTTCCACTGTCGCCAAGTGCTGCTCATAGGGGGTCGTTTTGACTGTTGGGTTTTCTCTGTATTATTGTAGGGTCTTTACCCACAATACAAAGCGCCTTGAGGCGACAGTTTGTTGTGATTTGGCGCTATATAAATAAAATTGAATTGAATTGAATTGAATTAAACCAAGCAAGAGAAGGTTTATTAGAGATCAGTGAGAACAGATAAATAATTTTTGGTAAAACCATAATTTTAATGGTGGTGACTCTCCCCATGAGTGATATAGGTAAACTATTCCAATGTGTGAGAGCATCCTCTATTTTTTTTATTAGGGGAATATGATTTAACCAAACCAAGTCTGAGAGCACTGGCGGAAAAATTTATACCTAAATATCTAATATTAACTGATTGTAATGGAGTCCTGGAGGTGTTATGAAAAGTATAATTCAGAGGCAAAACTGTCAATTTAACCCAGCTGATGGAGTAATCAGATGTAGATGAGAACTTATCAGTGCGATCATCTTCAGAAGAGGAGCCTGTGAGTTTTCAGTTTGAATCCCTTTAATATTTGCATTTAGTCAGATTGCTGCTGCTAGTGGCTCAATGAAAATGACAAAAAGTGAAGGAGAAAGCGGGCAGCCCTGCCTGGTGCCCCTCTGCAGACTGAAGCTTTGAGAAATAATATCATTTGTCATAACACGTGCATTGGGGGAGCTGTATAGTGTTCTGATCCAGCTTATGAAGGATAAACCAAATCCAAATTTGTGCAGAACTGCTAATAAAAATTTCCAGTTTACCCAGTCAAATGCTTTTTCTGCATCTAAAGAGAAAACTGTGGTTTCTAATTTATTAATGGAACAGTAATCTATTACATTTATTAGTCTGCATGTATTATTGGCTGAGTGCCAACCCTTGATAAAACCTGTTTGGTCAGGCTGTACTATGAGTGGGGTAATATTTTCTAATCTACTGGCAAGAACTTTGCAAATTATTTTAAGATCTACATTTATGGTTGAGATTGGGCAGTAGCTGGATGGGAATGTGGGAGTCTTTGCCTGGTTTAAGGAGCAGGCTAATGTTAGCAGAGTTCATGTTTGGAGATATCGTGTGATCATTCTGAATCTGAGTCACCATTCTGAAAAAAGTGGGTCCTAGCTCAGACCAAAATCTTTATAAAATTCTGCTGGAAAACCATCTGGGCCTGGGGCTTTATTATTTGGGAGATATAGTAAAGGTTTTAAGGTGGTTACAGGAAAAAGTGCTGCTGCTTTGGACGTGAGAAAAACGTTCCCTTTCGCTCTGCCCAAGCTCACCGTCTCGGTAATGGCTCTGCCTTTTTGCACTTGCTGCGTGTGCACAGACTGCACTTAAAACAGCTGCTGCTGTTGCTGAAACACTGTGAACATCATTTTGTAATGCTTTTTATCTTGATGCTTCTGTCTTCACGCTGTTGGATATATTCTGAACCAAATAAGGTGCGTGTGTAATTTAATCACACGAATGCATCCTCATGTTAGTGGAATCAATAAGCGAAATCATTAAGCAAGCAGACTAACGATTCCAAGGAACTGAATTACATTTATTCTTCTTAGGGATGGGAATCGAGAACCGGTTCTCTACAAGAACCGGTTCTCGATTCCCATCCCTAAGAAGAATAAATGAGTTAGCATAAAGGGGAGAGAGGGGACACTAATGCCTGTGTGTGATTGTATGCATGTATGAATGAATATAGGAGAAAGTGTACGTGGCTATGTACATTAGTATGATCTGGCGTGATCAGCAAGTGCAACAGTCAACTATGATATCTTGAATCTTGAAAATAGTCAGAGATGGTAAAGTTTCAAGTTTGAGGGAGATTTGTAAAGTGTTCCAGTCATTTGCTGCTGCAAAGGGAAAGGAGTTGCAGCCAAAACAGGAGAGGTATTGGGAATGGTGAACTTGATATATTCACTTGACCTTGACTTGACATTTGATTCAGTTCAGTTCAATTCAATTTTATTTATATAGTGCCAAATCACAACAGTCACCTCAAGGCACTTTGTATTGTGGGTAAAGACCCTACCCTATTTATTATGGGCTACATGAAGAAGAGACGACAGATAAATATCAATGACTGAAAAATTAGCTAGAGAGGATGTGTAAGGCAACTTGTTTCCTTTCAGCTGTTGCAGTGTTTCCCAACCACTGTGCTGCAGCATAAGTGTGCCCTGAGAAATCATTACGTGTGCCATGGAAGATTATCCAGTTTGATTGGTTGAGTGAGGCATGTTGCAGTGTCACCACAGTTCAACTGTGTTGTTCCAGCCAGGGAAATGTAAATTAGCTCTAAAGGTACATGGAACTAGGTAAATCAGGGGTCTCAAACTCCAGGCCTCGAAGGCCGGTGTCCTGCAGGTTTTAGATGTGTCCCTGATCCAACACACCTGAATCAAATGGCTGAGTTACCTCCTCAGTATGCAGTCAGGTTCTCCAGAGTCCTGCTAATGACTTCTATATTTGACTCAAATGGCTGAGTTACCTCCTCAGTATGCAGTCAAGTTCTCCAGAGTCCTGCTAATGACTTCTATATTTGACTCAAATGGCTGAGTTACCTCCTCAGTATGCAGTCAAGTTCTCCAGAGTCCTGCTAATGACTTCTATATTTGACTCAGGTGTGTTGGATCAGGGACACATCTAAAACCTGCAGGACACTGGACCTCAAGGCCTGGGTTTGAGGATCCCTGGTCTACACCAAGGAGGATAAACTCCAAACGTGTCTATTTTAATTTCAACACAAGTTCTCCAAATTTCTTGAAAGACATTCTACAGCTCTTCTTTGGATGTTATCTACCTTTCTCTGTCAACATTACACTGCTGCAGTAATTCTGAGGTCTGGGAGGCCAATCCATGACTGATAGTGTTCCATTGTATGTTTTTCTAACCAGGTATGTTTTTACTGGATTGGCAGTGTTTGAGAATCATTGTAATGGTGAATGTGAGGAATGATCATTGAGCAGCAAAGCTTCAATCACTGCAAGCAGAGAGAGGATTTTTAATACAGTCCAACCTTTTTAACTTTTATTCATCAAGGCTTCAATTTACAGCACTTAATTCAGCAGCAAATGTGACCTATACCAGCAGCACAACTGAAAAACCAGCCTCAACTGAGTAATTGGCAGCCCTTAAACTAAGTAAACTAGAGACTCTAAGATTCACCTTTGTCTAAGCAAGGAATTATCCTCACTGAATACACTAAAACCCTGCAGTTTCTAGGAGAATAACGTGTTTTCACTGATCAGCATCCTGAACGAGGTAAGGCCCTTGCCTGTGCAGAAGCTTTCTTTATGTCAACTCTGATCTCCACCTGTGCTTATGGGTTCATTGAGGAATTAAAGCAAATATTCAATGATCCATTAAGCAAGGGAACATGTTTAAAAATATTGCTAAATCTTAAAAACGGGAATAAATCTGTGGCCAAACATACAACCTTAGCAGTGGGGGAGGGATGGCCAGCAAGTGTTCAGGAAGCTTTTCTAAATTTATTAAATAACCAAATGAGAAAAGATGTGACATCTGTGGCATTTTTGGGCCTCATGTTTGTGGGTGGGCTGATGAAGATTGACCCCAAGAAGAATGGCTGTTACCTACCTTCCACAAAAAGCTCCAGCAATTCCTTGGATTTGCAAACTTCTATTGCTGATTCATTAGGAACTACATCCAGGTAGCTGCACTGCTCAGAAAACTCACCTCCCCTAAAACTCTTTTTATGTGGTCCACAGAAGCAGATTCAGCCTTCTCTAAACTGAAGGACAGGTTCACTTCTGCACCAGTGCTCATCCAGCCACATCCAGAGTTGGAGTACATTGTTGAAGTTGATGCTTCTAGCTCTAGAGTGGGTGCTATAATTTCCCAGTGAATCAGCCCTGAAGGTAAGATACACCCTTCTGACTTCTTCTCCAGACATCTACATACAGGTGCTGGACATAAAATTAGAATATCATGAAAAAGTTGATTTATTTCAGTAATTCCATTCAGAAAGTCAAACTTGTATATTATATTCATTCATTACACACAGACTGATATATTCCAAATGTTCGTTTCTTTTATTTTGATGATTATAACTGACAACTAATGAAAACCCCAAATTCAGGATCTCAGAAAATTAGAACACTACTTAAGACAATACAAAAAAGGATTTTTAGAAATGTTGTTCAACTGAAAAGTATGAACATGAGAAGTATGAACATGAAAAGTATGAGCATGTACAGCACTCAGTACTTAGTTGGGACTCCTTTTGCCTGGATTACTGCAGCAATGCGGCGTGGCATGGAGTTGATCAGTCTGTGGCACTGCTCAGGTGTTATGAGAGCTCAGGTTGCTCTGATAGTGGCCTTCAGCTCTTCTGAATTGTTGGGTCTGGGATATCACATCTTCCTCTTCACAATAGCCCATAGATTTTCTATGGGGTTAAGGTCAGGTGAGTTTGCTGGCCAATTAAGAACAGGGATACCATGGTCCTTAAAGCAGGTACTGGTAGCTTTGGCACTGTGTGCAGGTGCCAAGTCCTGTTGGAAAATGAATTCTGCATCTCCATAAAGTTGGTCAGCAGCAGGAAGCATGAAGGGCTCTAAAACTTCCTGGTAGACGGCCGCGTTGACCTTGGACCTCAGAAAACACAGTGGACCAACACGAGCAGATGACATGGCACCCCAAACCATCACTGACTGTGGAAACTTTACACTGGACCTCAGCCAACCTGGATTCTGTGCCCCTCCTCTCTTCCTCCAGACTCTGGGACCTTGATTTCCAAAGGAAATGCAACATTGACTTTGATCAGAGAACATAACTTTGGAGCACTCAGCAGCAGTCCAGTCCTTTTTGTCTTTAGCCCAGGCGAGACGCTTCTGACGCCGTCTCTGTTCAAGAGTGTCTCGACACGAGGACTGTGACAGCTGAAACCCATGTCTGCATACGTCTGTGCTGGTGGTTCTTGAAGCACTGACTCCAGCTGCAGTCCACTCTTTGTGAATCTCCCCCACATTTTTGAATGGCTTTTGAAATAAACCAACTTTTTCATGATATTCTAATTTTATGACCAGCACCTGTATGTGGAGCAGAACTATGACATCAGGGACCAGGAGCTGCTTGCACTTAAGCTTGCCTTAGAGGAGTGGTGTCATCAGTTGGAGGGGGTTGAACAATCGTTGATCTTATGGGCAGATCACAAGAACCTTTCCTATCTAAGCCTGTTGGTCCTTATTTTTTGACCACTTTAGCTTCTCTATTTACTATAGCCCAGGTTCCAGAAACATACAGCTTGATGCATGGTCCTGTCAGTTTGCTCTAGAGCAGAGAACATCAACTGGCGGCCCATGGGCCACATCCGGCTTTCCATCCACCCCCCTGAATAGCACTGCCAGGGGCGCTATCTGCCAATCAATCATGTTGCATCATATTTAATGAAATAACCATATCTGACTAGTCTGAATTATCAAAAGCCTTCAACTGAGATTTCCCATTGCCCGTAAATGCCACTATGTCCCTAGAACCAATCAGAATGTAAGATCGGACCATGTGACTTAAAGCATTTTCTGCCTGCACTGAGCAGCCAGCTTTTGTTGGTAGTGATCAGATTGTAAATAGAGCTGAAGATGAGTCTAACCTTGTTTTGTGTAGAAAACTTGTCTAAAGAAAATAAAAGTCAGAACAAGATTTCAGTTGGTAAACCTGCGGAAGGATCGTTACTGGCTGCCAAGCATACTCCCCAGCTTGCTCGTCTCCTTAGCTGTGTGGGTCTGCTAGCAGGGGAACCGGACGCCACCGCATGCAGTCACAGCCCCTCGAATGCATACGTCCTTCAGTTATCACAAACCCCGCGGCCTAGTTTCTGTTATTCTGTTATTAAAATAAATGTGCTGCCATTTTGCGATTGCAGTTGTACTGTGTGAATCTATGTTTAAATCTATTTATCATGGGCAGAGGATGGACTGAAGATTTTGCTGGTTTTGCCTTAAAACAAAATAAAGTGATTCCTCACCTATTGTGTTGGTTACGTTCCAGAGACGCCCGAAATAGGTGAAAATCCGCAAAGTAGTGGCATTATATTTATTAGATATTTATTTAAGATTAAGATTAAGATAGTGTTTTATTTGTCACATGCACAGTTATACACAGTACAATGCACAGTGAAATGTATTTTGTACCTGCAACCATATATACACACACATATAAATAAGAAGAAGAATAAAAACAAAAAAAAGTAATTCACACTATACACTATACTCTATATACTATAAACTATACACACTTTTATAAATTATAATATTTACATTGTGCAATAATGGTCCAGTTAGGGCTGAGTTGAGCAGACGGATGGCTTGTGGGTAAAAACTCTTCTTCAACCTTTCAGTCTTAGTCCTCAGGCAGCGGTAACGCCGGCCTGATGGGAGCAGGGAGAAGAGAGAGTGTCCGGGGTGGCTGGGCTGTTTTAGGATCTTCATGGCCCTCAGCCTGCACTGCTTGGTGTAAATGTCCTGGAGGTTGGGGAGGGTGGTTCTGATGGTCCGTTCAGCTGAACGAACCACCCTTTTTAGGGCCATGAATTCCTGCTTGGTGCAGTTTCCCATCCAGGTGGTGATGCTCCCACGCATGATGCTCTCGATGGTGCAGGTGTAAAAGTTCCTGAGCACCTTGAGTGGGAGCTTGAAGTCTCTCAGCCGCCTGAGGAGGTAGAGACGCTGTCTGGCCTTCTTCACAGTGATGTTTATGTGATGAGTCCAGGACAGGTCCTGTGAGATGGTCACTCCCAGGTATTTGAAAGTGTCCACTCTTTCCACCTCAGCACCACTGATGACAAGTGGATGGTAGTCCCTCTGCTGCTTCCTGCTGAAGTCCACGATCAGTTCCTTCGTTTTGCTGACGTTGAGCAGGAGGTGGTTCTCCTGGCACCAGTTCTCCAGGCGGGAGACCTCTCTCCTGTAGGCTGTCTCCTCATTGTGAGAGATTAGTCCCACAACAGCAGTGTCGTCAGCAAACTTGATGATGACGTTGGACTCTGACGTGGCCTCGCAGTCATGGGTGTACAGTGAGTACAGCAGAGGGCTGAGCACACAGCCTTGGGGGGATCCAGTGTTGAGGGTGAGGGAGGATGAGGTGAGGTGACCCACTCGTACCACCTGTGGTCTGCTGGTCAGGAAGCTGTGAACCCACCTGCACATTTTATGCATTTTATTATTTATATATATTTTAAGGTTTATAAACCCTTCCCAGACTCCTATAAACTTTTCCCACTCTTACTACAACTTGAACGATGACGATGATTAATTATGTAGCTGTGCAGTACTGATGGCGATGAATGTGATGCAGTATCTTCACCCTCGGCCGATACTTATATTTCCACTAAAGGCATAGACGTAACTTATCTCTTTGTCCGAGTGAGGAACATAGTTGCGCGGTGTTGCAGAAATACCTATATCCTGCAATATATTGACAACAGCCTAATTAGGGAGACCCTACTGATACTTTTCCCACCCTCCTCAATATTATGGACATGACATAGTTTTACTATGTGTATCGCATTGAAATACAGCTTTATCTATCAATGAAGCCAGATGACACACATTAATTAATTAAACTGCAGGAATGTCTTAAAGACATTAAGGCCTGGATGACCTCTAATTTCAGATGGTAAACGGACTAGTTCTTATATAGTGCTTTTCTACTCTAATTGAACACTCAAAGTGCTTATCCAACACATTTGAATTCACCCATTCATACAAGCACTTCCATGTGTAACTAAGCTAAGTGCTTTTATTATCTAACATTCACACACATTCACACTCCAACACTTGCCTCGGAGAGGAACTTGGAGTTCATTATCTTGCCTAAGGATACTTTGGCATGCAGCCTGGAGCAGCCAGGAATCAAACCACCAACCTTCCGATTGGTAGGTGACCTGCTTGAGCAACCGAGCGACAGCCACCTTGTGCTTGACCCCACAAATATTAGAAACATGGTGTCTAACCATATACTTACTCTGGATGGCATTACTTTGGCCTCCAGTAACACCGTGAGAAATCTTGGAGTCATTTTTGACCAGGATATGTCCTTCAATGCACATATTAAACACATATCATTTGTGCAATATTTCTAAAATTACAAACATCCTTTCTCAAACTGATGCTGAAAAGCTAATTCATGCATTTATTACTTCTAGGCTGGACTATTGTAATTCATTATTATCAGGCTGTCTTCAGCTGTTGATTAAAATTAAATCAAGTGGCTCACATAATGTCACAGTTATATTATTTTCAATATGTTTAGTGGCCCCATATCTTACAATATAAAAGGTTATGATCACTGAGCTTACAAACTTTTGGTCATGCAAATCAAAGCTTTTAAATGTTCCTGTAAAGCTTGCTTGTTTCTTCTTTTGACGTTTTCTCTGAGAAGATATTCAAATTTACAGCTGATGTCTATGAACAAACAACTGAACTGGAAGAATCTTATCACCCATTGTCTTCTGTCTCCCATAAAAGCAATACAGAATGTTAAACTGGACAGACTCACAGGTGTGACAGGTGGCTCCAGAGTAGCCGGTCCCCGAACAATCACAAGAGAAGGAGTTCCAGGACTGCCAACAGCGACCACCATGTTCACACAAATTAGGAAGACACCTACAAAAAAATTTGTGATTTTAGATGTCAGTTTTAGGAGATGAAGATACAGTATATACATACTAGCCAGCCTGGTACAATGTCAAATACTGTTTCAGGAAGTGTGATACAGTTCCTGAACAGGAGGCACAGGGTTTTTAAGAAACTGAAAATTTTAATTTGTTGCCAGACATGTCTTGTTGCGCTGTGCGGCAGGAGCAGGAAGACCCCAAAATGCAGGACTCACAGGCAGAACTTAACTAAAAAGTCGTTTATTGAGGTAAAACAAAAGATCAGGACTATACAGGGTTGGACAGGTGCCAGAACTAAATGCATGAAAACAAACACAGGAACACACACGGCAGCGGGAGTCATAGACAGCGACACGACAACGAACAGAAGAAAACTGAGGGCTTAAATACACAACAGGTAATCAGGGCAAGAGGAAACAGCAGGGCACAGCAGGTGAAGCAAATGAAACTAACAAGAGGGGAAGCAAAACTAATTAAAACACTACCAACACTGATATACAAAAAAGTAAAGAGACACATTTTTGTTCTGAAATGCACAATATTTTATTCTGGTACTTGCAATATGGCAGTGGTAGTTTAAATGTAAGCTTACTTATAAGCAGTCTAATCTGACCTTCCTAGTGTATATTCACTTGAAACGTAAATCAATCTGGAAAAACATTTAAGTGTATTACCACTAAAAAATTGTTAGCTTTGATAACTCCCATTCAAAATTTTTTAACTTCTATGAAATACAGAATCAGTAAACTTTTCTATGTCATGAGCACCAGTCAAGAGTTTTGCTTTTTTGTTACTAGAAAGACATGCACCGATTATTGGTTATGATTGTATGGTTATACATATTTTTGGAAAACCAAACAGACATAGATGTGATGTGATCTGATTCCAGATGATTAGTACAAGCCTAAGTTAAGAAACCTGTATTTGCAATGTAATACAAGAAGTTCAGTTCTTTACCTGCACTTTATCACTGCATCTGTATATCACTTTTTATGTGGGCTGAAAATAGCTAACTAAATGTAAAATGTATATGTACACACAATATATCAAAAAACGTCAATGCGGGCCTTTATTTATCGCATCTGCAGAAGATAACACGGGAAGCGCTATGCTGTAGTCCCACGAGACTTGGTGAATCTCGGCACTATCGTCTATGGCGGCGTGACTATCTGCAAAAATCTGAGTGATTAGCTTTTTTTTCCTGCCAATTTATAAGTAGACAGGCTTAAAAATAACAAGTATAGGTAGTTTCTTAGCCTAACTTAAATTATTTTAAGCAATCTGAAGGATGGTGAAGAGGACCTGGACAGTCTCCTACGTTACATTGACGGGTGTTTTGAGCGAGTCGTTATGGGGAAAACCGACAAGACGCCGACTCCCTCCACCAGCAAGAGAACTCCGTCCACAAAAAGAAGCCATCCCGAAGATTTCCCAGAGGCGGTATCGCCACCCACCACCAATATTGTGGGCCTTCTGGAGTCCATAAACAACAAGCTGTCAAGCTTTGATGCCCGCTTGGCCCTGGTTGAAATCCTCCACAAGGAGTTTCAGGCCCTGCAGGAGTCAGTCAAGTTCAGCCAGCAGGAGGTGGAAACACTCACTGCTGAAAACGCTGTTCTCAGAGAGTCGTGAATTCCCTCACCAAGGAAATGACCCGGCTCTCAGAAGAAAATAAGAAAATTAAAGAATCGGTTATCAAGCTTCAGACCCGCAGCATGAGAGAAAATCTTGTGTTTTCAGGTATCCCGGAGAAGGCAGAGGAGGACCCGGAGGTTACAGTGAAGGAGTTTATCCAAACTCACCTGAAGCTCCCGGAGGACACCGTGAAGACCATCGCCTTCCATAGAGTCCACCGCCTCGGAGGAAAGCGACCCAGAGCACACAGACCCAGACCGATCGTAGCCAAATTTGAACACTATAAGCAAAAAGAGCTGGTGAAGACCTGCAGCCGGGATCTGAGAGGGACGGACTTCAGCGTCAACGATCAGTTTCCGAAGGAGATCCTGGAGCGACGCAAGGTCCTGTTCCCCATCCGGAAGAAGTTCATGCAGGGAGGCTCCCGGGCTGTGATCGCCGTGGATAAACTGTACGTAAACGGACAGCTTTACCGCGACAAAAACACCACGCCATGGCTCTACTGATCTTTCAGGTGATCTGTGTCCACATTAACGCTCTTTTCTGAGTTTTTTTCTTTTTTTCTTTTTCTACTTTCTCTGCAGTTTTCAAAATGTATATTCAGTTGTCTAAATAGTATCATTAACGCCAATTAATCATCATAGTGCTGTGATCGTTTGTTTTGTTTTCCTCTTTTCTTGTTATATAGATATGTCGGTCTTATGTCACTTAGGTCACTTTTTTCACTTCTTTTTTCTTTCTACACTCAGCAACATGTTTACGTCACTTCCAATGCTACAATTTACTACACTAACATACAGCGTAGACGCACACACAAACGTACAGAGCATATACACACACCAACATACAGCGCATATGCACACACACACACACACACACACACACACACACACACACACACACACACACACACACACACACACACACACACACCACCATTCAGAGCATATACATACACATCATTAGTGAGCACACAACAGTCCATCAGTTAATTCAAACATGAGCACACTCAGATTTGTCTCATGGAATGTAGGTTCAGGGAGCTGGTTCAGGGAAAAGACACTAAAAAATTTTTAATCGATTAAAAGACTTAAAAGCAGATGTTGTTCTTCTACAGGACACACGTGTCCAAAACATGTGTGCACACTCTCTCCTCTCCACAGTTCCCTCACATGTACTCAGCCTGCTATAACCCCAAACAAAGAGGTGTAGCCATACTGATTAACAAGAAGATAAACTTTAACATTAGCAACACCACAATAGACCCTGAAGGTAGATTTATAATACTTAATTTATCTATTCAGAATACAGATTTATATATTGCTAGCATATATGGACCAAATGTTGATGACCCCTCCTTTCACACCTTCTTCACTTCACTCTCTGATCACTCTGACACCACACTAATATTAGGAGGAGACTTCAACCTGGTACTTAATGCAGATATTGACAGGCTCAGTACAGCAGTGAGTCAGAGGAACTGGCATCTGCAGACATTCTTAAACAGTACATGAAGGATTTTGGTCTTTGTGATGCTTGGTGTTCACATCACCCCACTCTGAGGGATTATGGTTTTTTCTCACCAGTACATCACTCTCACTCCCGCTTAGATTACTTTTTAGTTAGCGGCTCCATGATGATGGATATCACAGACACTCAGATCCACCCTATCACTATCAGTGATCATGCACCGGTGTCTATGTCTCTGACACAGAAAAGAGTCACACCACCAATCAGGAACTGGAGATTTAATACATCATTACTTAAAGAAGAAGATTTTATTAATTATTTCAAAAAGGAATGGTCAGCATACTTAGAATATAATGATATTCCAGGAATATCACCATGTGTTCTTTGGGAAGCAGGAAAGGCAGTAATGCGGGGCAAAATAATATCTTACTGCTCGCATAAGAAAAATAAAGAAAAAACACTTGTGTTAGAATTAGAACAAAAAATTAAATCTTTAGAAACTGCCTATGCTGCTTCACCACAAGAACATATAATAACCAACCTGAGGAAACTGAAACTGGAATTAAATGAAATAATTGATAAGAAGACACAATTTCTGTTGCAGATGCTGCGTTTGGAAAACTTTGAGCATGGAAATAAATCTGGAAAATTCCTAGCCAACCAGTTAAAATTAAATAAAGAAAAAACAGCTATTTATTTTATTAAAGACTCAACTGGTAACATTACTCAAGGCCCCTAACAAATAAATAACACTTTTAAAGACTTTTGTGAAGTCTTATACTCACCAGAGATTATTCCATCTGATACTGAAATTGAAGAATTTCTTAATAATATAAATCTGCCAAAACTAAACGAGGAACAGGCTGCAGCTCTGGATTCACCTCTTTCATTATCTGAATTTTATGAAGCAGTACAGCATCTCCCAAATAATAAAGCCCCAGGCCCAGATGGTTTTCCAGTAGAGTTTTATAAAGAATTCTCGTCTGAGCTAGCACCCATTTTTTTCAGAATGGTGACTCAGATTCAGAACGATCACACGTTATCTCCAAACATGAACTCTGCTAACATTAGCCTGCTCCTTAAACCAGGCAAAGACCCCACACTCCCATTCAGCTACAGGCCAATCTCTCTCATTAATGTAGATCTTAAAATAATTTGCAAAGCCCTTGCCAAAAGATTAGAAAGTATTACTCCATTTATTATAGATCCAGATCAAACAGGCTTTATCAAGGGTCGGCACTCAGCCAATAATACACATCAACTAATAAATATAATAGACTATTGTTCTATTAACAAATTAGAGACTACAGTCATGTCTTTAGATGCAGAAAAAGCATTTGACTGGGTAAATTAGAAATTCTTACTAGCAGTTCTACAAAAATTTGGATTCGGTTCATCCTTTATAAACTGGATCAGAACACTACACAGCTCTCCGAATGCACGTGTTTGGACAAATGATCTTTTTTCCCAAAGCTTCAGTCTGCAGAGGGGCACCAGGCAGGGCTGCCCACTCTCTCGCTCTCTTTTTGTTATTTTCATTGAGCCACTAGCAGCAGCAATCTGTCAAAATGCAAATATTAAAGGGATTCAAACTGAAAATATGGACCATAAAATTATCATTTATGCTGATGATGTATTACTTTTCCTTGGGAATTCACAAGCTTCCCTTTTGAAGACTGTCACATTGATAGATAAGTTCTCATCTATATCTGATTACTCTATCAATTGGAGTAATTCAACAGTTTTGCCTCTGAATTGTAATTTCCATAGAACTTCTAGGACCCCACTAAAGTCAGGAAATATTAGATATTTAGGCATAAATTTTTCTGCCAGGCTCTCAGATTTGGTACGATTAAATCACACCCCCTTATTAAAAACAATAGAGGATGATCTCACACGTTGGAATATTTTACCTATATCACTCATGGGGAGAGTTGCTGCCATTAAAATGATGGTTTTACCAAAAATTAATTATCTATTTTCACTGATCCCTAATAAACCTTCTCTTCCTTGGTTTAAGTCACTAGATTCAAACATCTCAAAATTTTTATGGAAAAACAAACAGTCAAGAATAAGCTTAAAAACTTTACAAAAACCAAAACACAGTGGCGGTCTAGAATTACCAAACTTTTATTACTATTTCTTAGGCAGTAGATTGCAGTATATTTCAAGGTGGATCAAATCAAATTCATCAGACAACCCATGGCTAGATCTAAAACAGGCACTTTGTGGAAAAAAAAAAATCTTGGATCTACCTTTCATTAGTTCCAGTATTAAACATCATAACTGCTATAAAAGCCTTAGTATTAACACCTCTCTGACAGCCTGGTGGGAATTTTTAAAAATAACTAACTCTTCACTTATCCCCTGTAAACTGACACCCATTTGGAACAATCCAGATATTTGTCAGAAAAGAAAATGCTGAATTTTCCGTTATGGCATGATAAGGGTGTAAATAATTTAGAACATATTATCCAAGATGGAAACCTTCTTACATTCCAAGAACTTATATCAAAGTATAGAATTGGCAACGGTAGATTTCTGGAATATCAACAACTTAAGTCCATCTTACAGGGAAAATTTAACCTTAATCAATTGATTCTAGAAATGCCTACATGGGTAACAGAATTTCTTAACCTCTGTACCCCAAAATTGTTGTCAAAATTATATAAATTATTACTAAAAACTGATGATTCAGTCTCCCTCCCAGTTGCAAAATGGGACCGTGATCTTGGATGAAAATTTATGAAGAAGAAGAAGAAGAAGAAGAAACAGCCTTTATTGTCCCACAGAGGGGAAATTTGGGTGTAACAGCAGCCGCAGTTATTATAAATATAAATAAAGATATAAGAATTTACACTATTAAGAAAAGAATATATATAAAATCAACAAACAAGATTAACCTTAATACTACTAATAATAACACTATATACAATGTACATGAACACTATATACAATGGACAGAAATATGTTTAAATATCTTCAAAATAACTAGAAGACCCCAAGTACAACTTATACTTACAGTATAGAACATACTATACTGGACAAAGGATGTTCCAAATGGGCCTTACACACTCAAACATATGCACCCACTGTACAAGCAGTTCAGAGGAGAATTATGTCCATGCTCTGTGGTCTTGTGTACCTGTTCAGAGATTTTGGCAGAGGATATGTGAAGACCTATCCACATGGTTTAACTGTCGAGTCCCAACTTCCGCCAGACTATGCATCTTAGGTGACGTCAGTGAATTAGTTATTGAGTCAAATATATCACACATAGTTCTTATCGCTTTGAGCATCGCTAAGAAAACTATCCTCATGAACTGGAAGTCAAAAAATAAACTCTGTATTACTCAATACAGGAATTTATTAATAGATCATGTTAGTTTAGAGAGAATGTCTGCTTCTTCAAAAAACCAATTGGAGGAATTTGACTCTCTTTGGTTCCCACTGATCAGCTCCATTACTTAGTGGGGGTGGTTGGCTGTGGGCTCTGCTCCTGATGTGCTTTGTAGGTGGTCGGGTGGGGACTCCGGAGGCCTGTGTAGCTGGTAGCCTCCTGAGACTGGAGTCCTGAGCCAACCTTCTGGTGATGTCTGTGTGCCTGTCCTGGTTGATGGTGGTGGGGGCTTGGATGGTGCTGCCTTACGGTCCTGGGGTGTGAGCCGGGATGCTTGAGGGTGTGGGCTGGGGTGCTTGGGGGGGGGGGGGGGGGGGGTGCCAGCTTGATGTTAGAGTAGACTTTATCCAGTGTGTTGTTCCCTCTTGTAGGGCATTTAACATGCTGATGGAACTTGGGTAGAACAGTCTTTAAATCAACATGGTTAAAGTCTCCTGCAATGATGTGTACAGCCTCAGGATATCTGCTCTGTTGACTGCAAACCGTGTCATGTAAGAGACTAACAGCCGAGTTAGCATTAGCATCAGGGGGGAAGATAAACAACAGTGATCAAAGCAGCTGTAAATTCACGGGGCAGATAGATGGGCCTGCATTTAACAGTCATGTACTCCAGGTCCGGAGAGCAGTGGCTGTTCACAGTCATACTGTCTGTACACCAGCTGTTGTTTACATACAGGCACACACCCCCTTCTCTGCTCTTACCGGAGGTCCGCATTCTGTCATGCCGGTGCGTTGTCCTGCCGGCTAGCTCGATGGCTGCATCAGGAATGGATGAATGAAGCCAGGTCTCAGTGAAGAGCAAAACGCAGCAGTCCTTCACGGTCCTGTTTGTAGCCACCAGCAGTCTCAACTCATCCATTTTATTCGGGAGTGATCTTATATTGGCAAGGAAAACACTGGGTAACGGAGGTCTATGAGGCCGTTTACGTAGCCTCTCCAAAACGCCAGCTCTGCCGCCTCTTTTCTGCCTCTTTTCTCTACGCCGTCTCCCTCTGCGACCCCTCCTCACAGGGATGATGAATCGCAAAGAGCCAGGTGGTCTGGCGATGTCCACCGGGATGTTGTGAGAGTGGAGGAAGTCGGCCATAACCGCCTGCTCGCTTTGTGCTCCTATATGTAGGCGTTTGTGCCGTCTGTATGTTATAATGTCCGCCCGACATAATGGTGATGTGTTGAGCCACAGCTGAAGCACACATAACAACATACACAATTTCACAGAGCACCAAAAAGGAGAGCACTGAGCCGCTGTGACTATGCGCGCCGCCATCTTTGGCCACTAGTTTTAGAAATTATACAGCTAGTTTTAGAAATTACCACATTATCAGAGTGCTACTTGTACCGGCTGTATTTTCTGCTATGGATATGGTTTAGTCTGGTCTGGCCTGGAGCCAAGGACAGCATTTTCTCATAGTTCAGGCTCAGATGAGCCTATAGTAGCCATACCATATGCAATAATACTCTAGGCGAGTATGACAGTTTTTAACCAAATGAGAATTACAGCTGTGGAACTGCTCAAGCTGCAGACTGAATTGTGTTAAAAACAGATTACAGATATTTGGCCAATTTGAACAGTTGGGTGATCAGTAGAGTTATGGGCTTAAAATCCACTCTGTCTGACAACTGAAATTGGAAGCAGTACTAAAGTAAGAAGTGCTTCTGTAAGAACTGTCCTTTTAACGTGTATTAAGGTACAAATGAGAACATGCAAACAACTTCTTTACCTGTCCCTTATGTTGCATGCGTCAAACTGAAGTTCCTTATAGTTTCCAAGCAGTCCTTGCTGGACATGACTGAGGTTGATTGGGTGGCCATTAATGATTATGAGGCGCATGCAGCCCTGGAAAGCCAGATTTGGATTCTGACAGCCTGCTGGAGGACAGCCTGGGTGGAGATGACAAAAAGGTTTTTATCTTCATATGCTAGTAAACAACAGAAACTTTTCTAGCGTGTTTCTGAAATAATATATAGACAAATAATTCAAGGTTTATTACCACCATCACAGATTGAACATCCACTGACCTCCAAAGTAGAAGCTCCCTTGGGTTTCCAATTGCTCCCACTGCTCTATGGTGGAGGCCAGCTCATTATCCAGAGTCAGAGTGATCTGTAGTCTTCTGGTGTCAAGATTCACAGTGTGCCACAGTCCGTCATTGACTCTGTGACCTGCAACAGAGGGAAGTTTATGTATTTTGCCGTATTTTATATTACTTTGAAGTCCTTACATTAGGTGCCAGTTTCCATATTGATGTGAAAATTCCTCATTTCTGAAAATTTCCCATGCTCTTGCAACATTCTATCTATTTGATATGTTTACAGTCTCTGAATTACGACAGTCCCTGTGTCCTCTGAAACGTTAGCTTTTTGAGGCTCCTCCTCAGAGTCATAGGAACAGTCTAGCACTCCGTACTATGCTGCACCCTTATCCACATGGAACTGCCACCAGTGACTGCTGGGTGGTACCAGACTCAGACTGAGCAGATTTTTGGTGGTGAGCTTGTTAGGGGATTAGCCTGCTGTTAGCTTATTATTGCTGCCTGTCAAAACTGACTGCTGCATAGTAATGCCTTATTTATTTATTTTTATTGTCTTATTTTTTTCCTCATTTCTACTACTAGCATGATACAACATATATATTTTATATATATTTAAATAATATATATAGTTTGTAACTACAATAAGCTCTGCCACAATAAGCTAATTAAAGATTTTCATTTTACATGAGCCATCATCTTTATATAGTGTACCTAACCCTTTCAACCTTACAGTAGTAGTATCGCTCCTGAATCACTTTAATGTATTAGCTTTCTTTAACCAGGAAATTAAACTCTTGAAAAAAACCTCTTTACCTCATCCCTGATCCAATCAAGCAGCAGAAACGCAGATTGTTTTTTTTTTTGTTGTTGTTGTTGTTTGCTTTTGGCCGCAAAACTCCCCAAAACAAGAACAAAATTGGGAGTGCCTAGAGAAAACCACTGTAAGCACAAGAGTACATACATTATACTGCCAAAAGGTATTTGCTCATCTGCATTCATGCACAAATGAATAACATGTCATTCTTAATCTGTTGTGTTATGATGTCAGCCCACCCTTTGCTGCTATAACAGCTTCAATTTTTCTGGGAAGTCTTTCCACAGGTTTAGGAGTGTTTATGGGAATTTCTGACATTCTTCCAGAAGCACATCTGTGAGGTCAGACACTGAATGAATTAATTAATGAATGAAGGTTTTATTGCCATGTGGGTGAACAGGTTCACACATTGGAAATTGCAATTAACAGAGCACCCATCCAAGAATACAACAAACACAAACACAACACGGGGGGACAGGTGTCCTGAGGTTATGCAGCCGACTTGCAGCACTACCTTTACAGTTTGTCATAACCTAGGGAGAGGGTCTGTGTGTGTGTGTGTGTGTGTGTCTGTATACATGTGTGTTTGTCCTGCGGGCCACAGCGGAGGTTCCGGTGTCTCCGCCTCCCTAGGGCGGAGATCACCACACCTGCTACGGATCAAGTCATCAGGCAGGGTCTCTTTAAGCTGCCAGCAGACCATCACTCTTCGCTGATCATTGACTACTTCTCAGTTAGTACCGGCTCTCTCGTGTGACTCTCGCTCTCGTGTATTTATATTACTTACCTGCTCTTCGTGTTCGCTCCTTTTCAGATCCCCGTGTCAGTTCCTGCTCGTCCTTTCGGAACCCCGGCTTTTCGTCATCCCGCCGTTCCACGCCGTACCACAGCTGGCTCCTTTCCCTGACTCACTCACCTGCCTGACCTCCCCTCACCACCTGGGAATTCCTCCAGCCTCTCGACCCGCTTCAGCCGCCTCCACCCTTGCCTCCCTGGACCCCCTTGTCTTTGCACACCCTCGCCTCCCTGGACCCCCTTGTCTTTGCACATTTTCTCGATCACTGTAAATAAACTTGCACCTTGCTTTCATCAGCCACTGCTTGTGTGTCCTCTTCCTCCCCGGGTCCTGACAGAATGATCCAGCCAAAACCGGACACCGCGGACGCTGATCCGGTTCATCGGGCCCTGGCTATTCAAGAGGAAACCCTCCAGCGTCACGACCATATGCTCCGTCTGGTTTCCAGTCAGCTGGGCGCAGCCACCCAACAGCTCGCCGATCTCCGAGGTATGTTGGAATCCACCATGTCATCAGCTACGCCCCGTCACCAGGATTTATCCCCTCCGCCGACAGATCCGCCGGCTGGTTTGGCGTCCGCGACCGAGCCCGCCGTAGCGTCGGAAAAAGCCCTGCCCATCCCGGAGGTGTTCCGCGGTGAGTTAGGGAAATGTGGAGGTTTCCTCACCCAATGTTCCCTCGTTTTCCGGTCTTTGCACATTTTCTCGATCACTGTAAATAAACTTGCACCTTGCTTTCATCAGCCACCGCTTGTGTGTCCTCTTCCTCCCCGGGTCCTGACACAGTTCCCCGAAAAAGAAAACAACACACATCATGGGGTAGTTAGGTTAAAAAAAAAAGTCATCTGGTACAGTGCTCAAAATGAGCACCATACCAGGGTCCAAAAAACCACCTTAGCAAAGCATATGCACATTTAAAGCCAGGATAGCAATATAGTGGGTGAGGTCAGGTCAGGAGAGGATGCAGACGGAGACGAGAAGGTGGGGGCATTGTGGAGCCAGATGCCAGCTCCTAGCCAAAACAGTTTGCTGATAGTGATGGAATTTCATCTGCGGCCGTGGTACACCAGATCCAGCTTCACAAATCACAAAGCGGAGTGGGGGGGAACAGCGACCGTCACACATAGTCCTGCAGAGATATGATTGCCAGCCCAAGGCCGGCAGGGGAGCCGAATTCCTGATGATGCAGATGTTGTTTTGGAACAGGCTGCATGTTTTTTTTTTTTTTCCAACAGCCTTCAGTCTCACTGGGAACCATTCAGTAAATCCAATATTCCAAATTCATTAGTTACCGTCCTCACTGTGCAGAACCGAACCTTATCTCCAGATCTAACCCCTCTCGCCAGCGAGCACGTTAACTTTACGGCTCAGGTCCACCAGGCTTTGAGTCTGAGTCTGTACGGCTCTGGACAGGCCAACCACCTGGGACGGCAGCCTCTGCAGATGTCGAACTGCCGCCCAGATTTTCTTGATTTCCCGGTAAATCAGGTATCCTCCGAGCCCAAACAGAAAAGATACCGCTACCAAAAGGCCGAATATGTAGGTGTCTTCCACGTCGTCAACCTCAAGGGTCGAGAACCACACAGGTCTCCACGAGCTCCAAGAATCGATGACGTATCCAACCGGGTCTGTCCCACTCGGACACGCAGGCTCCCCTTTCCCCGATCTCATAGTGGAAAAAATTTGATCAGTGATGGTGAAGGCCCAGTTTGCCAGATCCATGTTGCTCTCAATCTTATTCGGACAGTGTGTAAGAGACGCTCTCACAGCAAGCACCAAGCGGAGAGATGGGGAGGGCAGGGGGAGAGAGAGAGTGCGACCGTCTCCGACAAGAGCAGGAAGAGGAATGTTGGAGAGAAGGCCTGGCTCACAGTCTCCGCTCTAATCCATCCCAAAGGTGTTCTATCAGGGTGAGGTCAGGACTCTGTGCAGGCCAGTCAAGTTCTTCCACCCCAAACTGGCTCATCCATGTCTTTATGGAGCTGCTTTGTGCACTGGTCTGCAGTCATATTGGAACAGAAAGGGTCCATCCCCAAACTGTTCCCACAGAGTTAAGAGCAAGAAATTATCTCCAATGTCTCAGTATGTTAAAGCATTAAGGCTCCATTTACATGACACCGTTTGTCGTTTTGCTGCATTTCGGCCTCCCACTTACACAGATACATTTCAGAAATGAACAGCGTCTACACGAAGATGCTTGAAATAGTGAAAATGATTCCCATTGCCAGGCCACAAGGTGGCAGTGCAAAGCTTGTTTACACAACATGAGCATGAGAAGCTTTGTGCAGACTGATGATGAGGTAGGATTGCTGCTGCACACAACACTCAATTATAAAATGGCAAAAACACAAGAAAAGATCTACTGTGACTGGTGCTACTCGAAGTTTGCTCGTCAATCCTAACCCTGAGGAGTGTTGTTCATCTCTTAGCACATGCGCGTAAAACTGTGGCGGTTGCAACCATAGTGTGCATGTGTGAGTACCCCCATTTCCAAAATGTGCCGTATTTGAGTGTTTACATGACAACAGAGGCTGGTGCATTTCTGAAATGCTCCACTCTGGACCCAGATTCCAAAACGCATCGTTTTCACTTCATTCTGACGTATACGGGAGGCCAAAACACATCAAAACGATGCTGTTTTCATTTTGAAACGATGTCATGTAAATGGGGCCTAAGAGTTCCTTTCACTGGAACTAAGGGTCTGAGCTCATCTCCTGAAAACACCCCCACCCCCACCAAACTTTACACTTGGCACAATGCAGGCAGACAGGTACCGTTCCCCTGGCAACCACCAAACCCAGACTTGTCCATTGGATTGCCAGAGAAGCATGATTTGTCACGTCAAGTGCTTTACACCACTGCATCTGATGCTTTGCTTTGCGCTTGGTGACGTGAGGCTGGGAGGCAGCTGCTCAACCATGTAAACCCATGAAGCTCTCTACACACTGCTCTTGAGCTAATTTGAAGGCCACATGAGGTTTGGAGGTCTGTAGTGATTGACTCTGCAAACAGCTGGTGAACTCTGTGCACTATGACCCTCAGCATCCTCTGACCCCACTCTGTGATTTTGACACTATGTGGCTGAGTCATTCCCAATCACTTCCACTTTGTTATAATCCCACTAACAGCTGACCATGGAACCATGGAGCTAACCATGGAAGTGACTGGAACACCTGAATTAAATGATTTGGATGAGTGAGTGAATACTTTTGGCAATATAATGTACAAACTGTACACGGAAGGGCATTGTTGGCTCTTGCCGTGAGGCAATAGTGCTAGCCATCAACATATCCGTCAAAGATCCGGTGCGCATTCGGATACAGAGGCATCATACCTCGTATAATACCGTATTTTAGGGCTTTTATTCCAGTGGAAGCAGTCCTAGCCCACCTCTTTCTTTCGCTTCAAAGGCCATCTTTGCCAACAGCATTCTGTAAAACTGAAGGCCATTATACAATACACCTCATTCACACACTCACACCTATTCATACAAGCATTTCATCTGTGCTTTCTAGCTAACATTCGTGGACATTCACTGAAAACAACAGAAAGCAACTTGGGGTTTAGTATCTTGCCAAAGGATACTCTGGAATGCAGACTGGAGCAGCCAAGGATTGAAACACCAACCTTCCAGATGACTTGTTCTACCTTCTGACCTAAAGTAACCATAATAATCTTTTTTTTTTTGTCTTTTTTGCAGTTTTTCTGAATACTGCATGTCCTGACATTGGGCCAAGTTTGCTGGGAAGATTGTGGCATTGTGTTAACAAATAGCAGAATGATTCAGACCTTACCAAATCTGCTTTTAAAAAGGCAGTTACACTTGCTGATGGTCAATTAATAAGCGCATTTGATTAGCAGCACCTAGTTGATAGGTTTTCTGTAGCTCAAATTATCTAGATGACGACTTATTTCATGGTGTAATATTCATGTGCTTTATCTAAAGCACACTATCTGCTGAATCATTTATAAATTATGTTCACATTATTCACTTAGTGTATTTTTAGGGATTGCTAGCTTAGCATAGCTATTTGCTTAGCTCTCTGCCGACTCACTAACACCATGGCCTCATCTCCCATCCCTCCTGCACTTTCCTGCTCTTTGTGTCACATGTTTAGTTATTCCCTGGCCTCCTTTAGCAGTAACGGTACTTGTAATAAATTAGACTGTTTGTAGCTTTGAAGGCCAGGTTCCACACCCTATAAAATCCTGAGGCTAGCCAGGCCCCTGTAGTCAACAAACTCTGGTTATTGACGAACCTGTTTTGAGAAACGTGACACTAGTGACACCAGCTGCCATGGTCAAATGCCTTCCAGGAGCCAGAGCAGGTGACATAGAAGGAAATTTGCAACTGCTGGCTAAGGATAAATGTTATTTTGGTAAAAAAAATAATTTCCAAGGGAGTCACGTGATCAGCTGGACGAGATGGCGGCATAAGCTTTCAGCTCCCAGCCGTGCCAAATAGTGGTTTTTTTTTGGACCACCAGTCTTGATACTGACTATTTCCATGTTTATTAAAGACAGTCGACTCATAATGTCTGCAAAGAACAAAAGTGGCCGACAGGACATTGATGCCATTTTAGATTCTCTGTTGGAAAAGCAACGAGGCTATCTTGCACCACATTTTGCCCAGATTCAACAGATGGGGAAAGACAATGACGAAAAGCTAAGCGCCATCCATGCTGAACTAGCCTCGCTGACTGCTGGTCTTGGTTCTATCAGATCCAACATGGATAAACTTAAAACCTCAGTTGAGAGCAATGCTAGCGTACTCGATCGCCATAACCATGCTTTTCAGGAACTGGAGCTGAAGCTAGCAGATACGGAGGACAGAAACAGAAGATGCAACATTTGCATCATCGACCTTAAAGAGGGGCTCGAAGGTTCCAGTGCTACCCAATATCTCACAAGCGCTCTCCCCAAATGTTTTCCTGCTCTTGCGGATGCCCAGATTGAGATTATGAGAGCTCACCAAATTTACAGCGATGCTCGTAACTGGGGGGTTAACCGCACTTTGATCTTTAATGTGCTTCGCTACACTACCACGCAAGCCATCCTGCGTGCTGTGAAGAAATCCCCTCTCACAATTGATGGGCGGAAAATTTGCTTCTCTCCTGATTACAGCAACTTCACTGTCAAACGCCAAGCTTTCCACCAAGCCATGGATGCAGCTCGCACTAAGGGCCTGGATTTTTTTCTACTCTATCCTGCAACACTGAAAATCAAAGAGGGCGCCCAATACAGGTCTTTTACCTCCTCTAAGGAAGCGGAGGATTACACGGCCGCTGTCACTCCGGTGCACTCAGTAACATCTGCGATTATGATGGATGTCTCGGAGAATCCAGTGGAACATGATGACTGTCCCCTCTCGCAATAACTGCCCCCTATCCTAAGGGCTTTGAAACTCAGGTGGACATGGTTTTTGTTCTGCGTTGTTTGGCAGTTTAAGAACTTGAGTTTGACTATATACCTTTTGTGGCCTGTAGCCCCTTAACTGGCAAGGGCCCGGTGACGGGCCGTTTGTAGTCCCTTTTATATGGCAGGCTAGACCCTCCCATTTTTATTGACACGTCATTCGGCCAATCATGTAACTGGCTGCACCAAATCACCTGACAAAGCTACGTGACGCCCTCTGAGTATTATTGGCTCTGGGAAACCCATTTCTTAACATGATTGGCCGAATGAGGTGTCAGTCAAAATGGGCGGGTCTAGCCTGCCATATAAATGCACTTCATTCGGCCGGCGGACCAGACGCAGCCAGTTAATAGGCTATGAAATGGGTTGTTCAGAGCCAATAATAACCAGAGGGTGTTATGTAGTTTTTGTCAGGTGATTTTTTTGCTGCCAGTTAAGGGGTTAATTTAATGGGCCGCTTGCGATGGAGCTTATAGTGACGTCTACATATGGTGAGCCTCCTCTTGTCATTTAGTTTAGCCTGAATCAGGATTGGTTGTTATAGTTGCAGTTTATAATATGAATATGAATATGAATATATATGAATATGGGCTGGTCTGTTCTCTTTTGCTGCCCCACATCCACTATGGATCACAGACATTGATATTTGGTTTCTCAACTTTTTCTCTCTTTTCATAGTTTTAATTTTATTTTTGATATTCTCTATGTCTGTTTTCTTTATGTTCTGTGTAATAAGGGACTTAACTTTATATGCATCTTTGTTTGAGTTGTGTGGAATGGAGGTTGAGTACATAGTACATTTGCGAAAGTGCCTGTATTTTAAACTCTGCTTCACTAATATTGGGTGAACTTACACTTTTAGTATGGAACTGTGGCGGCCTGAATTAACCTCATAAGCGAAGGAGCACTCTGAATCTATTGAGAAGTAAAAGAGTTAACATTGCATTGCTACAGGAGACACATTTACTATCAGTTGATGCTGGGCGTCTGGCAGATAAATTCTATCACACAATAGCGTTCTCCACAGCTACTACAAAAACAAAAGGTGTGGCTATTGTAGATGGATGGAATCTTCCTCTGAGACTTCTGTCGTCTTGGACAGATGATGCTGGTAGGATTATGATCTCCAGAACCGAATTGAATACTAGAAGAATTGCTCTAATATCTGCATATGCCCCGAATGTTTTTGATCCTACATTTTATAATACCTTAACAACTAAAATGCTTGAATTAAGTGACTACTCTTTCATTGTTGATGCAGATTTTAATGTTGTGTGGGACCCAGCAGTTGATAGATCAAATGTGGCGCCCTCAGGTGATCAGGGCTGGCTACGTATGCTCTTAAGACTTGGGCCATAAACTTGGGACTTCTAGACATATGGCGAACAATTAACCCTCCTCCAAAGACTACCTTTTTTTCAGGCAGGTACAAATCTTTTTCTAGAATCAATTTTCTTTTTGCCTCCCCCCAGCTTTTTCACTCCATTGACAGAGCAGTCTTACTCCCAATCGCCCTATCAGATCACAAGGGGTTTTTTTGCTCCACCACTCTGGTATGTCTGTGTAAACGTGCAGCTAGGTGGCACTTTAATACATCTTTATTAAAAAATAAAACCTATATTGCCCAATTTATTATGGAATTCAAAGAGTTGACAGACATCAACGTTGGCTCAGTGGAGGATCCTAGAATCCTTTGGGAAGCAATAAAAGGTTTCATTAGGAACAATGCAATATTATTTTGCTCCAACACAGGCAAAGCTAGGTCTGCTAGGCTACAAGCCCTTGAGGAAGAATTAAATAAATTGGATCCTGCTTTGCAATCCAACTACTCAGAACATTTGGCCTTAAAACGTGCAACAATTCGGAAAGAAATGAATGACATTCTAAAACAGAAATCGGAATTTCAAATCCACAGAACCAGGCAAAAATATTACTTTTACGGTGCTAGGCCGAGCCATTTATTAGCCATGAAGATACGAACCTGTAACTACTTTTCAGATATACCTGCCATAAAATCTGAAGCTGGCAATATTAGTACCGATCCTGATGAAATTAATAAAATATTTCAAACCTTGTATGCTGACTTATATCAGTCAGAGGTTATTTCAACCAAAACATTTTGTGATAAATGGTTAAATCAGCTAGATTTGCCCCAGCTCACAAGATCTGATGCAGTCAATTTAGATAAACTGATTATGTTAGGGGAATTAAAAATTGCAGTGCAGAAAATGCAGAGAGGCAAATCGCCAGGCATTGATGGGATCACCCCGGAGCTCTGTGTTTGTTTTTGGGAACAACTGAGATGATGATGATGATACAAGATGATACTTTTCTCGATTGAGAAGGGTGAGTTTTCAAGAGATGTCAATACTGCTTTAATCTCCTTACTCCTGAAAAAGGATAAGGACCCAACAGAATGCTCTAGTTACCGTCCCCTTAGCCTACTGAATTCGGATTTGAAGATCTTTGCAAAGCTTCTTGCTCTTCGCTTGGAGCCTTACATGACTGTCCCAAAACTAAAAAGCGTACAGTATTTGCTGGCCTGACAGCCGCTAAGAAAATGGTTGTGGTTCGTTGGAAGCCGCCTCATTCTCTTTCTGTGAAGTCCTGGGTTCTCTCCTTTTTGGATGTGGTGTATATGGAACTATTGACAGCTCGTATCAACAATGCCTCAGAGGAAACCATGAATACCTGGCGTGCCATTGCAGAATCCGTGACAAACATGTTATAAGTCTTGCCTCCAGCCTTCCCACCCCAGAGTCCCCCTCCTCCCCCACCCCCACAGTCTTTTGTATTCAGGAGGACCAGGTGCTAAAGCAGTTCAGGAGTGTCAAAGCTCGCAAAGCTCCAGGTCCAGATGGTGTCTCACCTGCCACACTGAGACACTGTGCTAACGAGCTTGCCCCATTGTTCACGAACATCTTCAACTCCTCACTGGAGGCTTGCCACGTGCCTGTCTGCTTTAAAACCGCTACCATTGTTCCTGTCCCCAAGAAGCCAAGGATCACTGGACTAAATGACTACAGACCTGTGGCACTGACTTCTGTGGTCATGAAGTCATTTGAGCGTCTGGTGCTGTCCCACCTCAAGTCCCTCACAGCCCCCCTTCTGGACCCCCTGCAGTTTGCCTACAGAGCCAACAGGTCTGTGGACGACGCCATCAACCTGACTCTGCACTTCATCCTACAGCATCTGGACTCCCAGGGAACCTACGCCAGGATCCTGTTTGTGGACTTCAGCTCTGCCTTCAACACCATCATCCCTGATCTCCTCCAAGACAAGCTGTCCCAGATGAACGTGCCAGATCCCATCTGCAGGTGGATCATTGACTTCCTGATGAACAGGAAGCAGCACGTGAGGCTGGGGAAGAATGTCTCGGACTCCCGGACCATCAGCACTGGCACTGTGTCCTCTCTGTGTCCTCTCTCCTCTGCTCTTCTCCCTGTATACCAACTGCTGCACCTCTGACCACCAGTCTGTCAAGCTTATTAAGTTTGCAGACGACATGACTCTCATCGGACTCATCTCAGACGGGGACGAGTCGGCCTACAGGATGGAGGTCAAACGTCTGGTGTCCTGGTGCAGCCACAATAACCTGGTACTGAACGCCCAGAAGACAGTGGAGATTATAGTGGACTTTAGGAAGCACACAGCCCCTCTACCCTCCATCATCCTGACTGACACCCCCATCACCACAGTGGACTCTTTTCGCCTCCTGGGAACTACCATCACCCAGGACCTCAAGTGGGAGCCCACCATCACCTCTGTTGTCAAAAAGGCCCAGCAGAGGATGTACTTCCTGCGGCAGTTGAAGAAATTCAACTTGCCAGCAAGGACCATGGTGCAGTTCTATACTGCCATCATTGAGTCCATCCTCACCTCCTCCATCACTGTGTGGTACGCTGGAGCCACCACTAGGGACAAACAGAGACTACAGCGCGTTGTGCACTCTGCTGAGAAGGTGATTGGCTGTAACCTCCCATCTCTCCAGGACCTGTACACCTCCAGGACACTGGGGCGTGCAGGTCGGATCACAGCCGACCACTCTCACCCTGGGCACAGACTTTTTGACCCTCTCCCCTCAGGCAGGAGGCTACGGTCCATACGGACCAGAACCTCTCGCCATAAGAACAGTTTCTTCCCCTCTGCTGTTGGACTCATGAACAATTACCCTAAGACTGTTACCACCACCCTCCACAAACGCTGATGACCCTATGTCTATGCACCTGTCTGATTGCACTGATGTACATATTAGTGGAATATAGTCTACATTCTTTTATCTTTTAATTAGTCTCTGCACTGTATATTTTGTAATTTTGTAATATTGTGCTATAGTTATAGCTCTAATATCTCTGTATATTTGCAATTTGTATACTTGTATATTGTCTTATAGTTTTTATACTTATTTGTTTTTTTTTCTGTAAGCACGAAGTACCGCAGCAATTTCCTAATGCTGTGAACCTGTTCACCCATATGGCAATAAAACCTTCTGATTCTGATTCTGATTCTGATTCTGAATCTCTTAAGCTGTTCAGTCCCTTTTGTTTTGTCTGTGTCTTTGGTCCTATGTCTATGTGTCTTGTATACATATAAGCAGGTGTTACGTGATGTGCATTGCCCACTTTTGTGGTTGCGCTTTTATGACTGTGGTCTTATGTTCCCTTTTTTTTTTTTTTTTTTTCTTCTTCTTTTTCTTTTTTTGGATTGTTTGTAAACTTCATTGAACTAAAATAAAAAATTTGATCGCAAAAAAAAAAAAAAAAAAAAAATTCCACTGGCACTTTGTGATGCCAATTGGAGGTCATCAAAGTTAATATTGAATCAATGTGTAACTTTGCAAGAACAATGTTGGACTTTGTAGTTTTCTTTGGACCCCTTCCCAATTGGCATCCATCCCACTTTGGATGGAGCAGCTCTCATTTAGATAGATATCTTTTTATTAATATTAATTTATTAAACCCCCCAATTCAATTCCATTCTTTTCATTTCATTTCAGTTCAGTTCAATTGTATTTATTTAGTCTCCTCCAGGCACTTAAAATTATAAGGTGAAGACCCTACAATAATACAGAAAAAACCCAACAATTAAAACAACCCTCTATGAGCAAGCACTTGGCGATAATGGGGAGGGGAGAGAGACAGGACAAAAGACACACTGTGGAAGAGAGCCAGACATTAATAACAACTAATAATTAAATGCAGAGCAGGGTATAAACAGAGTAAAAGAGGTGAATAAAAAAGAAATACTTGGTGCATAATGGGACAACCCCCCCAATGCAGCTGCTGCCCAGGATGAAACTTAATGACATTCATTCTGCATTAACACAGATTCATGTGGCATCTTTTGAAGAAAACAATCACTGGGTCAATCTGAAATAAATCTGGTGCAGTAATTTGTTTGGGAGCTGTTTTGGACCTTGGGTTCAGTGTAAGACCCTTGCTCAGCTCAACAGGAATTAGGCCTGCTGACATGAGCATTTTCCTTGAAGCACATAATATGACAACATGAGTGATGTTTTAATCTAAACAATCTTCACTATTGAAAAAGTGTCATATAAAAGATTGGTTGATTAAGTTTTGATCAAACTTTGGTTGGGCAAGACAATAAAGTCAGAAACACATATGTGTGTATGTATCTGTGTGCGTGTGTGTGTATGTGTGTGTTTCCTGACCAGCTGAGGCCTCTGATCTCTGTCGTTTTGAGCTGTGTAGGGTAAGGAGCAGTCGGCTGCTGCTCATCTGCAGCTCCAGTTTCTGCGGCTCTGGGCTTAGCCGTGCTGAGAATAGCATCCCATCAGGATTCCATGTCCTGAATTGGAAACGAATGGAGAAACCCTCCATGATGGCAGATGGTACAGCCATTGGCAATGACATGAAGCTGCTGCTGGAGCTCAGGAAGGTGCAGGCCACTAGCTGGGGCCATGAACATGCGAAGGTCACATTACCCTAGAGGATGACACACCCAAAGAGGTTGACTAGTACAACTTGATACTGAAGGATCCAGTCCAGTTTGGATACAAGAAGAATACACAGAATTGAGACTTGAATGAGACCCATAAGGTACATTTCTTATATTGTGTCTTATAACAATGTTGAAATTAAGCGCCACTACACTGTTCAAAAAAATAAAGGGAACACTCAAATAACACATCCTAGATCTGAATGAATGAAATATTCTCATTGAATACTTCGTTCTGTACAAAGTTGAATGTGCTGACAACAAAATCACACAAAAATCATCAATGGAAATCAAATTTATTAACCAATGGAGGCCTGGATTTGGAGTCACACACAAAATTAAAGTGGAAAAACACACTACAGGCTGATCCAACTTTGATGTAATGTCCTTAAAACAAGTCAAAATGAGGCTCAGTATCGTGTGTGGCCTCCACGTGCCTGTATGACCTCCCTACAATGCCTGGGCATGCTCCTGATGAGGTGGTGGATGGTCTCCTGAGGGATCTCCTCCCAGACCTGGACTAAAACATCCACCAACTCCTGGATAGTCTGTGGTGCAACGTGACGTTGGTGGATGGAGTGAGACATGATGTCCCAGATGTGCTCAATTGGATTCAGGTCTGGGGAACGGGCGGGTCAGTCCATAGCTTCAATGCCTTCATCTTGCAGGAACTGCTGACACACTCCAGCCACATGAAGTCTAGCATTGTCCTGCATTAGGAGGAACCCAGGGCCAACCGCACCAGCATATAGTCTCACAAGGGGTCTGAGGATCTCATCTCGGTACCTAATGGCAGTCATGCTACCTCTGACGAGCAAATGGAGGGCTGTGCGGTCCTCCAAAGAAATGCCACCCCACACCATTACTGACCCACTGCCAAACCGGTCATGCTGAAGGATGTTGCAGGCAGCAGATGGCTCTCCACGGCGTCTCCAGACTCTGTCACGTCTGTCACATGTGCTCAGTGTGTACCTGCTTTCATCTGTGAAGAGCACAGGGCGCCAGTGGCGAATTTGCCAAACCTGGTGTTCTCTGGCAAATGCCAACGGTGTTGGGCTGTGAGCACAATCCCTATCTGTGGACGTCGGGCCCTCATACCATCCTCATGGAGTCGGTTTCTAACCGTTTGTGCAGACACATGCACATTTGTGGCCTGCTCGAGGTCATTTTGCAGGGCTCTGGCAGTGCTCCTCCTGTTCCTCCTTGCACAAAGGCGGAGGTAGCGGTCCTGCTGCTGGGTTGTTGCCCTCCTACGGCCTCCTCTACGTCTCCTGGTGTACTGGCCTGTCTCCTGGTAGCACCTCCATCCTCTGGACACAGCAAACCTTCTTGCCACAGCTCACATTGATGTGCCATCCTAAATGAGCTGCACTACCTGAGCCACTTGTGTGGGTTGTAGAGTCTGTCTCATGCTACCACGAGTGTGAAAGCACCACCAACATTCAAAAGTGACCAAAACATCAGCCAGGTACTGAGAAGTGGTCTGTGGTCCCCACCTGCAGAACCACTCCTTTATTGAGTGTGTCTTGCTAATTGCCAATAAATTCCACCTGTTGTCTATTCCATTTGCACAACAGCATGTGAAATTGATTGTCAATCAGTGTTGCTTCCTAAGTGGACAGTTTGATTTCACAGAAGTTTGATTTACTTGGAGTTATATTGTGCTGTTTAAGTGTTCCTTTTATTTTTTTGAGCAGTGTATGTCCAGAAGAAAGAGGCTGCAAAAACACATGCACACACACACACATACAACCACCTAGAGCAAGTAAAAAGTCTGTTTCAACCCCTTTTTGAACAGGATATGCTTGTGCTAAATGTTGCCAAATGTTTCTCTGGCTGTTTCTTCTGAATTTCACTTACAGTTTTAGTCAGAATGGTTATTTTTCCAGGGTGGAATGATTGTATAACGTTCATTTTTAAGAAACAAGAATTGAGTCCCCAAATTCATATTTATTTTGTATTTCTTCTATTCCACACAGGGTCAAAAGTTTACATACAGACTTACACTCATTTCAATCTTTTAATAAATAAAGTGCTGAATGTTCTACATTGGCCTATTAACTAATTAATGATCATGATGGACTACAGTGGTTAGTTTCAGCATGAAACAGATTCGGTTGGACACCTTGGTGTTGGCTCTCAATGCGGTATTGCATCACTTCCTGTTCCTGTTTCGGAGCACAGTGTTTTGCTGTCTGTTAGCTGTTATATCTGTATAACTCGATTTATCTGGATAATAACATATTTTAGTGTAATCTTCACCTACTTTAAATAGCATACTCTTTGCTGAATCACCTGTATTCACATTACTCACTTTATTTGTTTTTATAAATTCGCTAGCTTAGCTCAGCTAGTAGCTTAGCCCTTAGCCGACTCACTACCAGCATGGCTTCTTCTCCTGTCTCTCCTGCACTTTCCTGCTCTGGGTGTCACATGTTTAGTTACTCCTCGGCCTCCTTTAGCAGTAACGGTACTTGTAATAAATGTAGTCTGTTTGTAGCTCTGGAGGCCAGGCTTTCTGAACTGGAGACTCGGCTCCGCACCCTGGAAAATCCTACATCTAGCCAGGCCCCTGTAGCGGGTGCGGACCATGGTAGCTTAGCCGCCGTTAGCTCCCCCCCAGCAGATCCCGAGCAGCAGGGAAAACAGGCCAGCTGGGTGACGGTGAGGAGGAAGCGTAGTCCTAAGCAGAAGCCCCGGGTACACCACCAACCTGTTCACGTCTCTAACCGTTTTTCTCCACTCGGCGACACACCCGCCGAGGAACAAACTCTGGTTATTGGTGACTCTGTTTTGAGAAACGTGAAGCTAGAGACACCGGCGACCATAGTCAAATGTCTTCCAGGGGCCAGAGCAGGCGACATTCATGGAAATTTGAAACTGCTGGCTAAGGCTAATCGTAGATTTGGTAAGATCGTTATTCACGTCGGCAGTAATGACACCCGGTTACGCCAATCGGAGATCACTAAAATTAATATTGACTCGGTGTGTAACTTTGCAAAAACTATGTCGGACTCTGTAGTTTTCTTTGGGCCCCTCCCCAATCAGACCAGGAGCGACATGTTTAGCCGCATGTTCTCCTTGAATCGCTGGCTGTCTGAGTGGTGTCCAAAAAATGATGTGGGCTTCATAGATAACTGGCAAAGTTTCTGGGGAAAACCTGGTCTTGTTAGGAGAGACGGCATCCATCCCACTTTGGATGGAGCAGCTCTCATTTCTAGAAATCTGGCCAAATTTATTAACCCTCCTAAAAACTGACTACCCAGGGTTGAGACCAGGAAGCAGAGTTGCAGTCTTACACGCCTCTCTGCAGCTTCTCTCCTCCTGCCATCCCCCCAAAACCCCATCCCCATAGAGTCGGTGCCTGCTCCCAGACCACCAAAAAACAAAGCGAAAATCAGCAAAAAGCTATTTAAGCATAAAAATTCAAAAACAATAAATAATACAGCTTCATCAACTGCACCAAAGAATAAAACAATTAAATGTGGATTGTTAAATATTAGGTCTCTCTCTTCCAAGTCCCTATGATTAATATGATTTAATAATTGATCAACGTATTGATTTATTCTGCCTTACAGAAACCTGGTTACAGCAGGATGAATATGTTAGTTTAAATGAATCAACACCCCCGAGTCACAGTAACTGTCAGAATGCTCGAAGCACAGGTCGAGGAGGAGGATTAGCTGCAATCTTCAATTCCAGCTTATTAATTAATCAAAGACCCAGACAAAGTTTTCATTCTTTTGAAAGCCTGACTCTTAGTCTTGTCCATCCTAATTGGGAAAATCAAAAACCTGTTTTATTTGTTATTATCTATCGTCCACCTGGTCCTTACTCAGAGTTTCTGTCTGATTTCTCAGACTTTTTATCTGATTTAGTGCTCAGTTCAGATAAAATAATTATAGTGGGTGATTTTAACATCCATGTAGATGCTGAGAATGACAGCCTCAACACTGCATTTAATCTATTGTTAGATTCAATTGGCTTCTCTCAAAATGTAAAGGAGCCCACCCACCACTTTAATCATACTCTGGATCTTGTCCTGACATATGGCATAGAAACTGAAGACTTAACAGTATTCCCTGAAAGCCCCCTCCTGTCTGATCATTTCTTAGTAACATTTACATTTACTTTAATGAATTACACAGCAGTGGGGAATAAGTTTTATTACAGTAGAAGTCTTTCTGAAAGTGCTGTAACTAGGTTTAAGGATCTAATTCCTTCATTGTTATGCTCTTCAGTGCCAACACAGTGCAGAGCAGCTACCTAAACTCTGCTCCCAGTGAGGTCGATTATCTCGTCAATAGTTTTACATCCTCACTGCGTATAACTTTGGATACTGTGGCTCCTCTGAAAAGGAAAGCTTCAAATCAGAAGTGCCTGACTCCGTGGTATAATTCACAAACGCACAGCTTAAAGCAGATAACCCGAAAGCTGGAGAGGGAATGGCGTCTCACTAAATTAGAAGATGCTCATTTAGCCTGGAAAAAGAGTTTGTTGCTCTATAAAAAAGCCCTCCGTAAAGCTAGGACATCTTACTATTCATCATTAATTGAAGAAAATAAGAACAACCCCAGGTTTCTTTTCAGCACTGTAGCCAGGCTGACAAAGAGTCAGAGCTCTGTAGAGCCGAGTATTCCTTTCACGTTAACTAGTAGTGACTTCATGGATTTCTTTACAAATAAAATTTTAAACATTAGAGAAAAAATTATTCATAACCATCTCAAAGATTATTCTTCATGTTCGGCTGCTTTCAGCACTGCTGGTATTTGTTTTGACTCTTTTGCTCCAGTTGATCTTTCAGAGTTAACTTCAATAGTTACTTCCTCCAAACCAGCAACATGTTTGTTAGATCCCATTCCTACTAGACTGTTCAAAGAAGTCTTTCCAATTATTGATGCTTCAATCTTAAAAATGATCAATCAGTCTTTATTAGTTGGCTATGTACCACAGACCTTCAAGGTGGCTGTAATTAAACCTCTGCTTAAAAAGCCATCACTTGACCCAGCTGTCTTAACTAATTATAGGCCAATCTCCAACCTTCCTTTTCTCTCAAAGATTCTTGAAAGAGTAGTTGTAAAACAGCTAACTGATCATCTGCAGAGGAACGGTTTATTTGAAGAGTTTCAGTCAGGTTTCAGAATTCATCACAGTACAGAAACAGCATTAGTGAAGGTTACAAATGATCTTCTTAGAGCCTCTGACAGTGGACTCATCTCTGTTCTTGTCCTGTTCGACCTCAGTGCAGCTTTTGATACTGTTGACCATAACATTTTATTACAGAGATTAGAGCATACGATAGGTATTAAAGGTACTGCACTGCAGTGGTTTGAATCATATTTATCTCATAGACTCCAATTTGTTCATGTAAATGGGGAGTCTTCTTCACACACTAAGGTTAATTATGAAGTTCCACAGGGCTCTGTGCTAGGACCAATTTTATTTACATTATACATGCTTCCCTTAGGCAGTATTATTAGAAAGCACTGCATCAATTTTCATTGTTATGCAGATGATACTCAGCTTTACCTATCAATGAAGCCAGATGACACATCAATTAATTAAACTGCAGGAATGTCTTAAAGACATTAAGGCCTGGATGACCTCTAATTTCCTGCTTCTAAATTCAGATAAAACTGAAATTCTTGTTCTCGGCCCCACAAATCTTAGAAACATGGTGTCTAACCAGATACTTACTCTGGATGGCATTACTTTGGCCTCCAGTAACACTGTGAGAAATCTTGGAGTCATTTTTGACCAGGATATGTCCTTCAATGCACATATTAAACAAATATGTAGGACCGCTTTTTTGCATTTGCGCAATATTTCTAAAATTAGAAACATCCTTTCTCAGAGTGATGCTGAAAAGCTCATTCATGCATTTATCCTTCTCCTCACATACAAGGTCTTGAATAATCAGGCACCATCTTATCTCAAAGACCTCATAGTACCATATCACCCCAACAGAGCACTTCGCTCTCAGACTGCTGGCTTACTTGTGGTTCCTAGGATACTTAAGAGTAGAATGGGAGGCAGAGCCTTCAGCTTTCAGGCGCCTCTTCTGTGGAACCAGCTTCCAGCTTGGATTCGGGAGACAGACACCCTCTCTATTTTTAAGATTAGGCTTAAAACTTTCCTTTATGATAAAGCTTATAGTTAGGGCTGGATCAGGTGACCCTGAACCATCCCTTAGTTATGCTGCTATAGGCCTAGTCTGCTGGGGGGTTCACATAATGCACTGTTTCTCATTCACCTTATTTACTTTGTTTATACTCCATTCTGCATTTAATCATTAATTGATATTAATCTCTGGCTCTCTTCCACAGCATGTCTTTCTCTCCCCTCAGCCCAACCGGTCGCGGCAGATGACCCCCCCTCCCTGAGCCTGGTTCTGCTGGAGGTTTCTTCCTGTTAAAAGGGAGTTTTTCCTTTCCACTGTCGCCAAGTGCTGCTCATAGGGGGTCGTTTTGACTGTTGGGTTTTCTCTGTATTATTGTAGGGTCTTTACCCACAATACAAAGCGCCTTGAGGCGACAGTTTGTTGTGATTTGGCACTATATAAATAAAATTGAATTGAATTGAATTGAATTGAATTGAATTGAATTTGTTTGTCCACTGACCACAAGTAGAAGGATCTCAGTGAAGCTCCAAACAGGATTGTAGATTTACACAAACTGGGAAGTTGGAGCCATTTTTAAACCTGTAGATTCCATGATCATGAATTCAAACAATTTCACACAAGTGCAAATCATTCCTATGTGTCACCATTTTCCCAAGGTCTGAAAGAAGACCCAAACTGCCAGTCTAAAATTAGAGGATGTTCAGGAAAAACACAGCACCGCCAAGGCTAAAGCCTGCCATGAACTGGAAATCCTGGAACACCAGCGTCACTGTCCACAGCAAAACAAGTTTTACATCACCATGGTGCCAACTCATAGAGAAGCCCCTGTTCCAAAATCAACAGTTTCAAGCACAACTGAATTCTACAGCTGCCCACGTGAAGAAGCCAAATGCCTTCTGGAAAAAAAGTTTTATGGTCAGATAACAAAAATTGAACCATCTGGCCACAATGACAAGAGGCGAAGTAAAGGTGAACCTTTCAAATATAAGAACACTGTCAAGCACAGCGGTGGTATCATCATGCTCTAGGGCTGTTTTACTGTCAGTGATACTGGTACATTCTACAAAGTAGATGAAATATGAAGGAAGAGGACTACTTCCAATTTCTTCAGCTTCACCTCAAATCAGCAGCTAGAAGTCTGAACCTTGGACAAAAATGAGTGCTCCAACAGGACAATCATCCCAAACAAATCATCCCAAATATATATATATATATATATATATATATATATATATATATATATATATATATAGCGGCCATTCGGCCACTGAGGCACCTCAGAACTGGATCTTACGCAGCTCAAAGAGGTCTTAAAAATAACACAATGTCCATACAGAAATGCATTTGGGTCAGTTTATTCTCCATTACGCAGCAAACTTACAGACATAAGCAATTTAGTCTGCAGCCTCTCTGTCGCCTGGTAAAAAACCGTATGACCCGGTGCCTGCTGACCCCTCCCACTTGACCTACTTAAGTAAATTAAGTGTACGCCTACTTAGCCATAAACCCAAAAAGTGAACCCAAATTTATCAAAAGAAAAATAAACCATAAACTTTTTGGGGGGGGGGGCATGTCATGTCTGGCAGTTTTCACAATCAAAATGATGATCCCAATGCACTATTGTACCAAACGTATTTGCTTTTACAAGAAGTGCTCTATAAGTTTTCTATAGGCTATTCTTGTCAATTGTATTTTTATTTTTATTTTATTTATTCTTGCCAGAGCTGACAGGCAGGGAAAGAAGAAGAGAGACAGAGAGAAGAGAAGCGGCCCCAGAGCATGATGCTGCCACCACCATATTTGACAGTGGGGATGGTGTGTTCAGAGTGATGTGCAGTGTTAATTCTCTGCCACACATAGCGTTTTGCATTTTGGCCATAAAGTTCAATCTTGGTCTCATCTGACCAAAGCACCTTGTTCCACATGTTTGCTGTGTCCCCAACATGGATTCTGGCAAACTGCAAATGGGACTTTTTATGGTTTTCTGGTAACGCTTTCTTTTTAGGGCCCGCCCTTAGGCCGTAACTATCCTGTAAGTAAATTTTAATTATGTGGAATTACGCCGTAATTATGTTTAATTCCGCCGTAATTATTTTTTAATTCCGCTGTAATTATTTTTAATTCTGCGTAATTATTTCTAATGCTGCCGTAATTATTTTTTAAAAAATTAAAATAATTAAAAAATAATTACGGCAGAATTTAAAATAATTACACCCTAATTAAAAGTAATTCAGCCATAGTAAAAAAAATTATATTTATTATTTATATTTATATATTTATTATTTGGGAGATGCTGTAGGGCATTTTGGAATTCAGACTTTGAGAGAGGTGAATCCAGAGCTGCAACCTGTTCCTCATTTAGCTTTGGTCGATTTATACTGTTAATTAATTCTTCAATAGCAGTATCAGATGGATTAATCTGTGGTGGGTATAAGGATTCATAAAAGTCTTTGAAGCATTTATCTAATTATTGTGGGTCATGAGTAATGTTACCAGTTGAGTCTTTAATAGAAGGAAGCTGTTTTTTCTTTATTCATTTCTTTATTATAAAGGAGGTCATACAAATGCAAATCAAGTACTCACCAGTGGTCTACCCCTCCCAACAGTTGTAACCAACATATTTTTATTTTGAGATATATATAATCAAATTTACATTATCATCTTTTAAGCCTTTTTCCATTACAATGTAGCTACATATAAATTATTATACAGCGAAACATTCAAACAAGACTAAACTCACAAGAAATCATTCTAATTTATAAATTAGTATTATCTAGTTGGAAATATACTTTTGGACGTTTTCAGCTTTTGTCCCTTTTTCCAATAAGGCTGTGAGCTTCTGTCTGTGAGCCTTTGTCATGGAGTTTTTTGTGAACCCTGAACTTTAGTGGACTGAGGGAGATAAACAAAGGCTATAACTTGATTTTGGTGACACCACAAGCATTATTTTCATTGAAAAGCATACTCAGTTTTCAGTCTAATTCACTGTAACAAAAAGTCTATCATAAAAATTTTAATGCAACAGTCACCTTCTGAGTTGTCCTGCTTAAACGGACAGTGGATGTGTCTACAACACATTTTCAAGCTCATAAGGGGTCGTTTTGACTGTTTTCTCTGTATTATTGTAGGGTCTTTACCCATGCGCGTAATTTGCAGGGGGGATAGGGGGGTTATGACCCCCCCCAATAATCTTATCCAATCACTATAACCGCCCCACCCCCACCCCCACCCCCAATAAAGTCACATCATTTCGATTTACAAAAAACATCTTACATGAATAACATGTTAATTTTCTTTATTCATTATAAATTTTATGTAAAATACTAGCATGTTTAATCATTCGGTAATGTAACCCCCCTCTCCCCACAAAAACTTGGTATCACCCAACCCACTTTCGCTACCAAGCGGCATCGTTCAGTTTGCTTGTAAAACTAGCTGCTGGAGAGGGGTGTAGTCTGAAGAAATGAAAAGCCCAACAAAAAGTGGACAACCAACAATTTTTCATTGTTGGTCAACAACATCTCCTTGTAAATGAATGATTTGAAGCTACCGCAGTCTTGAAATGCTCTAATATTAAATAAATTAAGTACACAGCTGCAGCTCTCTTGTTGTCTTTAGGTAATTTTGACCTGATTTCAAAATTTACAATGTCATGTATGTACATTTAAGCATAATTGCTGAAGATGGCATGAAGGGTTTTAGTCTGCTCTTGTTTAATTACTAATGGCTATATGTGTCCTAGCCAAATTATAGTGCACAAGGTAAATACATACACTTGGAAAATTGAGAAATTTAGGTGTGTCATATACATTCTAAAAGTGTCAGATATTTGTTACTGTTGGAAAAAATGTGAAAAATGTAGCCTTTTCTTAATTGTTGAAGGTGCAGAGTAAATACAAAGAAAGTTAAATGAATGCATAGTAAAAGCATTACAATGTATTTCTAATACAGTTAATCCAAAATCTCCTGAATCCTTTTAGAAAAGTAAATGATTTAATAAATAAATAAATAGGCAGAGAGCTTAACCCCCCCCCAATGTCAGACCCAAAGTTACGCCCTTGTCTTTACCCACAATACTGTTTGTTGTGATTTGGCGCTATATAAATAAAATTGAATTGAACTGAAATGAAATGAATTGAATTCCGTGTGGCAGCTTCCTCGCCTGTGATTGGACAATACAGATCACATGCGGGATCCCGCTGGAGGTCTGCAAGACCAAAGGAAATCAGTGCGGTCGTTCTCTTCCGTTCAAACTGAATGGCGTTCTTTGTCTACGCTGCTTTCCTGGTACGACAATGGAGGTCGTCTATATTTCAACACCCCAGAAGCTCCTTGTGAAAGCGGGCCTCAGTGATGAGACCGCATGATTACATGTGTGATTACACACTGCGCAGCTTATACAGTGTTTTTCTGACTGTGATGTGAATTTCTGTATTTCTGAAATGCTGTGTAAACTGCGTAGTGTGTCCAGTTTCTCAGCAAAAAGCACAGCTGCAAACACAGTGGTGGAGACCTGCTCTGACTTTTATTTAACCTGAAAAATTTGCATTTTCATCAGCTTGTCAAGTCAAGTCAAGTCAAGTTTATTTATAAAGCACGTTTAAAAACAACAGCAGTTGACCAAAGTGCTGTACATTTAAGATAAATAAAATAACTTAAAACACAATGTAAAAGAGATAGTTAAAACAGGAAGCATAAAATTATAAAAACAAAAATAAAAATAAAAGAAAACAACATCAGTAATGTATCCAGTACTCATTTTGATTTAAAAGCCAAAGAATAAAAATGGGTTTTCAAACGAGATTTAAAGATGTCAACTGTAGGGGAGGTCCTGATGTGAAGGGGCAGCTTGTTCCATAATTTTGGAGCAACGACTGCAAAAGCCCGATCACCTCTATGTTTTAATCTTGACCTCGGTACAGTTAAGAGCATTTGCTCAGCAGACCTCAGTGATCTGATGGGAGTGTGCAGGCTTATAAGATCAGAGAGGTAGGTAGGTGCTAACCCATGCAACGCCTTAAAAACAAATAATAAAACCTTAAAATCAATTCTAAAACTGACTGGTAACCAGTGTAAGGATGCAAGTATGGGGGATATATGGTCTCGTTTATGAGTGCCGGTTAGTAATCGTGCTGCTGCATTTTGAATCAGTTGCAGACGACGAAGTAGCGACAGACTGACACCTGAATAGAGACTGTTACAGTAATCGAGTCGAGATGAAATGAAAGCATGGATAGCTTTCTCAAAATCCGTGGAACAGAGAAATGGCTTCACCTTTGCAAGCAGACGAAGATGGAAGAAGCTAGATTTGATGACGGTATTAATGTGCTTGTCAAAACTAAGATTTGTGTCAAGGATCACCCCCAAGTTCCTTGCACAGGGTTTATTATATATCTTTAAGGGGCCAAGGTCATAGAGGTCAGGGGTACCAAACACAATGACCTCGGTTTTCTGATCATTTAATTTAAGAAAGTTTTGAGCCATCCATGTTTTAACTTCCTCCAGACAGTCCAGTAAGGCCTTCAAAGGACTCACTGAGTTTTTTTTCAGTGGCAGATAGATCTGCGAGTCATCTGCATAACAGTGGAAGGGGATGCAGTGTTTTTTAAAGACTGAACCCAAGGGGAGCATATAAATTGAAAAGAGGGCTGGGCCAAGAATGGACCCCTGGGGCACCCCACATGAGAGCAGGCTTTCAGAGGAAGAAATCTCTCCCAGCCTAACTGTAAAACTTCTGTTCGTTAAATAGGATTTGAACCATTTAAGTGCAGTCCCTTTAATACCAACAAAGTGCTCCAGTCGAGATAAAAGGATACCATGATCTATGGTATCAAAGGCAGCACTAAGGTCTAAGAGTACTAAAATGGCAGAGTCCCCCAAATCAGTAATAGTTAAAAGGTCATTTAAAACTTTTAAAAGTGCGGTTTCAGTACTGTGATATGCTTTAAACCCAGACTGGAATACTTCAATAACACCATTTGGTCTAAGAAGGTCTGGAGCTGAAGGAGGACAACTTTCTCCAAGACTTTTGAAAGAAATGGCAGTTTAGAAATTGGTCTGAAGTTGGATAAAATGGTTGGGTCAAGGTTTTGTTTTTTAAGAATAGGTTCTACCACAGCGTGTTTAAAATCAGCAGGGACACAACCAGAATTAAGACTGCTATTGATAATAGACAGCACACTCTTTCCCACTGTGTAAAAAACATCCTTTAGTAGGCGAGATGGAATAATATCTAAAGGACATCTTGTGGGTTTCAACTGGTTGACTACTTCATTCAGCAGTGAGAGAGACACGGGCTCAAAGTGGTCAAAGGTAGTAGCGGTTATTGTGTGAACAGATGGGTCGGTGACAGGAGGGATAATATGAGACCTAATATTAGCTATCCTATCAACAAAAAATCTTAGTAATTTTTCACACACAGCTTTAGACGCAACAAGAGGAGGAGCACCGGGAGGATTTAGAACAGAGTTAATAACAGTAAATAAAATGCGTGGTCTGTGACAGTTATTAGACACAATCTCAGAGAGATACTTTGTTTTTGCTGCTCTTACAGCTCTCTGATAGTTCAGTAAAGATTCTCTGAGCGCATCAAAAGACACTTGAAGTTTATCCTTTTTCCATTTACGTTCGGCTTTTCTACACATCTGTCTGAGTTCTCTGGTGCCACTGTTCAGCCAAGGCTCAGTTTTAAGTTTTGGTCTCCTGATTTTGAGAGGAGCAATGGTGTCAAGGATTTCTGAACAGGTGGAATAGAACAGAGAAAGTAAGTCGTCAGTGTTCAGCTGGCTGGGCCAATCAAGAAGTACTGCATTGTAGCTATTTTGATAGCAACGAATAAAGTGATCAGCAGTAACTGAATTAACCATACGAGATCGGTGTGTAGTAGGGTTTAATATTTTTCCCGAAAATGACATGAATCAAATCCCGGGAAATGACGAGCCATTTCCCGGGAATCCCGGGAAAAAGTTTATTTATTTATTTATTTTAATTAGGCCTTCTGTAGCCTGTGTCGGCCTTAACCTATTGTGATATTGTAGAGGTAGCTTTCCAGCTATGTCCTGTTATGCCCAGTAGGGGGCAACGTTGGCTTGATTAACGCAATAAAACCTACATCTCGGCATTTGAGTGCTCGAGCTATGCGGTGTTGTATCGTTCCTCAACACTCCCTTAACAAATATAATTCGAATATTCCTCCATTGTACATGGAATTATACCAAGATATTTTACAACTGCTGGTGCAAAACAATACGGTTCATCTCCACAGCATTGATAATGGCTCAGCCACGCTGTCGTGGCGACATCTGTTACACTGTATCTCCACCAGTGGAACGCTGTAATAGTCATTGAAAAGTTAACTACCGTACTACACTATAATATGGCATAACACAGGGCCTTGAGTAATGCACTACGACTTGGTCATTGCCATTCTGGCAACAGCAAATTTATAACACCGTGTCTGAGGGTTAAAGTAGGTTCGCTGTGAATCGTCTTTTGAAAAACTGGCCAATCCTTATAGCCTAAAAAATATACATTTTACTCAACTCCATTTTAAAAGCGAAATATGTTAAAGCAATCTATTTCATGATAATTTCTTCACCCATTAGGCCCGTATCCTAATTCATGGTTGTTAGTAAGCGGCTGCAAACGAGGAAAAGAAACACTCGAAGTTAAACAGATATTTCTTTATTGTTCAGGGCAGGCATATTTTATAGGCTATATAATGCAATATAACAATATATAATAATATAAAATTATATAATACAAAATACCTTAGGGTAAACACATTGCCTACGATTTTAACAAATTAAAGAGGAAAAAAGTACAACTGTGTAATACCTCTATTAAAACGCTTGCGATGAAGGCTGAAGCCTTAAACGGAGGCTGAACGTGCCTGAAATGAAGAGTAATGCTTTTCGCATTAAACGAACCCTTCTCTCAATATTTCCTTAAATTTAACATTCTGAAGCTTTCTTTTCTTTCTGAAAGTCAAATCGACGCGCGCGACTTTTTTCCCGGTTTCCCGTCTAACGTTTCCCGGGAAACGGGAAATGGTTCTGATCGCATTTCCCGGGAATCCCGGATCCCGGGATTAAACCCTAGTGTGTAGGCACATCAGGTTTGGCTGACTGACATGAAAGTGAAATCTCAAATATTACAGGCATGTGATCAGAAAAATTAACTTCACAAATTTCAATGTCACAGAGAGGCAGGCCACTAGACAGTACAAGATCCAGAGTATGTCCATGTTCGTGTGTCGGGCCTTCAACTAACTGCGCAAAATTAAAAGAGTCCAAGACATTTAAGAAATCATTAGTCATGGGCGCATTTAAGCAGCAGACATGAATATTAAAATCACCTAGGATTAATACACTGTCATATTTCGGCATAATTCCTGCCAGAAATTCAGAGAAGTCCTGGATAAAATCCTTGTTGTATTTCGGTGGTCGGTAAACCAGTGTGCACAGTACAGGGGTGGACAGCTTGATTTCAAATAACTGCAGTTCGAAGCTGGAGTAAACATCAGCTGTTAGCTGCCGGCAGCTGAAGCTGTTTTTATAGACAGTAGCTAGCCCTCCGCCTCGGCCCGTTAACCGAGGAGAACTGAAATAGTGACAGCCTGGAGGGACAAGTTCAGAAAACGGGCTCAACTCACCCAAGCTTAGCCAAGTTTCCGTCACTAGGAGAAAATCCAAGCCTCGAGAGGTGAAGAAGTCATTCAGGATAAAAGTCTTATTGGCTAGAGACCTAGCATTAACCAGGGCAAGCCTGGCTAAAACAGAGTTGCTATCCGGCTGCGATGCACAACCCAGGGGGCGAAGATTCCGGTGATCCACTCCACCTCTACGGAGACGGGGTGAGGGATGCCGAGGAAGCTGGACAGTAGGTCGTGGAGCCACAGGTACAATCCACCGATAAGCGGGTTCCAGTGATCGCCAAGATATGGTCCACTTGGGGTCCGGGGCAAGACAGTTCAGAAAGTCGCGGGGGTTGACCATCGGGGAGTGTTTAAACTTCGCTGACACACCACCTCGTTTCCCTCGTTTCCTGTGGCGTTTCTTGTTTGCATGAAGACAAAGTGGGCTGCGGCGAAGGTACAGAGGCACAGTCTCCAGCACAGGTGGGACTCGAAACTCCTGACGTCCTGGAAGTAGTCGATATTGCTCTTCAACAATGACTTTGATAGTTAGAAGGAATTGGCGGTCATAAACCAAAAAAGTGGAGACATTACTGAAGAGAAACAAAGCGAAAATAAGCAAAACAGGTAACAGCTGACGGCAAGCCACACACACCGGCGCCATCTTGAATCCAATGAGAGGGTAACCCCCCTTGAAATATATTCACTTTTAATTTTATAAAATATGATTTTATATCTTATTTAATGTGATGAGGAAAAGGTGGCTGTATTCTGGCCATTCAAATTTACATTGCTGATTCAAATTATTATTTTTAATCCTGTTCACCAACTCAGACTGTCTCTTCAGTTTTGGCCTGTCCTATGATTGAGTCTGACACCCCTGCTAGCTGGTATCTCAATTTGTGTCTGTCTAAGCTGTTCTTGCCTACATCCCCAGCCAATCATAAAAGAGCAGCTGAATAAGAAACCAATCACAGAGTGCAGCTGTGGTGATGAGCTCAGCCAATGGCTGTGAGTCTCAGATGGAACAGAAGGAAAGTGGAACTGGCAGCAGGTGACAGCATCAGAGAGAAGTAGTAAAGAGTTGGTCCTTATAAGCAAATTACGTATCATTGGGTATGTTTAAGTGGTCATATGGAAATTCACAAGCTTTTCTAGTGGGTATACGGCATATACCAGCGTATCACGTAGACTACACTACTAGTTCAAAGTTTTCCAAACGCAGCCTCTGTAACATAAATTGTGTCTTCTTATCACTTATTTAATTTAACTCCAGTTTCAGTTTCCTTAGGTTGTTAATTATATGTTCTTGTGGTGAGGCAGCATAGGCAGTTTCTAAAGATTTAATTTTCTGTTCTAATTCTAACACAAGTGTTTTTTCTTTATTTTTCTTATGCGAGCAGTAAGATATTATTTTGCCCCGCATTACTGCCTTTCCTGCTTCCCAAAGAACACATGGTGATATTCCTGGCAGATCATTATTTTCTAAATATGCTGACCACTCCTTTTTGAAATAATTAATGAAATCTTGTTCTTTAAGTAATGATGTATTAAATCTCCAGTTCCTGATTGGTGGTGTGACTCTTTTCTGTGTCAGAGACATAGACACCGGTGCATGATCACTGATAGTGATAGGGTGGATCTGAGTGTCTGTGATATCCATCTTCATGGAGCTGATAACTAAAAAGTAATCTAAGCGGGAGTGAGAGTGATGTACTGGTGAGAAAAAACCATAATCCCTCAGAGTGGGGTGATGTGAACGCCAAGCATCACAAAGACCAAAATCCTTCATGTACTGTTTAAGAATGTCTGCAGACTGCCAGTTCCTCTGACTCACTGCTGTACTGAGCCTGTCAGTATCTGCATTAAGTACCAGTATAAAGTCTCCTCCTAATATAAGTGTGGTGTCAGAGTGATCAGAGAGTGAAGTGAAGAAGGTATGAAAGAAGGAGGGGTCATCAATATTTGGCTCAAATTATATTTAATTACCTTTTCATTCAAAACAACACACTTACATGCTATGTCCAAGCAAAACTGTGGTTAAAGCAGTAGGTGTGTATTTTCTTATCTTGGGGGAAGGGGAAGGGGTCTCAAGAGTTCTTAGAGCTCTCCTGTATTTCTGTTAACACATCTGTGTGAGACACCGCATTCTTAAAACAGTAGCTGCCACTAATTTGCAGTCACAAAGACAAGGTGACCAAAGCAATCTGCACTCACATGAAATCCATAAGGTAATATAACTCCTCACAGGCACATGTGGTTTGACCATCCATTCCCAGTAGCAGGATCTGAGCATCACAGTAAAACTTCTGAATACTCAGCTGTTTTTATTCGACCATAATAAAGCCTATTGGCTCTGTGAAGCCATTATTGCAGCAGGCTCTTATCATCCTTTTATAACCACATTATAAGTTCCCAAAGTTTGACTCAATAAAGTCAGAAAATAAAGTCAAAAGTCAAAGTCTTGTGTATACCCTAATAGTCAGCTAAAAAATAAAGTAGCCATGTGGGCTGTAAACTGTTTTATTCATAAAAACAATAACTTCATATGTCACAAATCACTATTTTATAATGCAATGCTGTTTTTGATCAATGTAAGCTCAGCATAAATCCCAGATAAGTGGAATTTGATAACAACATGAGCACAGCTATTTTCCTAAACACTAAGGACTGTTAGAAGTCCCTTTAATCATTAACGATATGTGTTATAACACACTTCAATCAATGTGTATATTGAATGAGACATGCTCGATAGGACAATTTTCTGTATTGTGACAATGTCAATCAGATCAATCAGAATCAATCAGAATCTTTATTGTCATTGTACACAGAAGTTGCACAACGAAATTTAAAATGCATTCCTTTTAGGTGCCTCAGACAATAAATAATAAAATAATAAAAATATGAGTGATAAAAATGATTACTAAAATACAGTGCACAATAGTAAATTAAGATGAATCTAGCCCCAATACACACACCAACGCACGCACACAGTCAGCACTACCACCCCACATCACTGTCCAAACCACACAGAGTTCAGTTCAATGATAGCCCTGGCATAAAAGCTGTTCCTCAGTCTGTTTGTTCTGGCCTTCATTGTCCTGAAACGTCTGCCTGATGGCAGTAGCTGAAACAAGGAGTGTCCAGGGTGTGAGGGGTCCTGGAGGATGTTCTGTGCCCTCCTCTGGCAGCGGGCATTGAACAGTTCCTGGAGGGAGGGCAGGGGACAGCCTATGATCTTTTGAGCCGTGTTGATGATTCGCTGGAGTGTTTTCCTGTCTGCTGCTGTGCAGCTGTTGAACCACACGCACAGACAGTAGGTCAGGATGCTCTCTACACAGCAACGGTAGAAGGACACCAGCAGATTCTGGGTCAGATAGTTGCTCCTAAGAACCCTCAGGAAATGCAGTCTCTGTTGGGCCTTCCTGTAAATGCTGGTCGTATTGATACTCCAGGTCAAATCATCCTGCAGATGTACTCCCAGGAACCTAAAATCTGAAACCAGCTCCACTTCATCCCCCTCAATGAACAGAGGTTGAATGACATGTGTTGTCCTCCTAAAGTCTACTACCATCTCCTTTGTCTTAGTGGTGTTCAGGATCAAGTTATTCTCACTGCACCACCTTGACAGCCGCTGCACCTCGTCCCGGTATGCTGACTCATCCCCGCCTGATATGAGCCCCACCACAGTGGTGTCATCCGCAAACTTAATGATGCAGTTACTGGCATGTATGGAGGTGCAGTCATGTGTGTAGAGGGTGAAGAGTAGGGGACTCAGCACACAGCCCTGTGGAGAGCCGGTGCTGAGGCTGATGGCTGAAGAGAGGTGGGGACCTACTCTTACCCTCTGGGAACGGTCTGTCAGGAAGTCCTTGATCCAAAGACAGGTGGAGCGTGGTATCCCCAGATCTGACAGTTTAGTCACCAGTCTGCCAGGAAGGATGGTGTTAAACGCCGAGCTGAAGTCCACAAAGAGCAGCCGAGCGTAGTTCCCCCCCTGCTCCAGGTGAGAGAAGGCAGAGTGGAGGGCCGTGGCAATGGCGTCCTCTGTGGACCGGTTGGCTCTGTAGGCAAACTGGTGGGGGTCTAGTCTGGGAGAGAGACTGGAGATGACGTGAGCCCGGACAAGCTTTTCAAAGCACTTCATAACAATTGGTGTTAGTGCTACTGGCCTGTAGTCATTCAAACCTCTGATAGTGTTCTTCTTGGGGATGGGGACGATAATGGAGGACTTCAGGCAGGAAGGGACAGCAGCCTGGCTCAGGGACTGGTTAAAAATGCTGGTAAAAATGCCAGCCAGCTGAGCCGCACAGACCTTCAGTATCCGTCCAGAGACACCATCGGGCCCCACAGCTTTCCTGGGGTTCACAGTTTCCAGCATACGCCTCACCTCTTGCTCTTGCAGCCTGAGGATGCTGCTGCTGCCTGCTGAGGGATGTTGGATGGCTGTCTCTGATTGCTGTACCTCAAAGCGTGCAAAGAAGCTGTTCAGCTCCTCTGCCAGATTGATGTTACGCTGATCAACTAACAGGCTGGGTTTGTAGTTCAAAATATGCCGAACCCCTTGCCACACCTGCCTGAAGTCGTGGCTCTGGAAACAGTCCTCAATCCTCCTCTTATACACAGCCTTGGCCTCCCTGATGCCCCTCTTCAGGTTGGCTCTGGCAGCGCTGTAAAGCGCCCCATCACCAGCTCTGAAGGCGATGTTCCTTTCTCTGAGTAAGCTCTGCACCTTTCCATTCATCCATGGCTTTCTATTTGGAAAAACCCGGATATTCTTGTCCACAGTTACAGTGTCGGTGCAGAACTTGATGTAGTCCAGAACAGCCGAGGTATACTGCTCCAGGTCCTGGTGCTTGAATACGTCCCAGTCAGTTGTTTCAAAGCAGTCCTGCAGCTGTTGAGAGGCACCTTCAGGCCAGGTCTGAACAGTCTTAGATGTAGAAAGAGCAGTTTTGCTGAGGGGGGTGTATGCTGGAATCATAAGCAGGGACAGATGGTCTGACTGGCCCAGATGTGGCAGTGGCACAGCCCTGAAACCCAGCTTGATGTTAGAGTAGACTTTATCCAGTGTGTTGTTCCCTCTTGTAGGGCATTTAACATGCTGATGGAACTTGGGTAGAACAGTCTTTAATCGACATGGTTAAAGTCTCCTGCAATGATGTGTACAGCCTCAGGATATCTGCTCTGTTGACTGCAAACCGTGTCATGTAAGAGACTAACAGCCGAGTTAGCATTAGCATCAGGGGGAAGATAAACAACAGTGATCAAAACAGCTGTAAACTCACGGGGCAGATAGATGGGCCTGCATTTAACAGTCATGTACTCCAGGTCCGGAGAGCAGTGGCTGTTCACAGTCATACTGTCTGTACACCAGCTGTTGTTTACATACAAGCACACACCCCCTCCTCTGCTCTTACCGGAGGTCCGCATTCTGTCATGCCGGTGCGTTGTCCTGCCGGCTAGCTCGATGGCTGCATCAGGAATGGATGAATGAAGCCAGGTCTCAGTGAAGAGCAAAACGCAGCAGTCCTTCACGGTCCTGTTTGTAGCCACCAGCAGTCTCAACTCATCCATTTTATTCGGGAGTGATCTTACATTGGCGAGGAAAACACTGGGTAACGGAGGTCTATGAGGCCGTTTACGTAGCCTCTCCAAAACGCCAGCTCTGCCGCCTCTTTTCTGCCTCCTTTCTCTGCGCCGTCTCCGTCGGCGACCCCCCCTCACAGGGATGATGAACCACAAAGAGCCAGGTGGTCTGGCGATGTCCACCGGGATGTTGTGAGAGTGGAGGAAGTCAGCCGTAACCGCCTGCTCACTTTGTCCTCCTATATGTAGGAGTTCGTGCCGTCTGTATGTTATAATGTCCGCCCGACATAATGGTGATGTGTTGAGCCACAGCTGAAGCACACATAACAACATACACAATTTCACAGAGCACCGAAAAGGAGAGCACTGAGCCGCTGCGACTATGCGCGCCGCCATCTTGAAAATAGTAGAAAAAATGTCCACCCAACACTCCTATGTTTAATTCAAATCCACAACCTGATGGTTAAGCCTAGCTTTGCTTTGGATAAATAAACTTTTTTTTTTTTTTTACTAAATTTGGATGGTCAGTGGTTTTATTTTTTTCCTGAAAGGATCTATACCAGCTTTCAGCACCATAGGTTATATCCTCTTCACTGTAAAATCCTGAGTGTCACATAAGCAGTGTCAGAGCATATGAACTCTATAAGAGTCAGTTCAACACCAGTGAGTGTATAAAATGCCTCCTTATGTTCTGCAGTGCTGGTGAGAATATTCAGTTAAAATAGATTTTTTTAAAATACCTCTTCGCACTGTAACTTGTCAAGTTGTCAAGGAAATTAATCTGTCACAGTTCTTACAGATGAAGCTGCTCAAAATGGTCGGCTGATCCTTGAGAGGATCTTGGCCGGTCCTCGGTCGAAATGAAATCCCCCGCTCATGACGTAGTCATGGGTGGGAACGCCCCTAAGCAGCATTTGGGAAAACTGGTGGTAATGTCTTGTGTATCCACCAGGAGGAGCAGTGATAGTGGAAGCGCTTTCACTTACAGCCCGCTATGCTGTATTTAATTCATACATATTACATTTACTCAGGGGTTCTATGATTCTAACAGACTCATAATGTTGAACCTTTCTGTAAAACACTGATATAAATATTTGCTTGCTGCCAGTAAAGTAGAGGATGTAGACACAGAACAAGGTTACTAATGAACGTGACAGCATGAAACAATTATTTAACTGCACGGCTCATGTTTGTAAACAAAAAAAATCCAAAATGTAAACATGAATTGATTATTGCTGAGTTCTGTCAGTGAACGGCGCATTTATACGACAGAGAGCAGCAGGATTGTTCAACAATGATGTACGTGAGTGTGTAGTCTGCTCTGAAGAAATATGGCAGAAATATGTGGAGCTCTGTTCAAACATTAAGGGTGAAGACTCAGTGAAAAGCTACTTTAGGGGAGGGACCCAAAGACTTGGCTCTAACATTTACGGGAATAATCCCGGTGACGTGCTGGATGTTGTGCCAAAAAGTGATCGTCTACCAAAAAAACTATTTCTGGTATTTGCCAGAAAATGATTGGCTGTATTTAAAAGGCTGTAAATGACTTGTTGACCTATAATCTGCTTTACAAATTAACAGTCACAGAGACACGGTCGCAGTCATGCCACCGTGAAAACGACCAAATACAACAACAGGCACATGTTCCAAAACAGTGTCCAGCTGAATACTGCAGTATTTATTCATTTATAGGTACAAAAAACTGTGTATGCTGACAGGTAGGAGAGAGTGAACAGGGCGTTAATGTTCGGTCTGAATAACCCTAAGCCGATGAATAAATAAATGAACACACTAATTCCACGATGTTCTATCACCAGTTTTACAAATAATTTATAGACTGCATAATTTTAAAATGTAGTAGACTGCCTGCGACAAACCACTTTGTCTTTTTCTGTAAATTAAAATTGCGCTCTGAAAGCGGCACTCAAAAGAGAGAGTGTCCGCTCCTTTGGATAAAATAAATTAACACTGCGTATCTCTGGTAAATCGCTACAGTGATTTTAAGGGCAGAAACTACCTTTGCAGACAAGTAAGAGCCCAGACTATCATTAGCATTACAGAGGATTCTTCTGTGGAAGGAAGTCTCCCTCTCTCCCACCCCACTGTGGACCGCTGTGGCCGGCTCACCAGCTGAGTGCGGCAATTTTAAGAGAGTTGTAATAGGCATACAGTTTAAGTATGCCCATTAAGACAGTAGTTCGGTGAGCCCTCTTCGGAGGAAACAACAGAAAGTATTTATGACAGTAAAAACAGTCCAGACCACGTTTTTGCTCTGTGATGCAAATCACAGTGAAACCTTTTCACCTCTCAGTGATCAGGTGTGAAAAAAACACTTCCTGCAGCCAAGAAGCTCCCCGCCACCCTCATCTCTGTGTCTGTAGAAATTTCTGAGCGAACCCGACTGATAAAATTCGGTCATTAAACTTTTGGATGCATTCAGGAAAACTCCGACACTTTGACACTCAGACCATTCTTGTTAACTTGGGGCAGTAAAGGGAGCACGGACTCTACTCGGGAGAAACTTGCGGTTTCAACACCAAAAAATAAACCACCAAAAAACTGAACGTCAACTTGAAAAACCTTAAATTTACGGAATTCATAAAGTGTTCTAAGCTGGATTTTATTGGTGGTCTTTGAATGTCCCATTTTCCAGAAAGCACCATGAGTTTTGCTCTCAGTCACATCACCCAGACCGTTTCCCTGCCCCCACCTCCATAAATTTAGCACTGGTCTAATTCACTTTAATTTGGTGGCTCAGTACTCCAAAATCTCTAATTTCTTTATATTTTACAGGAAATAGGTGCAGCCATTTATTGAAACATACATGAATGCAGTTTATAAGGTTGAAAATGGAGCCTGAAAGCCTGTATTTAGTATGACCTTTATTCTTCAGCACAGTCTGATCTCTCTGAGGCAGCTTTCTGTAATTTCTGAAGTAGTCTTCAGGAACAGTTCTCCAGGCTTCTTGAAAGTCATCCAAAGCTCTTCTTTGGATGTTACTGTCTTTTGTTAATTTGCTGCCAGGATGCTCCCACACTGCTTCAGTAATGTTGAAGTCTGGGCTCTGAGGAGCCCAATCTATGACTGATAGTATTCCATTGTATGTGTTTCTATCCAGGCATGCTTTTACTGCAGTGCCAGTGTGTTTGAGACTTTTCTGTTCTGATAAAAGATTTTTGACAAGATCTCAGCACCTCACTCCTGATCTCCCCCATAAATATCAATTATAATTTATACAAAAATTTCCAATTTGTGCTCATCACTCTATAAAACCCATTGTTAAGTGCCATTTTTTGAGTAATTCATAGTTTGGTTTTAAGAGCCTTTAAAAAAATTCCAAAAAGCAGGATTCATGTGTATCAATCAGTTTATCTTCAGTACACATTTTTGAGATGGCACATCTGTCTGATGGGACAGTTGGGACAATACTGTCATGCAAATCAGGTTTGACACCAGGGAGCAGAAGTGGGAGGAGGTGGTGGGTGTTCATATTTATGCCCATGGCACATTATAAGCTACCTTTAGTAGGTAACTTATAAAATAATTTATAATTGATAAAAGTGGAACTTCATGCAGAACTTCTAACAGGAGACTGAAAAGGGACAAAGCTTAGATTGCTCAGTGCAGTGCTACTTAAAAACAAAAAACAAAAAAACAATTTGTTTATTAGATTCACAAAAATAAATTGATGAAATGAATGTTTGGTGAGTTGCAGTGGAAAATGTGTGAAAGGTAAAATTCAATTTCAATTCAATTTCGATTCACTTTTATTTATATAGCAACAAAGTAAAACCTCAAGGCGCTTTGTATTGTGCGTAAAGACCCTACAATAATACAGAGAAAACCCAACAGTCAAAACGACCCCCTATGAGCAGCACTTGGTGACAGTGGGAAGGAAAAACTCCCTTTTAACAGGAAGAATGTCATGTAAAATGTATCCATCTATTTTATATTTTCAAAACTTGTTCCACCATTGGTTGCAGCTTTGTTTTAGACAGTGAAAATATTTCAGCATGAAATGTTAACAAAGCATTTGTGAATCACAGAAGTCAAAGTTTGTGTGAAGAAAGCGCCATCTCTTGGTGACACTCTGCAATTGAGGGAAAGGGGTGTGGTCATGCTGGGAAGTAGATATGCCCAGAAGGAGGGGGACTTCCAGCCGGATGCCAGCTGGCTGGGAGCGGCAACTTTGAGTGGCTTCTACTGTAAAACACCATAATCCAGTGTTAATGAAAATTCTCCAAACTCAGTGTAAAAAAGTACTGTGAAAAGCTCCGCCCCCTTCCACCTCGTGCCAGACTAAAGAGAATTCTCTCAGCGCCATTTTATACTTCTCTGCCTCGCTGGAAAAATCTCTGTAAGTTTCCTCAATTTTTCATTTTTCTTCCTGAATTTTCACTGTTGTTACAGTCAAAGCAGCATATTAAAATAACACTGTGTTTCAGACAGAAAAAATATGCTTTTCAGGTGACAAATGTGACATTGAAACTGATTCTCATTTCCTCGTCCATAAAGTTAATATCAATGAGAACACATTAATCCATAGAAGTTTAGATGTTAGCTTATTTGTTTTATTTTGTTATATTTACCTGTTTTATGATCAATCTGCCATAAGACCACCAACAGTGATGAGTGGACATTGCAGATTCATTATCTGCACTGAAACATTTACCTGATGTTACTGTCACTGTTAAAATAGAACAAATCTGTATAAAGCTTTCAAGACATGATGATCAATGAGCTGTCACTGATTTAAAAAAATGCAAGTTATAATTGTCATCTTGTTGGAGATGGCATAAATATTTGTGCGTGAGGACATGTGTGGTGAAAAGATTTTTCATCTAGTCCAGTTTTATATTAGTTTAAAGCGAGTTTTTGAATCCAGGTTGCAGATAGTTTGAATGTTGTCTCATGGAAAGTAATAAGTTGGATACCTCATATATTGAGCAAGCATGCATCTGTTTCTATCTATAGATATAATTCTATTACTTTGGAACATTGTGCAAGCCAAGATGCTTTAGGAAATAGATAGCTAAAGAGCAAAACCATTGCATTTATAGGAATACAAGTCTACAAAGGATGAAACAAGTGATGCTTTTATTGTAAAGCCAATGCATTTTCTACACTAAAATAAATTACTGCACAATAAAGCTGAGCTACAGATATTATCGTCTCAGAGAAACGGGGTGACTGTTGAGTTTAGGAGAGTGTTTTGTAGTTATCTTAACATGGTTATAGTTTAAAGGAATTGGTGGTTTTAAGCAGAGTTAAGTATTAACATGTTCATTTACAGAATATATTGTGAATGTAACCTCTTGTTGTTCTGGGACCCTGCCAGCACTCCTAGGTGGGCCCCATATGGGATAAGCAAGGGCAAACATTATGGGCCCCATAAGGTTTTGTCCGCGGTTTCCATGGTGGCCCTACATGGGTTTGCCCAGATAGATTTTAACCGGCCCTGAATATGTGTTCATTGGGACCCAGACGGTTGACTTACATGAGGCCCATGCAGGGTCCATGCATAGCCCATGTATACATGGACCAACAAAAATATATGAGAAAAACCATGACCAAAAACTACTTTTTAGCTTAGTCAGAGATGTTATAATTGAGACAAAGAGCTTGAATATTCCTGAACAGAAATCTGAGACAGCTGTGGAGGTGTGGGTTTAGGGATTGTATGACACAAGCCCCCAAATGCCAACTGTCTGCTTAACAGAAGCACTGAACCAGGAACCATTAAGCCAATCATATCGCAGGATCAGTTTGCAGCTCCTTCAAAAAGCATATGAGTATCCCCAAAATATTTTAGATTTCCCCATGGTGCTGAGATGGGCAGAGGGTACAGTAAGACAGATGGAAGCAGACGAATGAAGAAAGTGGGAGGAGGAGGCAATGAGAAGAAGATCAGATAGATAGGGAGGCGGTAGGATGTGGATGGTTTTGAATGTATTTAGAAGAATTTTGAATTAAATACAGAATTAAACTAGGAGCCAGTGGAGCTGCTGTGGACCTGGGGTGATGTGGTGAAATGAGGGTTTTTTTTATGATAATGCGAGCAGCTGAATTTTGAACTATTTGAAGCTTATTGACGGATTTGAGAGGGAGGCCAAATAAAAAAGGATTACAATGATCAATACAGGAGGTAACAAGACCATGAACACGGATGGAGGTAGTATGTGGGGAGAGGGAGGGGCGGAGATGAAAGTACGCAGTCCGAGTAATATTATTGATGTGCGAGTGGAAAGATAGAGTGCTGTCGAGGATGACACCCAGACTCTTAACCTGAAGGGAGGGGGAGACTGAGGAGCTGTCAATGGTGAGGGAGAAACTGTTAACTTTCGATGGAATGTATTTTGTTCCAACAAAGAGGAACTCCATGTTATCACCGTTTAATATAAGAAAGTTTGAGGTGAACCAGGATTTGATTTCAGACAAGCAGGTGGTGAGGGAGGAGGGTGGGTGAGAAGAGTTAGGTTTGGTGGATAAATAGAGCTGGGCGTCATCTGCAAAGCAGTGAAAATTAATAAAAATTTACAAGATATTGCCCAGGGGAAGAAGATAAGTAATAAAGAGGAGGGGCCCCAGGACAGATCCCTGAGGCACACCTGTGGTAACAGGGGAGGCGTGGGATTTGAAAGACTTAAGTCGGATGAACTGAGTGCAGCCTGTGAGATAAGATTGAAACCAGTCAAGAGGGGTGTGGGTGATGCCAATGGAAGATAATCTATTGGGGATGTTGTGGGAGACTGCGTCAAAGGCTGCACTCAGATCAAGGAGGATGAGGATGAAGGGTAGACTAGAATCAGCTGCCATAAGAAGGTCGTTGGAGATTTTGAGAAGAGCCATTTCTGTGCTATGGTGGGGGCCAAAATCAAACTGGAATTGTTCATACAGACAGTTTTGGTTAAATGGGAGTGAAGTTGAATAGCAATGGTTTTTTCAAGTATTTTGGAAATGAAGAGTAGGTTGGAAATGAAGTGAAGATTACTGTAATTATTTGATCAGACCTGGCTTTTTCAGAATTGGACTTACAGTTTTGAAAATAGTGGCAACAATTCCAGTGGTAAGAGATGAGTGAATAATGGCAGATATGAAGGGGAGGAGAGAGGGGAGGCAGGATTTACCAGAGCTGTAGGAAGAGGATCAAGGAGACATGTGGAGGGCTGGCTTTATGGATGAGGTCAGTGATTCAGAGGAAGTTGGTAGTTGAAAACTGGAAAAACAACTGACAGAGGGGGGAGAATTCAGAAGGGGGGAAGGGCAGAGAAACAGAACAGAGGGCTGGCAGATTTTGTTCATTTTTTTTTTCATTGAAAAATATCATAAGGAGTTACAAGTTGGCAGTTGAATAAAAAAAGTGAGAGGAAACGAGTCAGGGGTTGAAGAATAATATTTAACAGTGAAAACAGGGTCTTCGTGTTGCCTTCATTGAGGAAATATGGCCAGAATCATGGACAGATTTGGCATGAGTGACAATGACTGCAGGGGTCAGTGCCAAGAAAGCTGTTAAGTGATAAACTTTCCCTATAAGTTTCCAAGAATTACATCTAAAAAGTAACTAAAGTATCATGTGATGAATTGATTGGGCCGAATATGCTCACAAGTGATGTTCACATTGAAGCAGTAACCTGTGGTGTGGAGTTTTCTGGCCAGGAAGCCTGGAACACAAACCTGTGATGTTATCAGAACTAATTGATTTAAAAGCCAGTTTGTGAAATGGAACTCTGTGTCAGTATCTGTGTCATGACAACACAGTCGACCAAATTTTCAGTCAGTCTATTCTGCATGAATGACGTTCCTTAGAGCAGAGGTCCCCAACCTCCGGGCCCCGGACAGGTACCGGGCCTTGGGTCATTTAGTACCGGGCCGCGCAAGAGTAAATAACTTGCATTATTTCCATTTTACTTATCTGAGGCTGAACGATGTTTTATTTTGTAAAATTGGCAGATCCTCTCTGCTACATCCATCTATGACTCTCTCGATGTGTGTCAAGACGCTTCTCTTGGTCACGTGATAGTCACCGCTAAAATTAAACCCACAAGCTTCGCTGGTTCCCGTACCTGTCTAACAAAATAGGTTGGTTGACCTACATTGCGCTCGTTTAAATATTTGAGTGCTCAACAAGTGTAGAAAAGCACCATACAAGAACTAGTCCATTTACACTTTGATTTAGCAACACGCGGATAGCAGTGAGGCGGACCCAGCCATCAAGCTGGCTCTCCGGCGCACAGCACAGTGGCTCTGCAGCCACTCTCCCTGTGAAATCAGAGCTTGTATTGGTGTGTGCCAGCCGAACCCATCCAACCCACAGACTAGCAAAAATGAGCAGCAGAGAAACAGGCTCAGGGCTCACACTGTTTCAGCGTTATGGTGAGTTGTATTTTCCATGCCCTTTATACAGTAAAAATTGCCTCAGTCGAAGTCACAGAAATCGGATTTCCGCTCCGATGGGATGGCTTCTGTAGGTCTCAATTTTTCCTGATGTTAATTCCAAAAAAATCATCACCTAAATCAGTCAGATATTTACCTACCTCGGATGAAAACGAGGTTGTGACCAGAGATCGTTGTGGCGTATTTATCCGCCGCAGCTTAAAGGCCAGTCTGTGGAAATATTTTCTAACACTAAACCGGTCCGTGGCTCAAAAAAGGTTGGGGACCACTGCCTTAGAGAAGTTTCCAAGAATTACATCTGAAAACTAATCTGTAACTCATATATTCCATATGTTGATTGGATGAGTGAAATAAAGTCAAATAAAGACAAACTCACCACGCTGTAAATCTGTGGCTTTCGTCTCTTTGCCAGGTCAATGATGTTGATGCCGTTGTAATAGAGGTTTTCAATGCAGCCATGGAAGTTCTTCCTGAGGAAGGTCCCAGGTTTGCCAGGCAGTGGAATGCCTCCAAAGCTCAACTTATTTGATAAAAAAAACAAATAAGATGAAGACCATAAGAAAAGCTTAAAGACTAGTCGAACATGAATGTGTCTGGACTGTGGGCAGAAAATAGAACCCCAAGTGGCTGTGGCTCAGGAGGTAGAGCACTTCATCTACTAATTGGAAGGTTGGTGGTTCAATTCCTGGCTGATCCAGACTGCATGTCAAAGTATCCTTGGGGAAGATATTTAACCCCAAGTTGCTCTTCAGTGCAACCATCAGGATGTGAATGATATCTGCTAATTACTTCTAATAATTCACCCACCAACAATGAAGCAAGCTTCTTGGACAAGCATTAAAAACCTTGTTTGTTAGATAATTCCTTTAAAAATGCTCCAACAATACAAACAATGTTAAGAAGTCCAGTTCAGTCACTCCATGTGGTTGAGGTGAAGCCTACCAGAGCAATCTGTGTCAGCATGACTGGAGAAGTTTTATCGTAACTTTAACAAAATAAAGTGGCATTTCTGGAATTTCCTTTGCCACTGGAGGATGACACTTGGACAAAATAGTACATAGTGAGTAAATTCCCACCAAACTACCAAATAGTGAACTGTACCCACAGTGAATAGCCTCCAGTTTTAGTTCGATGGTAATGGGAATGTGATGTTTTTTGACTTACTGTTTGTTATTTTCTGAAATTATGAAGTTGTATTTTACTCTTAATTGTTATGCTTTGTTCAAAGGCTTGTACAGATCAGAGGTACTAATCTTCTGTATGGAAATTCCATCAGTCTGACCATCCACGACTTTATGAGCTCCAGTGGCTATTTAAATGTCTTTGAGACCATGAACCATAAACTGAATCTAGTTCACTGGGCCACATTAAATGCTAACGAAGACCTCGCAAGTCTGACCTCATAGTCGACCTCCAGTGAGTCTCCTTCTCCTTTGGTTTGGAAGTGCAGTGTGTGGGAGTCCACCGTGAGGTTCACCTGCTTGTTGAAACGCTCAATGATGACAGAGTGCCAGTGCTGGTCATCCAGCAGACTGCCAACCGTAACAGCAACACGACTGCTGCTGTACACCGGCCTAGTGTCATCTGATGGAAATACAAAAAGTCTGAGGAACCACTGTACACATTAAAATCATTAACAAAAAAAAAAAAAAAATCACAAAAATAAAGTTTAGATAAGATAAGATAAGATAAGATAAAACTTTAATGATCCCACGACGGGGAAATTTGTGCATTACAGCAGCTCAATACAGAGAAAAAATGAAAAGGATGAGTAAGAACAAATAACTAAACTAAAAACTAAAATTCAATAGAATAAAATAAAATAGCAAAAAACTATACACATATACATAAGCACTATATACATAAATATATATAGCTTTATTAACATTTATTTGAAGCTAATGAGATTTTCAGCTCCATTTTGACTGTCAAGTTATTCAATTCAATTCAATTTTATTTATATAGCCTCAAGACGCTTTATATTGTAGGTAAAGACCCTACAATAATACAGAGAAAACCCAACAGCTCTTCGATTTCCTCAGCACCAGAAGCTTCTGTTGATGGTAAACTGAGTTGTACATTGCTCTGGAGGACATCACACCTAAATAACTAAACTTCCTTAAAATGATTACATTTCCAAAGTTTGTGAAACTCACCAAGTTTGAGGTAGAGGGCCAGTTTTCCTCGGTGAAGCTCCAGCGTGATGTAATCACCCCTCTGTCCCTCCCCATGCAGTAAAACCCCCTCAGCCTGGTGGCTCTTGAAGCGCAGGGAGATCACATCCTTCACTGTTGACAGGGATTTCTGGTTGAACCGGTACAGCAAAGAACTTCTGCCATCAAAGTCTGCCACGTCTGACTCTGAAGATAAAAGTCAAGCCACCTGAATTAAGATGAATGCTTAAATACCATGCCAACACGAGATCTTTCTAATGGATATAATGATACTGAGCATTCCCAGTGACACTGAATGCAAACATGACAGAGCTGAGCCCCAACCCAGATTAACCCCCATCTATAGCTCTATATGAAAATGGCTGAATTCAGGTTTTTGCTCTGCTCAGTCTTACATTTCATGTGATTCTCCTCCACTGATTGTTGTAGAAATTCATGAATTTGTGGATTTCCCATTTGTAATGCAGCAGAATGCCACAGGGATACCTGCAGCCCACTCTTTTCTCTATGACAAAAGAACAATTTGCAAATGTACTCCAGCACTTTCAGTCAGTCAGTAACTACAGGCAATGGGCAGTATAACATATAATATAAAGAGAGTAAATGTTTTGTGCCTGGATGATGCCACGGAGATACTTGCTCAAGAAAGTAAGCAAGCAATGTCAACTCCACAATCCCAAACACACACACACACACACACACACACACACACACACACACACCACACACACACACACACACATCATGGTCCTGGGCTGTTTGCCCAGTGTTTTCTATGTTTTTCCCTTCAGATTCCGTTATTGTTATATGATTATATTTCTTCTGGTTTTGATTCTTAGTTCATTATAGTTTTATGAATCCTTGTCCTAGTTAGTGTCATTGTATTTAATTCCTGCTTCCCTTTGTTCTCCTTGTCTTTCCCGTGTCTCTGTGTTCCAGTGTCTGTTCTTTCAGGTCTGCGTTTGTTTACCTGTTTACTCACTTCCTGTTTTATTTTCTGTGTGTGTTGTGTTTAGTTTGGCTTCCTGTGCTGTTTTCTTCCCAGCTGTTTCAGTTCTGTCTTACAAATCCTGTGCTTTGGGTCCAACCGTGCCTGCCACACAGTAACCCATGACACATTCACAAAAGACATCCTTTTCCATTCTCACACCTGACATTTATGATATCAGCAGATAGCAATAAGGTTGTGGTCGCACTGTCTTCAGCATCTTGCAAGTGCCACAAAAGGGAGCATGGGGGTACTTTGCAAGTGGCAGAAAATGTCAAAGAAATCTTTGAAAACAGCTCAAGTATAAATGACTGTTTGTGCACAGTTTAAACAATATGTCTGATAAAGTTAAAAGTTACTACCTTTCTCAAGGAAAAATCAAATGTAATGTGTTAGGGTGACTGTAACTTACTATCAGAGATAAAGACATAAGGAGAGATTTTATATGAAATGTTTATGCAGGCATCGACTCTATACATGATGCACTGCTGAGGTTAACTCATTTTATCATGTGAAGTGCTTTTAAAATCAGGTTTACTGGATTTTGCAAAGGTTGTATGAAAATATTAGGCAGTTTACTGCAGTCTAGACTCGTAAGATTACAGAAACGAACAGATGCAGCACTTTGGTTTGAATTATCACTACTGGAGTAGTCATAAATTAAAATTTAAGCCAGGGATGTTGTGAAGTTTTGCTTGCCAAATTCCACCATTTTACTGGCTAGAGGTTGGAAGGCAACCATGATAGATCATGTAATATTTAATTATAAACTGTACAATGCACTAAAAGCAGTAAACTCTAGGTAAATTGCAATTTATGGTTCAGTGGGGGGAGTGTGTTCGCAGTCCTCTGGCAGTCTGGGGATGGCCCGTCTATCTGCAGAGAGCTCTGCCGTCAGATGGTGATAGTGTCAAAAATATGTGGTACAAACGGTCTGTGGGCCACTCTTGCTTGTGCTGTTGTTGATCCGGCAACCAGACATGACAAAGTTATAACATATAAAGAGCTGAAATAAAAACGAGTGTTAACAATGAAAAGTGTTTTATTTTTAATACAGTTAGAAGGACTTTAGAGGCCACATTTATGGTGGGCGAAAACACCTCTCTGTTTGCCTATTGAAAGGAAATGCGTAGGCATACAGACGGCAGATGAACTGGCCCTGTTCAAAATCCTAACTGCACATTAAAAATAACAAAACACTTTTGGTTATTTTTATTATGTTTTGTTATTTTTCACTTTCAGCTCTTTCATATCACTGTTGACCACAGCTGGTTGATGTTTCCAACATGAAACATCAAGTTTTTAATCATAGACATTTCAAGGTAATTTTTAGAGGAGAAATTAGTTAAGCATGTCAGAAGCAGAGATTTTGTGTGTCAGTAGTGTACTGTTAGAAGCACAGCATTTATGCCCCAGCAATTTTTCTTCATCTTGTTTTCTAAACTCAAAGTTATTCTTGGTTGTTGCTGTGTTAAACGTTCAGACTGAACTCAGGATGTGATTTCAACTGCAGGGAGCATGCCACTCACTGTAGAAGCAGCCGTACACCTCCACTCTTAGGCCCAGCCAGCCACTCGGACTCCAGTCCACAGGAATGAAACGCAGGAAGCGAGTCCTCACTGACTGGGACAGCTTGTTGTGGGCGACAGCCTCTGAATTGACATTCCCCACAAACCTCTGAAAGAAGATAGACAGTCATGTTTATGATAACAACAATAACTGATGCAGTATCACCTCAGATTTAGAGAGAAAAAAATAATGTTTCCACCTCACTGGAGAAGTACCCCAGTCTTTCTATTGAAAGCTTGAAACCAATCAGAAAAAAAATCTTCTGAATTGTAAAGCCAGCTGACAGGGCAGATCCAAGGGCAATGTCTTTTTCTTCCTCTTGTATATACTGCTTGATGAAAAGAGATGAGAAACATGGTAGACAAATATGGGAATATCTGGTCTACTGCAGTGAGGAACAAGTGGGGGATAAAGGGTCTTGCACCATGTCTCCTCCCTGGAAAATAACAACCCACACCACTGCAGTGTCATTATTCATTTCCTCCTCAGTGTTCCTCGTAAAGCAGTGCAGCTGACACTGCAGCAACAGACCTCAAAGCAGACAATTTGACTTGTCACAGCAGGAAAAGCACTTTTACGGCCAATTTTACTAACAATCACTAGTTGCATTAAGTTATTATGACACTGAGCCTCTCATGATGTTTTTAAAATTATTTTAATGATTTTATCACCTGATGAAGTGCATTTTTCTTCTCACTAAAATTCATGCAATTTACCAGCTTTGCAAGGTCAATTTTTAAATGTCTCCTAGTGGTTTTGTTTCATATTACACTTTTGGCAACAGAAGTCTTCTCCAGCTGATCATGCTGGCAATTTGAATGCCCAGAACAAGGCCTGTAATCCCAGAGGAGCCATGGAGGAAACAGAAGAGTTTCAGTGCTGTTCCAGCAATTTTTATGTCACATGTTTAAGACTGACGAGCTCAGCAAGCTGATTAAGCCCCAGAGGGAACACCAAGAGTGCAATCTGGTGTGCTTCATTGCCTGTTGCAGTGAGTGTTGCGATGTTCACACTTCCGGACTACAGAATTTTTGGGCAGACGGGGATATTAATCTGAGTGGTAAGAATGAATAATGTTTAGTGAATGTGATGAATGTGTAGGGGTTGCACTATTTCTGAGAAGTGTTTCATTATGGATGTTTCTGTGGCCTGAATATTGAATTGCTAGTTTTGGGAATGCTGTTGCTGTCTTAATCTAATTTGAATTAACACACTGTTTCCTCCATCAGCTGACACAGACATCATTCTAATGACAGTGGCTGTGCTTAATGGATGTAGAGAATGAATGGATCCTGACTGTCCCCTGAATCACTTACTCCACGCTGTTCAAGTGATTATCTAATTACAGAACATCTTTACCACTTCATATGGATTTCAAGATGGCGCCGGTGAGGTCAGCAGCCGTCGTACCTGCTCCTACGCTTTGTTTGTATATATTAGGTTTAGCTCTAATTCTGGACTTTATAATTCCGCCTGCTCTGTGTCATATCACGTATGACAGACAGACTCTTTTTAATATCAGAATACAGCACTCTGGCTGTATTCTGACACCTTTTTCTCCCGACCCGACTTGGCCTCAGGAGATCCAGCGTTTCCAGTGGGCCAGCTCAAACAAAGGACGGCGCGGAGCACCCAGGTCACGGACAAGGCCCCGAGGGAAAAGAGCCGGCGTAAGAGAGAGGCTGAGGTGCAGAGCGCACCAAACGCCACTGCCGAGCATCCTGTTGGCTAATGTCCAGTCACTGGATAACAAGCTGGATGAACTCAGGGCCAGGATACAGTTTCAGAGGGACATAAGGGACTGCAACATCATCTGTCTCACGGAGACATGGCTGACCCCCCTCATACCGGACCACGCCGTACAGCCGTCGGAGTTCTTCAGTGCTAATCGCACGGACAGAACGAGTGAGTCTGGAAAATCAAGAGGAGGAGGTGTGTGCCTAATGATTAATAACAACTGGTGTGACAGTAGGAATGTTGTCCCTCTGAAACAATCATGTTCACCTAACCTGGAGCTCCTAAACCTGAAATGCCGCCCCCACTACCTGCCCCGCGAGTTCACTTCGGTCATCTTCAGCGCCGTCTATATTCCACCTCAGGCGGACACAAACACTGCACTATCCGAGCTACATGAGGCGATTTCCACCTATCAGGCTAACCAGCGTGATGCGGCTCTCATCGTAGCCGGGGACTTTAACAGTGCAAACTTGAAAAAGCTGATACCGGAATTGATTCAACACATCGACTGCCCCACCAGAGGAGAGAGGACCCTAGACCACTGCTATTCTCCATTCAAAGAGGGCTATAAAGCAAAGCCTCTTCCGCCTTTTGGGAAGTCTGACCACACCTCTGTCCTTCTCATGCCGAAATACAAACAACGGCTCAGGCAGGAACCCCCTGCTGTGAGAGAAGTGACACGGTGGTCTGATCAAACAGAGGCCGCTCTGCAGGGTGCGTTGGATTCAACCGACTGGGACATGTTTCGCAGCAGCGCGGGCGGAGACATCGAGGAGTTTACGGAAACTGTTGTGGGATTTATTGGGAAAGTTGTTGAAGACACTTCACTTAGGAGGACCATCAGGACTTTTCCCAACCAGAAGCCGTGGGTGGATAAATCTGTCCGCGACGCCGTGAGGTCCCGCACCGTTGACTACAACTCCGGCCTCGCCTCTGGGAACATGGAGGACTACAAGGTTGCATCATACAACGTCCGCAGAGCGGTGAAAGAGGCTAAACATTGCTACGGCCGCAGACTGGAACAGCAACTACAACAGTCTGACCCCAGGGGACTGTGGCAGGGACTACGCACCATCACGGACTACAAAGCACTACACACACACCCGGTGAGTGCCGACGCTTCTCTGGCTGATGAACTCAACATCTTCTTTGCGCGCTTTGAGTCGGGAAGCCGACAGCCTGCTGCGCTCCCGGCCGGAGGGGCGGAGACACTCACTGTGACGGAGCGCGACGTGAGGAGGGCGTTTAGACGTGTAAACACCAGGAAAGCGGCTGGACCAGACGGTATTAGTGGACGTGTCCTTAAGACCTGCGCTGACCAGCTGGCACCTGTGTTTACGCTGATATTCAACCTCTCACTGAAACTGTGTGTGATTCCCACCTGCTTTAAAAAGTCCATCATAGTCCCTGTCCCAAAGAAACCACACCCCAGCAGCCCCAATGACTTCAGGCCCATAGCACTCACCTCTGTGGTGATGAAGTGTTTTGAGAGACTCATCAAGACATTCATCACCTCCTCACTGCCCACCACCCTCGACCCACTACAGTTTGCATACCGGCCAGACAGATCCACAGATGACGCCATATCCTTCCTCCTCCACAAGACCCTTTCACACATAGACACTGGTAAGGGGAACTATGTGAGAGTGCTGTTTGTAGATTACAGCTCAGCATTCAACACCATAGTTCCCTCCAGGCTGGTCTCTAAGCTGCTGGACCTGGGCCTGGGCCCATCCCTGTGCAGGTGGGTTCACAGCTTCCTGACCAGTAGACCACAGGTGGTACGAGTGGGTCACCTCACCTCATCCTCCCTCACCCTCAACACTGGATCCCCCCAAGGCTGTGTGCTCAGCCCTCTGCTGTACTCACTGTACACCCATGACTGCGAGGCCACGTCAGAGTCCAACGTCATCATCAAGTTTGCTGACGACACTGCTGTTGTGGGACTAATCTCTCACAATGAGGAGACAGCCTACAGGAGAGAGGTCTCCCGCCTGGAGAACTGGTGCCAGGAGAACCACCTCCTGCTCAACGTCAGCAAAACGAAGGAACTGATCGTGGACTTCAGCAGGAAGCAGCAGAGGGACTACCATCCACTTGTCATCAGTGGTGCTGAGGTGGAAAGAGTGGACACTTTCAAATACCTGGGAGTGACCATCTCACAGGACCTGTCCTGGACTCATCACATAAACATCACTGTGAAGAAGGCCAGACAGCGTCTCTACCTCCTCAGGCGGCTGAGAGACTTCAAGCTCCCACTCAAGGTGCTCAGGAACTTTTACACCTGCACCATCGAGAGCATCATGCGTGGGAGCATCACCACCTGGATGGGAAACTGCACCAAGCAGGACTTCATGGCCCTAAAAAGGGTGGTTCGTTCAGCTGAACGGACCATCAGAACCACCCTCCCCAACCTGCAGGACATTTACACCAAGCAGTGCAGGCTGAGGGCCATGAAGATCCTAAAACAGCCCAGCCACCCCGGACACTCTCTCTTCTCCCTGCTCCCATCAGGCCGGCGTTATCGCTGCCTGAGGGCTAAGACTGAAAAGTTGAAGAAGAGTTTTTACCCACAAGCCATCCGTCTGCTCAACTCTGAGCCCTAACTGGACCATTATTGCACAATGTAAATATTATAATTTATAAAAGTGTGTATAGTGTATAGTATATAGAGTATAGTGTATAGTGTGAATTACTTTTTTAAAATTTTTATTCTTCTTCTTATTTATATGTGTGTGTATATATGGTTGCAGGTACAAAATACATTTCGCTGTGCATTGTACTGTGTATAACTGTGCATGTGACAAATAAAACACTATCTTAATCTTAATCTTAATCTTAATACCTGCATTCTTTTCATATTTAAACTCCTTGTTGTATTGTATTAGATTTTGAATTGAGGTCCACACTTTTTTGTATTTTCTATTATACAAAAAAGTAATTTCTATTATTTTCCATTAAACTGGCTTCTGTAACACCTCACCCAAGAGGCACCCAGAAGGCATCCTAGTCAGATGCCCCAACCACCTCAACTGGCTCCTTTTGGTGTGCAGAAGTAGCAGCTCTACTCTGAGCCTTGCTCAATGACTGCACTTCTCACCGTATCTCTAAGGGAGAGGCCAGCCACCCTTTAGAGGAAGCTCATTTTTGCCACTTTTATTCGCAATCATGTTGTTTTGGTCACTACCCAAAGCTCATGACCATAGGCGAGGGTAGGGATGTAGATTTACCACTAAATCAACAGCTTTCCTTTCATGCTCAGCTCTCTTTTACCCCATGATGGACTGGTACAGTATCCGCATAACTGTAGATGTAGCCCCAATCCTTCTGTCAACCTTCTGCTTCCTTCTCCCATCTCATGGGTCATTCCTTCTCCGTGAATGACCCTGAGATATTTAAACTCCTCCACTTGAACAGCAACTCGTTGCTGAGGAGGAGCTGAGGACCATGGCCTCAGAGTGACAGGCAACAGCAAAAAGCAGAGATTAGATTTTGAGGCCACCAAGTTGGAAGCTTGGCTACAACTAGCAATTCTGCCCATAAAAAATATGAGCAGGAAACGAGTTTGACTTATTGACGGCAATGCAGACCAAGCTCTCAGTGAGGTTGTATGGGGATTTTATAGGGCCTGAATGTCCCAGAACAATGGGCCAGACTCCCCATACTCACACAGCACCCCATTCTTAAAGATAGGGACCATCACCCCAGTCTGCCAGTCCGGTAGCACCACTCCAGAGTTCAAAGTGGCATTGCAGAGGTGTGCCAACCAAGACAGCTTCAGCCACCACCTGAGGCGCATTCCACTTGGCCAGCCAGTACTCGTGAGCTGCCTGTGGAGTCCCACAGGCTAACCAAGTTTGATGCAGAATATTCCAACTAAAATCTTAATGAGTCAGGAAAAAGTTCAATACAAGGTCCAAAAGATGACAGAAACAGAAATCCCAAAATCTCTCTCTCTTTCATATATACAGTGGGTATTCAGTCCCCTTTAAATTGTTCACTCTTTGTTTCATTGCAGCCATTTGCTAATATCAAAAAAGTTCATTTTATTTCTCATTATTGTACACTCAGCACTCCATCTTGACAGAAAAAAAAATATAAATGTAGAAATTTTTGCAAATTCATTAAAAAAGAAAAACTGATATATCACATGGTCATAAGTATTCAGACCCTTTGCTCAGTAACTAAGGGAGGGTTCAGGATCACCTGATCGATCCCTGAGCTTTGAAGAGAGTTTTGTCTTGTTGTACTCCTTGTTTATATTAAAATTTCTGAACTTTCACTAAAGCGTTCTTCCTGGGTGACCTTTTTTTTAAGCCATAACAGAATGATCTGACCAACACATTTCATCTACCTCCACACTACCATGTCCCCAGTAAAGGTGACTCCAAATCACCTCAGCTTGAACCTCCTGATTTAACATCAGCGCCCCCAGAGTATCATGACTTGGCAGAGGTTTTTTAAGAAGGAGCTTGCCCTTTCTCTCCTTTGTCATTGCCTTTATCGTTGGACATTTGCTCACTGGTGCCACACTTCTCACTAGTCGCCTGTACAACCTCAGTCTCACAGAAGCCTCTTTCCCACCAACAGGGTTCCGGAGCCGGAGCCGTGAATTGAACCGTTTGGCGGTTTTCCACCGCCGAAGCACTCAGTGCTCAGCCGAAAAACGGGTTCAATTCCTGCCCCACAAACTAGCTGGTCTGGAACCAGGAACCCGTGCCGAAAGCGGAGAGGGGCGTGACTCTGCCGACTCAACATCAAGTTTTCTACCATATTACATGTGTATTAAATGAGAAAAGCGAAGCGATTTTCACGGCTGTGAATTAGGTTGGGCTCTAAGGCTGAACTTGCTGCTTTGTATCAGTTCATATCACAGATAAAAGGACACAAAGTGCGTACTTGTCGTCTTGCTCTAATCGCTGTCTGTGTTTCCCTCTGTGCTGCACACAGATGCTGCAGTAGTTTGGTTTGGACCCTAAAACGTATTTGCAGCACAGAAAGGGGAGCGTGTTCTCCCACGTTTGTGACCTTCGGCTTCCGTGTCCAGACGAGGACCCGCCCACGCTCATACGTAAAGGAGCAGTTCACAGAAACACGGTGGGAACGCGGGCCCCTTCTTAAGCGTTTCACCGGTTCATTGGGATCGGCACGGGAACTTGCTCCAGCTCCGGAACCTCGGCGGTGGGAAAGTAGCATCAGAGAGAGAAGCCAAAAATACATCTCAGATTCTATGGGGATGAGGATGGCTGAATTATCCCAGTTAATTTCAATTCAATTCAATTCAATTTTGTTTGTATAGTGCCAAATCACAACAAACAGTCGCCTCAAGGCACTCTGTATTGTGAGTAAAGACCCTACAATAATACAGGGAAACCCAACGGTCAAAACGACCCCCTATGCACACTGCATGAAAAGTGGGTTTTCATCAGTTTCTTGTATGTAATATTGCCGCGCGCCTTGAGTTTTAGGGCTCTCAGCAGGAGGCTTTGGTCAGAACAGTAAACTGTAGGGAAACTGCCGTGGACTCTCTGTGTCAGTGCTCCCTCAGCTCCCCCCTCTCCTCAGGTCTAGGGCAGGCTCTCATATGTAAAGGAGGTTTCTGTGAGTCATACAAATGCAAAGCAAGTACTCACCAGTGGTCACCAGTACTCACCAGTGGTCTATCCCTCCCAACAGTTGAGATATATGTAATCAAATTTACATTGTCATCTTTTAAGCCTTTTTCCATTACAATGTGACTACACATAAATTATACAGCGAAACATTCAAACAAGACTAAACTCAGAAGAAGTCATTCTATTTTATAAATTAGTATTATCTAGTTAGAAATATACTTTTGGACGTTTTCAGCTTTTGTCCCTTTTTCCAAGAAGGCTGTGAGCTTCTGTCTGTGAGCTTCTGTCTGTGAGCTTCTGTCTGTGAGCCTTTGTCATGGAGTTTTTTGTGAACCCTGAACTTTAGTGGACTGAGGGAGATAAACAAAGGCTATAACTTGATTTTGGTGACACCACAAGCATTATTTTCATTGAAAAGCATACTCAGTTTTCAGTCTAATTCACTGTAACTAAAAGTCTGTCACACCATCATCCTGTTCTGTGCAGTGGCTTCCCAGCTAGCATTGAACATTCAGACAACATCCCATGAACGCTGCTATAAACGTTCAGTGAATGTTCACATGCATTAATGACATTAAAGACTACCAAGGCAGATGTAATAAGAAAACATATAAAACATATAAACTTTTATTTTGCTATACATGGATGTACATAAGAGATATCAGCAGTGGATGTGTGTCTTCCAGCTCATAGGGGGTCGTTTTGACTGTTGGGTTTTCTCTGTATTATTGTAAGGTCTTTACCCACAATACAAAGTGCCTTGAGGCGACTGTTTGTTGTGATTTGGCGCTATATAAATAAAATTGAATTGAGTTGAAATTAAATGAAATGAATTCCGTGTGGCAGCTTCCTCGCCTGTGATTGGACAATACAGATCACGTGCGGGATCACGCTGAAGGTCTGCAAGACCAAAGGAAATCAGTGCGGTCGTTCTCTTCCATTCAAACTGAATGTCGTTCTTTGTCTACGCTGCTTTCCTGGTACGACAATGGAGATCGTCTATATTTTCAACACCCCAGAAGCTCCTCGTGAAAGTGGGCCTCTCTACCGGCCAGCTTCAACCAGCCTCGCTGCAGACGAGAAGACACTGCTGGCTGCAGTGAGTGGGTTATCGCCTGTTTTTTCGCAACTAAAAGACAAGATGGCGTCTATTGTGTAGAGACTCGATGCTCTGGACTCTAACAAAGAAAAGACGGCAGCACAATCCGAAAACTGCGGTAAGACTTGGTCGTTTCTAAAACAAAAATACTAAGAGTGGCGGTGTTCCGTCGAGTCGCGTTTCTCCATCAGATACTGTTTCCCCACCGTCTCCTCGCCGCTCCGCACCACCCAAGCGGCAAAAAAACGGTATCTGGTGGCGGTCATTGGGTCATCAGTTACAGTTCCCCCAGTTTATTACAGGGGGAACGGTATCTGATGGCTTTATGTCACCCATCACATACCGTTCCCCCTATAATAAAGTGGGGGAACAGTGGTGGAAGTGCTCCTGTGATAAGCAAACACCTGAAATTAAAGTTAAGCATCATAACTGGATACTTTTATTCAACATTAATGGCTCACTTGTTATAGTTGGAAATTAATCATTAGCTCAGCTGTATTCCTTGATGTTGAAATGTGTTATGCTTGTTTTAACAGCTTATTTTGAATTAAAGACTTCAAATTAAACCACAAAAAGCAGAAAAAGTTCGTTCTCCGTTTAACAGCTGTTTTTACACAGCTGTGCTTCGCACTCACGGTTGCTAGGCGACATGAGCTACACAGAGGTGACGGCAGCTGATATGAAGGCTAGCTGCTCACTTCCGGCCTTTGTGGTGTTCGTGGGCTGCGAAAGACGTGGGCCGGGTCCTTCGCAGGATTCGGCCCCTAATTTGGACATTGTGCGTCGATATAATCTGTATGCCGGGAACTCGTGCACTGAGAAACGTTCCACGGTGCAAAGTGTGATTAAAATGCGTTAAAATTTTTAACGCTTTAATTTCTCCGTAATTAATTAATCGAAATTAACACGTTAAAGTCCCAGCCCTAATATATATATATATATATATATATATATATATATATATATATATATATATATATCGGGGACTTTTGAAGACTTTTAGAGATATGCCGTGTTGTTCCAAAAAAATGATTTCCAGTATTTCCCCCCAAAAAATTATTGGTTGTATTTAAATGGCTGTAGATTAATTTTTGGCCTAACATCTGTGAAACATCTGTGTCAAACATATCTCTCGTGAATGATATTATGTCATTCTGAGCGAGAAACAACACTCCTGTCACAGGTAGAAGCTGCAATCACTTCTTGGCAAAGTGCCTTTCATATATTCTTTATTATTGAAGGTAAAAATTATCATTGACATTAATAATGTCTTTTTTCCTGAGAGATCTGCCAAGAGGGCTGCAGAAATTGCAACAAATATAACATTATAGTTCTATAAAGGGTAGCCAAAAACGACTGGACTGATTATAATGCTGATACAGTAATGCAGTCATAAATATATTTGCAAAACAAGTCATTTCTTCATTTTATATATAAGCCCTTCATAAATCCTGTGCGCCACAGTCTATTTACCGATATAAGAAAGATAATACAGTAAAAAAAATAAAATAAAATCGGAAATCACTTTTTGGCACAACACCGGAAACATGAAAATTCCGTTGTCGCCGTGTTTTGTGTACATACAGCAATACTGCGGCCCTTCCTACGCTGTGGCATCGCCCGGACCTCTCTTCGGCACCGAGGGGGACACCTAACCCCACCCCCGGTCCTCGATTCGCCCTTTGGCGAGTTTTAAGACAGCCAACAGCGAGTTTTCTTACACAAAACTTGGCAGCAGTGCCAGCCGCCAATCACCAGATTGCGTACAAATATAAGCATAGATGACAACACGCCAGGAACATATAGAATTAATGTACATACCTTCTGAATAAAATCCATCATGGTTTTCTGCATTTTACTGCGTACGGCTTACATTTTTGATTCAGCTTTTTGGAACAATACTTCCCCTTCCTTGTTGAATTTATCTTCGGCGGTTTTGGCTGCTTTCCACACCTGCTGCGCCGCACTCACAGCTTATTCCTGTCTAATATCGTTATTGAGTCTTTCTGTGAATCGATGATGGCCTATTTTAGAAAATTCAATGAAGCCTTTGAATTGATCCGCCAGATCGGAGGCCATATTGCTGCAGACCACAGAACGACGCAGTGGTGTACAAGTGAACGAGAGCGCCTCCGTGGATGTGCTGAGTTCTACGCTGTTGAATTTACTCGCGAGGAATGACATTATTTGCGGGGATTATGTTTGTAACTTTTGACTTTTGACTTCCAGTCATTCAAGCATTTTCAAGGATTTCCAGCACCCGTACGAACCCTGGTTTGTGTATGCGTGTATCTACCCCTCTTAATATATAATGTATATGTATGTGTATATATGGGTGTGTGTGTGTGTGTGTGTGCGTATGTGTATATGTATGTATGTGTGTGTGTGTATATGTATATGTATGTATGTGTATGTATGTATGTATATGTATGTATGTGTGTATATCTATGTATGTATATGTATGTATGTATGTGTGAACATGTGTATATGTGTATGTATGTATATGGGTATTTTTTTTTTATTTATCTATCCTTTTCCCATTCTCTATCTTTCTCTTCTTTCCCCTCCCTACCTGCCTGTAAGATCTGGCCTGAATAAATAAAATAAAATAAACAAAATACAAACATTAACAAGAATTGCCTTTAGAAAAAAAAATAGAGCTCTTCTTGTAAAAGCAAATATGTTTGGTACAACAGTACATTCAGATCATCATTCTGATTGCAAAAATTGCCAGACATGACAAACTTTAAAAAATAAATAAATAGTTTTTTTTTTTGTTTTTTTTTAAGTAGCACTGTACTGAGCAATCTAAGCTTTCTCCCTTTTCAGTCTCCTATTAGAAGTTCTGCATGAAGTTCCACTTTTATCAATTATAAAATTATTTTATAAGCTATCTACTAAAGGTAGCTTATAATGTACCATGGGCATTAATATGAACACCCACCACCTCCTCCCACTTCTGCTCCTGGTGTCAAACCTAATTTGCATGACAGTATTGTCCCAGCTGTCCCATCAGCCTTCTCAGAAATGTGTACTGAAGATAAACTGATTGATACACATGAATCCTGCTTTTTGGAATTTTTTTAAAGGCTCTTAAAAATAAACTATAAATTACTCAAAAATGGCACTTAACAATGGGTTTTACAGAGTGATGAGCACAAATTGGAAATTTTTGTTCAAATTATAATCGATATGTATGGGGGAGATCAGGAGGGAGGTGCAACAATGAGAATCTACAGCTGTCCGTAAAACACAGTGCAGGTTCTATCATGGTTTGGGGCTGCATTTCATCCACTGGTGCTGAGATCTTGTCAAAAAAACACATTGGCACTGCAGTAAAAACATGCCTAGATAGAAAAACACACAATGGAACACTATCAGTCATGGATTTTTTAATTTTATGTGTATATGTAGTGTTTACATTTACTGTAACTTTTGATCAATATATAATTTATTTATTTTGTGTGTGTGAAGGAATCACTGAAAATAGACTGGGGGGGGGGGGGGGGGGGGGGTTGTGAATGAAGGCCTAACATTTTCCTTCTTTTACAAATTAGGGCAACCTCTGATTTTTATGTCTATAATTATAAATAATTTATACTATCAGTAACTTTGTGTATATCAGAGGATTCCTCAGGGTAGTATCTTTGATTAGCGCCTCATTGATGACTGTATGTTGAAGCATTGAGGAGTTACAGCCATTTGAAGTTTGTATAACAAAGGTTGGTCATATGTGGTACTTGGGAGTCTCTAAATGGTACATGTGAGACCACGCCTGGACATCAACACACAAAAACCTTTACAAAACAGGTTTTTGTGCTGTCTTGATCAAATTTGAAATACACATTGATTCTGCAGCTTCATTATATTTTCCAGTCCATACCTTCTACACTCAGTGTGTAGTTACATAAAAACAAACAGGAAAAATCCAGGCGAGGCAAAAATTGTCTAATTTTTCTGTGTTCCAAACTTAATAGCTACATACTCATTACAGTTACAGCATTTTTGACTGCAGAAATGAAAAATATAGCTTGTCTTCTTTACAAAGAGATCAAGCTTTTGCATGTACTCCAAAGAGTTCAGGAACAGCAGCTGATTTAATTTGGGTATGCTTTTTCAGGCATTTTTGGTGATTTTAGAGCAGCCAGTTAAGGGGTTAAAATTACTGTAGCGATTTACCAGAGATACGCAGTATTAATTTATTTTAGCCAAAGACACTTTCTCTTTTGAGCGCTGCCTTGAGCGCGGGCGATTTTAATTTACAGAAAAAGACAAAGTGGTTTGTAGCAGGCAGTCTACTACATTTTAAAATTATGCAGTCTATAAATTATTTGTAAAACTGGTGATAGAACTAGGGCTGGGCGATATGGACCAAAAATAATATCACGATATTTTCAAGCTGAATGGCGATAACGATATATATACAATATATTTTTTCCTTTCCAAAAGTTATAAACAAAAAGACACTTCTGAGTCAAAGCTACATGTCCCAAATGTCACATTGGCACTTTCAGCTGTAGATGTACATGAGAAATTGCTCAAAAATAAACTATTGGCATATTTAAATAATAATGCTCCTCAAATAAATTAATGCATTTTTCCTCCATAACAGAACACTCACAGCTCTGTTATTAAAATGTAAACAGAAAAACAGCAAAAGGTTTACTTATTCTTTAAAAAGCCAGTCTGGTGAAGTAGACTTCACCAAAGTGCTTCCTCCTGTGTGTACTCCTGTACATCTAGTACTCAAAAAACAAAACATGTAAACAGACTGAATGAATAAAATTCCATCCTTCAGTCAGCAGGGTTATAGCCAGCTCAGTAAATCCATACTGACGTATCACAGCAATTTGCCCACCTGCTCAATGCGGCGTCTACATATCCACCGGCTGCATCACGAACACTTCCGTCACGTGACTTAGGGTACAACCCGGCAGCCAGGTACTTATGGGGGTCTGGGCGACGCCAAAGCGTAGGAACGGACGCAGTACGAAGGCTATATGTACACAAAACATGGCAACAGCGGAGGATTTCAGGTTTCAAAACTCTCCGACGTCACCGGAAAAGCTCGCTAAATTTGTCACTAGTCGCTTTTTGAAGAAAAAAAAATGTGCTGGGGGTCTGAAAAGCTGCTAAATCTAGCGACAAAGTCACTAAGTGTGCAACACTGCCTGACCCACATGAGCGTAATCCGCTGCGTGGTGGGGTGACGTACTTACGCCATGAAATTAGCATATCATGATATAATTTATTTTCCTGGGCAAGAATTTTTTTACCGGTATTATCGGGAATGACATGATATGGCCCAGCCCTTGATAGAACATCATGTAATTAGTGTGCTTATTTATTTATTCATCAGGTTAGGGTTATTAACGCCCTGTAAATAAATGAATATACGCCTATAAATAAATGAATAAATGAATAATAAATACTGCAGTATTCGGCTGGACACTGGTGCAGAACATGTGGCTGTTGTTGTATTTGGTCGCTTTCACAGTGGCATGACTGCGATCGTTGCCTCTGTGACTGTTAATTCGTAAAGCAGGTTCTAGGTCAACAAGTCATGTACAGCCTTTTAAATACAGCCAATCATTTTCTGACAAATACCAGAAATAGTTTTTTGGCAGACGATAATTTTTTGGCACAACATCCAGCACGTCACCGGCACGGGATTATTCCCATAAATGTTAGAGCCAAATCTTTGGGTCCCTCCCCTAAAGTAGCTTTTCACTGAGTCTTCACGCTTAATGTTTGAACAGAGCTCCACATATTTCTGCCATATTTCTTTAGAGCAGACACACTCACGTACATCATTGTTGCTCAAACCCGCTGTCGTATAAATGCGCCGTTCACTGACAGAACTCAGCAATAATCAATTCATGTTTACATTTTGGATTTTCTTTTTGTTTATAAACATGAGCCATGTGGTTAAATAATTGTTTCATGCTGTCACGTTCATTAGTAACCTTGTTCTGTGTCTACATCCTCTACTTTACTGGCAGCAAGCAAATATTTATATCAGTGTTTTACAGAAAGGTTCAACATTATGAGTCTGTTAGAATCATAAATCCCCTGAGTAAATGTAATATGTATGAATTAAATACAGCATAGCGGGCTGTAAGTGAAAGCGCTTCCACTATTACTGCTCCTCCTGGTGGATACACAAGACATTACCACCAGTTTTCCCAAATTCTGCTTAGGGGCGTTCCCACCCATGACTGAACTGCTATGTCATGAGCGGGGGATTTCATTTCGGCCACAGACCGACCACAGTCGGCCACGGACCAGCCAAAGTCCTGTCATGCATCAGCCACCCATTTTGAGAGGCTTCATCTGTATGTCTTGGATGGTCTCCAGGCACCTTTGCACAGCCTGTAACTTCAGTCCTGTCAGGTGTGGTAGATTCCTGTCGCTGTGTATCTTAGAGCCTGTTCTTGTGCTGCCATGATCAGTACCTCTATGCTGTCCTTTAGGCTGGCTTTTTCTACTCACTAATAGGATTTCTCGATGTTAGCCACTTCCTCTTTCTGTTGATGGTAAATCTCATGCAGGGGTTTGGTGTTTCATATTTCCTCCTCCTGTTCCTCACAACCATCTGTCTTCAGCTGCCTCAGCCACTCTTGTAACAGCTCAGCTCAGGAGGGATCTAGATGTATTTGTGGATGCTCTGTGTTTCCTCATGGATTGTGGCTCTAACACACTATCATTCAATTGAGCACTAAACCAGATAAAAATTATTATAGAGGGTGACTGTAACATTTCCACAGTTTGACTCTCTCTTAGTGCAGGTTCTCTGGTTCTTCTACTAGTAACAGACCAGTTATACACCTCATTATTCCATGAAGAATTGTGGAAGGTATCCTCTTTTGAGAGTTTTACGTTCACTTTACATCTGCATATATTCTGGCTTTTCGGTGTGAGTTTCTATTTTGCAACAACTCTTCTCACCCAATAACTGCAATAACTGATCAATTTAGTGAGGCAACTGTATCTTCTGTCTTGAATTAATTGCGGCACATTCAAGTTTACACTATGTGAACTTGACTGGCTTTGTTTTCGAGGGCATCAGTGGCTTCCTTCTGGCTTCTTCCCTCAGAGGATCAAGTCTCCCTTCCTCTAGTGTCATTCAGGTTTCCTTGTCACCTCAGCTCCCAGTGTTTAGTGTGTTTCCCAGTTTAGTTAATTATAGTTCTAGCTTTTTGTTTCTTTTGTATTTTTTTCACTAGTATTCTGGTTTTCAGCGTAATAAAAGCTCGCTCTTAGTTCATTCCTGCCTGCCGCCTGTGTGTCTGCTCTTGGGTCCTCATTCCTTGCACTCCACCACACATGACAGAAGTACACTATAGCACCCTAACTTTTGACACTTCCATCAGAAAAGGTAATCCCTAGAGGTTTTCTAGTCCAACCAGGTGAGGTCAGGCTTCTGCGGAAATTAATTTGGCCAAGACGCACATACTTGTGGAACAGTTTGACTTCCTCCTCTCTAAGAATATCAGAAAGTGGTTGATCCCAAGTGTCACCCAATTTACCTCCACTTCTAGCTTCTTGGAAAGCTTTCCTTACAAGAATGACTCCTTTCTTTTTGGTGCACGTGGCTAGGACCATAGGATCATAGAGGCTGGCTACCTGGCTGAGGAGGTCTCTTCTAGTGAGGGGATTTGGGATGTTTTCTTTTACACCCTCTTCACACAAATCTTGGCCTAATCTCATTTTCTTTCTTCTTTTAGAAAAGCTGATCAAGATCATTACATATAGCTTATCTTCTTTTACCATGTATTCAACTCCAAAGGCCTTATTATTCTTCTGGCTAGGGAGTATCAAGCCCTTCTTCTGAGGTGATGGAGTAGGTACTTCTGGACAATCTTTCTGCCTCCCACTTTGGCCTAATAGAACCCATGGTTTCAGAAAGAATCCTCTGGCCTGTAAGATCCCCTCAATTTTACTTGCATTTTTTTCCAACCGTTTCCCACCGTGTAACACAGGAGTGGTTACAGAGTGGGGATTTGGTGCTACTCACATACCACACTGGTCCTCTCCAGCTGTTCAGTATCTCCTCTGTGAGTTTCTTTGCTGCTCCTCTCTGCACCATTTCATGCACTTGGGCTGTGTAGGCCATCTTCCATTCAGGCTTTTTGTTCAGCTGCCTTTCTATTCTCAGAAAAGTTGCTTCCACACCACATCTGTTATTGGGAAGAGAGGCAGGGTTTGCAATCCATGGATATTTTATGTTCCAGTGTGGAGCATCACTGTAAGCATCAGCTTTTACATAGGCGACGCCTTGTGTTATAATCTCAAGTTTGTTTTCCTCCATTAATGTTATCTCCTTTCCTCCAGGTTGACAACTGCCACAGCGACATCCACCACACTTCAGTTCACAGGATGCTCCTATACTTTCAAATACGGCTGGGCCATAGATTTAGTTTTTTAAAAATATTGATATATTATCATATGCGATATAAGATGAGGCAATAGTGTTTATATTGATATAGTCTAGTTCGCGTTACAATCATACTTGTAGATCCACCAGTTCACTTTTCTCTTCTCCCAGTTTGTCTCTGCACAGCTTCACGCTGCCCTGCCTCTCTCCACTTCACCCATTAATCATGCAGGAAGCGACTGCATGGCAGTGTTCCCAACTTAGTGACTTTGTTGCTAGATTTAATGGCTTTTCAGACCCCCCCAAAAGCAACTAGAGACAAATTTAACGACTTTTTCCGGCAAGGTCGGAGAGTTTTGGAAACCTGAAATCTTCCGCTGTTGCCTTCGTTTGTACGCTTTGACATCGCCCGGACCCACAAGAGTCCCTGCCTGCAGGTAGGACAGCCCCGCCATACGTAGCAGAAGTCCTTGGGGTTACAGATCTTGTACAGCACTTTGGTCAACGTCGTTGTTTTAAATGTGCTTTGGCAAGAAGGTTTGCTGTGTCTGTCAGTGTAGTGTCCAGAGGCTGGAGGCACTACCAGGAGACAAGCCAGTACACCAGGAGACGTGGAGGAGGCTGTAGGAGGGCAACAACCCAGCAGCAGGACCGCTACCTCCACCTTTGTGCAAGGAGGAACAGGAGGAGCACTGCCAGAGCCCTGCAAAATGACCTCGAGCAGGCCACAAATGTGCATGTGTCTGCACAAACGGTTAGAAACCGACTCCATGAGGATGGTATGATGGCCCGACGTCCACAGATGGGGGTTGTGCTCACAGCCCAACACCGTGCAGGACGCTTGGCATTTGTCAGAGAACACCAGGATTGGCAAATTCGCCACTGGTGCCCTGTGCTCTTCACAGATGAATGCAGGTTCACACTGAGCACACGTGACAGAGTCTGGAGACGCCGTGGAGAGCGATCTGCTGCCTGCAACATCCTTCAGCATGACCGGTTTGGCAGTGGGTCAGTAATGGTGTGGGGTGGCATTTCTTTGGAGGGCCGCACAGCCCTCCATTTGCTCGCCAGAGGTAGCATGACTGCCATTAGGTGCCGAGATGAGATCCTCAGACCCCTTGTGAGACCATATGCTGGTGCAGTTGGCCCTGGGTTCCTCCTAATGCAGAACAATGCTAGACCTCATGTGGCTGGAGTGTGTCAGCAGTTCCTGCAAGATGAAGGCATTGAAGCTATGGACTGGCCCGCCCGTTCCCCAGACCTGAATCCGACTGAGCACATCTGGGACATCATGTCTCACTCCACCAACATCACGTTGCACCACAGACTATCCAGGAGTTGGCGGATGATTTAGTCCAGGTCTGGGAGGAGATCCCTCAGGAGACCATCCACCACCTCATCAGGAGCATGCCCAGGCGTTGTAGGGAGGTCATACAGGCACGTGGAGGCCACACACAATACTGAGCCTCATTTTGACTTGTTTTAAGGACATTACATCAAAGTTGGATCAGCCTGTAGTGTGGTTTTCCACTTTAATTTTGTGTGTGACTCCAAATCCAGGCCTCCATTGGTTAATAAATTTGATTTCCATTGATGATTTTTGTGTGATTTTGTTGTCAGCACATTCAACTTTGTACAGAACGAAGTATTCAATGAGAATATTTCATTCATTCAGATCTAGGATGTGTTATTTGAGTGTTCCCTTTATTTTTTTGAGCAGTGTAGTTGGTGTCTGAAGCCAAATTGATTAGAGTTCAAATTTTTTGGCCTGCATTGGCAGTGACCTCCAACAACATCAGGTAACAGGTGGCTCTTTTACTCCATAGACAAATTTCTCTTGTTCCACTGTAAACTTGGATTTTCTCCTCATTTTGTCTATATCATTCCATTTGGATTCTCCTTTTGGAAAGAGGATGAAATGATGATCTGAGGAGCTTCCTTTTTACAGTCCTTTATTCCTACACAGGCATGCCCGGCTGCCAACTGCTTTTAAATGCCGGTAAAATTGAAACCACATATGATAGAGCAATAAGTCTTTTTGCATATAAAACCAGAGGATTTACACTTACTTATCATGCATTCAACATGTCCCAGAGCGCTGTAACCTTCCTCTAATGGGTTTGCAAAGATCACGTAGAAAGCGCTAACAGGAACACGTACTCCATGCGCTTTAGCATGTGCATTAGCATGTACAGCTATGGCATTTCTGGATCTAGCATAATATGTAGATATAGAAAATGGTTTTCAATGTCTCTGTGGGTTAGTGCACTCTTTAGCTTATGTAGTTACTATGGATTACCTTCATACATATTATTATTATAATTAGGGTTCTGAAGGTTCTATTAATGTATAGTGAGTTGTAATATTCCACACGATGGTACTATAGCATGTATAACTGTAACGAAATGGTCGGGCAGACTTGTTCTATTATAGGCCTCAAAGCGCTACGGCCTTTTCAACTGCTTGTATTATCACCCCAACAGAGCACTTCGCTCTCAGACTGCTGGCTTACTTGTGGTTCCTAGGATACTTAAGAGTAGAATGGGAGGCAGAGCCTTCAGCTTTCAGGCCCCTCTTCTGTGGAACCAACTCCCAGCTTGGATTCAGGAGACAGACACCCTCTCTATTTTTAAGATTAGGCTTAAAACTTTCCTTTATGATCAAGCTTATAGTTAGGGCTGGATCAGGTGACACTGAAACCTCCCTTAGTTGTGCTCCTACAGGGGGGTTCCCATGATGCACTGAGTGCTTCTTCTTCACTTACCTCTTTTGTGTTCATACATTACTTTGCATTAAATCATTAGTTATTATTAAATTCTGGCTCTCTTCCAAAATTTGACTTTTGTCCTGTCTCCCTCTGTTCTCCTCTTTTCATCTCATCCCCAACCAGTCGCAGCAGATGACTGCCCCTCCCTGAGCCTGGTTCTGCTGGAGGTTTCTTCCTGTTAAAAGGGAGATTTTTCTTCCCACTGTCACCAAGTGTTTGGTCATAGAGGGTCCTCTGATTGTAGGGTCTTCTCTTTGTTATATATATAAAATTTTATTGAAAGTGAATTATTCAGCATGTTAAATGCCCTACAAGGGGGGACAACACACTGGATAAAGTCTACTCTAACATCAAGCTGGGCTTCAGGGCTGTGCCACTGCCACATCTGAGCCAGTCAGACCATCTGTCCCTGCTTATGATTCCAGCATACACCCCCATCACGAAAACTGGTCTTTCTACATCTAAGACTGTTCAGACCTGGCCTGAGGGTGCCTCTCAACAGCTGCAGGACTACTTTAAGACAACTCACAGGGACGTCTTCAAACACCAGGACCTGGAGCAGTACACCTCAGCTGTTCTGGACTACAATAAATTCTGCACTGACACTGTCCTTACTTCCAGCGCCGCGCGAGCAGGCAGCCAGTTTCAGCAGCTCCGCACTCATTCCGTGTTTTTTCTCATTTTGTTTAGTATTAGATGTGTTTTTGTGTTTCTGTATCTTCTGCTCTTTTTCCTCATGATGGAGCAGACTTTTTTCTGGAAAACTTTGTTTTTATGTACCCTTTTTATGGTGTTTATGTTTGAGACTGCGAGAGTGGCCACGCTCCTATTGTTTACTCTCGGGACCAGCTGATCTCCATCGGGAGCTCCGCTGTGCCTACTCCTGCAGAACGACTTGATATTCCCCGCGAACTGAGAAGGAAGAGACGCGGGAGACGTGCGGGCATAGGTCGTCGTTGCCAGGGGGGAAGGTACAGGCCCGTCATCCCGTCCATCATCATGGGAAACGTGAGATCTCTTCCCAACAAAGTGGACGAGCTGGCGGCGCTAACGCGACATCAAAGGAGCTACCGGGAGAGCAGCCTCATGTGCCTGACGGAGACGTGGCTAACTGAGCTAACCCCGGACTCACACATAAACATGGACGGCTTTCATTTGATCCGTGCCGACAGAACCAAGGAGAGTGGTAAGAAGAGGGGCGGGGGTCTGGCTGTGTTTGTGAACGATAGATGGTGCAACTCCAGACATCTAACCATCAAAGAGACGCTCTGCAGTAAGGACATTGAACTGCTCGCTGTTAGTATGAGGCCGTACTATCTTCCTCGGGAGTTTTCACATGTTATTGTGATAACTGTGTATGTGCCGCCCTCTGCTAACGCTGCTGCAGCCTGCGATGTCCTCCATGCTACTACCAGCAGACTCCAAACACAGCACCCACAGGCCCTCTTTCTGATCTCAGGGGACTTTAACCACGTCTCCCTGTCCTCCACTCTCCCCACCTTCACCCAGTATGTCACCTGCCACACCAGGAATACCAACACACTGGATCTACTGTATGCCAACATCAAGGAGGCATACAGCTCATCACCTCTGCCTCCCCTGGGGGGCTCAGATCACAACCTGGTTCATCTCCAGCCTGTGTACAAACCCTTGGTACACAGAGAACCAGTTGTGACACACACAGTGAAGAAATGGTCTGAGGAGACTGAAGAAGCTCTGAGAGACTGCTTTAGCTCCACTGTGTGGGAAGAGCTTTGTGCCCCTCATGGGGAGGACATCGACAGCATCACGGACTGCATCACTGATTACATCAATTTCTGCGTGGAAAACACTGTGCCCACCAGGAGGGTACAGTGTTTTTCAAACAACAAACCCTGGATCAACTCTGAAATAAAGGCTCTCCTGAAGGAGAAGAAGAGAGCCTTTAGATCAGGAAATAAGGAGGGGCTGAGAGCCGTGCAGAAGGATCTGAGAAGGAAAATCAGGGATGGAAAAAACATCTACAGGAAGAAGATGGAGGACCAGCTACAGCAGAGCAACATCAGTGGGGTTTGGAGGAGTTTGAACTCAATTTCAGGCCACAAACCAAGCCCTAGGGTTGTGGGAGACTTAGAGTGGGTGAACAACCTGAACCAGTTCTTTAACAGGTTTGACCAGCCACCCACCCCTCCCCCAGCCCAGTGCCCCCTGCTGTCAGCCCCACCATCTTTAATGACTGCCAACCTTTCTTCTTCTTGGGACCTCACACCTCTCAGCTCTCAGCCATCACCCACCCCCTTCACTTCTGAGGACTCCATCTCACAACCCCCATCCCCCACCTCCATCTTGTCCCTCTCAACTCATCATGTGAGGAAGGAGCTACGTAAAATCAAGGTGCGAAAGGCTGCTGGTCCAGACGGCATCAGCTCCAGGCTCCTGAGGTGCTGCGCAGATCAGCTGTGTGGCATCTTGGGATACATGTTCAACCTGAGCTTGAAGCTGGGGAAAGTACCACAACTGTGGAAGACCTCCTGTGTGGTACCGGTACCAAAGACCAAACATCCAAAGGACCTTAGCAGCTACAGGCCGGTAGCCCTGACATCGCATCTAATGAAGACCCTCGAGAGGCTGGTCCTCAACCATCTACGCCTCATGGTGTCGTCTTCATTGGACCCGCTGCAGTTCGCCTACCGCCCTGGCATCGGGGTGGATGACGCCATCATCTACCTCCTGCACCGAGCTCTGACCCACCTGGAGAAGCCTGGAAGCACTGTGAGGATCATGTTCTTTGATTTCTCCAGTGATTTTAACACCATCCAGCCAGGACTTCTGAGAGACAAGCTGGAACTGTCAGGAGTGGACCACCACATCTCTGAGTGGATACTGGACTACCTCACTGACCGCCCACAGTACGTGAGGACACAGGGCTGTGTCTCTGACAGGCTGGTCTGCAGTACGGGGGCCCCACAGGGAACTGTGCTGGCACCGTTCCTCTTCACCCTCTACACTGCAGACTTCTCCATCAACTCCCCACGCTGCCATCTGCAGAAGTTCTCTGACGACTCTGCCATAGTTGGCCTCATCACAGGTGAGGATGACTCAGAGTACAGACAGTGGACTCAGGACTTTGTGGACTGGTGCCAGTGGAACCACCTCCTGATCAACGCCGCTAAAACCAAGGAGCTGGTGGTGGATTTCCGCAGGCGCAGACCCACCACACGGACACCGGTGAACATCCAGGGAGTGGACATTGAGATAGTGGACTCTTATAAGTACCTGGGTGTTCACCTAAACAATAAACTGGACTGGACTCATAACACTGATGCGCTCTACAGGAAGGGTCAGAGCAGACTCTACCTGCTGAGAAGGCTGAGGTCTTTTGGAGTGCAGGGGACACTCCTGAAGACCTTCTATGACTCTGTGGTGGCATCAGCCATCTTCTGTGCAGCAGTATGTTGGAGCAGCAGCTTGTCTACAGCTGAGAGGAAGAGGATAGACAAGCTCATCAGGAAAGCCAGCTCTGTCCTAGGATGTCCTCTCGACTCAGTGCAGCTGGTGGGAGACAGAAGGACTCTAACCAAAATAACATCACTGATGGACAAGGTCTCCCACCCCATGCAGGAAGCTGTTGCTGAGCTGGAGAGCTCCTTCAGTGACAGACTGCTGCATCCTAAATGCACAAAGGAGCGTTACCGCAGATCCTTCCTCCCAGCAGCTGTAAGACTGTATAACCATCACTGCTCCCAACAAAAACCACAATAACCTACACAATGTAGGATAATATATAATATACTGTAAATAGTCCGGCCTGTTAAGGTTCAACACACAGGCACATCATGTACATTGTATATAGTGTTATTATTAGTAGTATTAAGGTTAATCTTGTTTGTTGATTTTATATATATATATATATATATATATATTCTTTTCTTAATAGTGTAAATTATTATATTTTTATTTATATTTATAATAACTGCGGCTGCTGTTACACCCAAATTTTCCCTCTGTGGGACAATAAAGGCTGTTTCTTCTTCTAACTGTGGACAAGACGATCTGCATTTTTCCAAATAGAAAGCCATGGATGACTGAAAAGGTGCAGAGCTTACTCCAAGAAAGGAACATCGCCTCCAATCTCATTGTACATCCTGTATAATCACAATAAAGGCATTCTATTCTACTCTATTCTTCAGAGCTGATGGGGCACTTTACAGCGCTGCCAGAGCCAACCTGAAGAGGGGCATCAGGGAGGCCAAGGCTGCGTATAAGTGGAGGATTGAGGACTGCTTCCAGAGCCACGACTTCAGGCAGGTGTGGGAAGGGGTTCAGCATATTTTAAACTACAGACCCAGCCTGTTAATTGACGAAAATAACATCAATCAAGCTCAACAGCTTCTTTGCACGCTTCGAGGTACATCAACCAGAGACAGCATTCAACACCCATCATCAGGCAGCAGCAATGTCCTCAGGCTGGAGGCACAAGAGGTGAGGCGTATGCTGGAAACTGTGAAAGCTATGGGGCCCGATGGTGTCTCTGGATGGGTACTAAAGGTCTGTGTGGCTCAGCTGTTTGGTATTCTTACCAGCATTTTTAACCAGTCCCTGAGCCAGGCTGCTGTCCCTGCCTGAAGTCCTCCATTATCGTCCCAATCCCCAAGAAGAACACTATCAGAGGATTGAATGACTACAGGGCAGTGGCACTGACACCAATTGTTATGAAGTGCTTTGAAAAGCTTGTCCGGGCTCACATCATCTCCAGTTTCCCCCCAGACTAGACCCCCACTAGTTTGTCTACAGAGCTAACAGGTCCACAGAGGACGCCATTGCCACGGCCCTCCACTCTGCCCTCTCGCACCTGGAGCAGGGGGGGAACCACGCTCAGCTGTGGACTTCAGCTCAGCATTTAACACCATCCTTCCTGGCAGACTGGTGACTAAACTGTCAGACCTGGGGATACCACGCTCCACCTGTCTTTGGATCAAGGACTTCCCGACAGACCGTTTCCAGAGGGTAAGAGTAGGTCCCCACCTCTCTTCAGCCATCAGTCTCAGCACCGGTTCTCCACAGGGCTGTGTGCTGAGTCCCCTACTCTTCACCCTCTACACACATGACTGCGCCCCCGTACACGGCAACAACCGCATTATAAAGTTTGCGGATGACACCACCATGGTGGGGCTCATCTCAGGGGGAGATGAGTCAGCATACCGGGATGAGGTGCAGCAGCTGTCAGGGTGGTGCAATGAGAATAATTTGATCCTGAACACCACTTAAACAAAGGAGATGGTAGTTGATTTAAGAGGACAACAAATGTCATTCAACCTCTGTTTATTGAGAGGGATTAAGTGGAGCTGGTCTCAGATTTTAAGTTCCTGGAGTGCACCTGGAGGACGACCTCACCTGGAGTATCAACATGACCAGCATTGTCAGAAAGGCCCAACAGAGACTGCATTTCCTGAGGGTTCTCAGGAGCAACCACCTGACCCAAAATCTGCTGGTGTCCTTTTACCGTTGCTCTGTAGAGACCATCCTGACCGACTGTCTGTGCGTGTGGTTCAACAGCTGCACAGGAGCAGAAAGGAAGAGACTCCAGCGAGTCATCAACACAGCTCAAGCGATCACAGGCTGTCCCCTGCCCTCCCTCCAGGAACTGTTCAATGGTCGCTGCCAGAGGAGGGCACAGAACATCCTCCAGGACCCCTCACACCCTGGACGCTCTTTGTTTCAGTTGCTGCCATCAGGTAGATGCTTCAGGACAATGAAGGCCAGAACAAACAGACTGAGGAACAGCTTTTCTGCCAGGGCCATCATTGAACTGAACTCTGTGCTGTCCAGTGGAAAGTGATGTGGGGTGGTAGTGCTGAGAGTGTGCGTGCTGGGGTGTGTTTGTGTGTCTTTTTTATTATTATATAATATTTATTCTGTTTTTTTTTTTTTAATTATTTTACCACTGTACCTTTTATTATTGATTGTTTCTTGAGGCACCAGGAAGGACTGCACTTTTAATCTCATTGTGCAACTTTAGTGTACAATGACAATAAAGATTCTATTCTTCTATTCTGCTGTTGGGTCGTTGTTGGATGTCTGCATTTGTGATTGATTCTTGTTCTGGGAGGCCTGGGTAATGTTCTAGGAATGTAAGGATGCAACATCATTTGATGGAAATTAAAATATACACAGAGCTGAATCCAACGACACCAAGAAAATAAACGTGAAAAAATCATGCTGCAGGCTGGTCAATTTTACCAAAATTTCATTGCAGTCCTTATATTGCTCTTTTCTACTCTGCATGAGTTGAAATGGCTTTATAAAGCATGTCTCATTCTCCCATTCACACACACTTACAAGCACTTTGATCTCATTGTACATCCTGTATAATGACAATAAAGGCATTCTATTCTATTCTATTCTATTCTATTCTATTCTATTCTATTCTATACTTTGTATGTATGAGTGCTTTCTATCGAACAATCACACTGAATGAATCCATCTGCAGCAGCTTGGGGTTCAGGATCTTGCTCAAGGATCCTTTGGCATGCAGACTGGAGCAGTCAGGAATCAAACCACCAACCTTCTGATTAGTAGATGACCTCCTCTACCTTCTAAGCCACAGCCACCCCAGTACTCAGTAGTGTCTATTGCCCCCACATGCTTCTAATGAGACAACAGCTGTTATACTCTGATTAACGCCTCTGCTTTTTGAGCAGTCTATAGATATATAGCAATAGTCTTGCTTAATTTGTCAATAACCACTGACAGCAGCAATCTGTTGACACTGCTGCTGTTAAGCTGAAGCCTTGTTATTCATTGCTGCTTGTTTAAATATCACCATCACCGAGCTGTTACCTTTGAACTTCACTTGTTAAAATGTCAGACCGATATCACTTAGTATGGGTTAAAGGTCTGGGTTAAAGCTGTTGTCAGCCTGCTCTGTGTGAGCTTCATCACAGATGCCTCAGTAATTAGCTGCCATTCATTGTGCTGCACTCCTTTTAGCTGTGATAATGGCCTCACTCTAGTGACTGCAGTGTTCTGTGTTTGGTATTATCATTCAGTACCTTGATCTCACATAAATTATATGTAGCAAGTTTTATGTTCATTATGTCAGGGGTTAAACGCTGTTATGTGCAGGAAATTGGTGGTTAGTAAAGATTGTCTGCCTACTGGTAAAGGGTGGGGATGTGGAGTTAGGCTAGACTGAGACTGTTTTAACCAAAGTCTCACAAATGTAATTTGATAAAATAGATAATCATAAATGGTTTACAAGTCATTATAATTCTTTATTTAATTTATGAATTTGTTTTCATTAATAGTAAAATTACAATTAATTAAGGTTTCATTACTACCAGTTTACCATTTACAGTTTATTATTTATGAGATTTGCAAATCATTGCATTCATTTGTATCTACATTTTACATCACAACATTTTCAGACTTGGCTTTTTATATTTGTAATAATCCACTAAAAAAAAAGTTTGTGCCCCATGGTTAGTTGAAAGTGTTACTCTTCTACAGATAGGACATGTTGGAAAACATGTGGGTGGCCCAGTTACTTGGCTGTCAGGCCCAAAAGGGATAAATACAATGATCAGGGCAGATAAAGTTTGTTTGGTTTCACTTTCTATTAGACTCACTGACACAGATGTCGGGCCCTCTCTTAACTGACCAGACTGATCATAAACTCAAACCAAGCACAACTGGTTACATGTAAGACCTCCATCTACAACACCACTTCGAAATCGGAGCCATTAATAGTGAAACTTGCAGAATATAGCGCGGCTGATGTTATGATTACTCTGTAACATGACCTGGTACTCAGTAAGAAAGAGAACTTCAAAGCCAAAAATCCAACCAAGCCTCAAAAAAAAAAAAAAAAATCTGAATTGAAATGCCAAAATAAAAGTTTCAAGACTCACCCCAATGCCGTCCCCCTGTCTGAGCTGTTTCCAGGCCTGGCCTGTGTCACTGAAGAGCAACAGGTATCTGCTGACCCAATCTGAACTGTCATAGCGTCCCTGTGTGGCCACAGCTGTCACCTCCATTCGGTCTCTTAGATCCACCTGGAGCCAGGGCTCTGGGTCTGTCACAGTGGGAGACCAGCCTCCTGCTCCTGAAACAACAGAAAACATGTGAGCCCAGAAAGCTGAGTGTCAGGGAATGACTCCAGAAACTTGAGGTAAAAGTTGTGCCTGGCATTTAATTTTTGTTGTATATCTGTCTGTATCTGTACACTGTAAAGGCCGCGGCCCCCGTTAGGTTCGGCTTGGTTAACGCCAGGTCTCTGGCAAATAAAACCTTCATTGTAAGGGACTTCATCACTTCCAGTAGCCTGGATTGTCTCTGTATAACGGAGACCTGGATCGAGGCTGGTGATTCCAGTGTTTTTGTGGAGCTTTTACCGTCTGGATTCTCCTACTTAAGTTCCCCTCGAACTTCCAGACGCGGAGGAGGAACAGCAGCTGTTTACAAGAACAACTTCAAATGTAAGCCACGTCATATACCATCCTCAAGCTTTGAGGCCTATTTGAAGTGAATTGTTCTAACCCGGTGCTGTGTGCCGTTGTCTACCGTCCCCCGAAATTTGACAAGGACTTTCTAGGTGAATTTTCTGATTTTTTATCAGGTATAATGACTGAGTATGATCATGTGCTTATACTTGGAGATTTTAATATTTGTGTATGTTGTCCTGCGAAACCGATGGCGAAGGACTTTCTTACTCTTATAGACTCTTTTAATTTGGTGCAGTGGGTGACTGGCCCCACACATGAACATGGTCATTCATTGGATCTTATTCTCTCTTATGGCTTGCCTGTGACTGATCTAGAAATAGGTGATAATATTATCTCTGATCATATGCCTGTTCTGTTAAATGTTGTTCTATCTGCTGCCACAGTTAAACCTCTCCTTCCCGCTGGTCGGTGTCGAGTTTTTAACTCTTCTACTCTTGCACAGTTTTCTGCTGCCTTTGAGCAGCTTAACGTTCCCTCTGACTTAGATACAGAGCAACTAAGTCTCTGGTTGGACGGATCTTGTAAGTGTATTTTGGATGCTGTAGCACCTAAGAAAATCATGCAGTCCAAAGTAAAAACTGATCCGTGGCTTAATGACAAAACTCGCACCGCCAGATGGGAATGCCATAAAGCTGAACGTAAATGGAAGAAGGACAATTTGCAAGTTTCCTTCCAGATCCTCAAAAGCAGTTGGCGACACTATCAGAACACCGTCAAGGAAGAAAAAAGGGAATACCTATCCAAGATTATTGTGTCCCATCGTGATAACTCACGTATGTTGTTTAAAATGATTGATTATGCCCTTAATGCCCCGCAGCCTGCCTGTGTAGAGGCATGTCCTAAAGCATGTGATGATTTTCTGCACTTTTTTAAAGATAGGGTAGCTGCTGCAAGAGCCCTTATTTTACCACCTATTTATGATCCTTCCTGTATGGCTCCTTATCCAGCCCTGTTTGAAAAATTTGAATCAGTGAACCTGACTTTTTTAAAGGATATAGTCCAACATATCAAGCCATCAGGTTCTCCTCGTGACCCTGCTCCCCCTCAGTTTCTTAAGGAGGCCTTTTCCAGCATAGGACAGATTATTCTTGACATTGTAAACAACAGCCTGCTGTCAGGTACAGTTCCTGCGAGTTTTAAGCACGCTGTGGTGAAACCTCTTCTTAAGAAACCCGGCCTTGATCAAACAGTTTTAGCTAATTTTAGACCTATTTCTAAGTTGCCTTTTATCTCCAAAGTTTTAGAGAAAGTTGTTTCCACTCAGGTTACGTCCTATCTAGATGAACATAACATTGTGGAAGTTTTTCAGTCAGGTTTTAAGACCCTGCACAGTACGGAGTCTGTGTTAGTGCGAGTTTTTAATGATATTTTCAGGGCAAATGATGCCGGGGAGCATGCTGTTCTTGTTCTCCTCGATCTAACTGCAGCGTTCGACACGGTGGACCACAGTATTTTATTAGCTCGTTTACGAACCTAGTTTGGCTTCAGTGGCACCGCATTAGAATGGCTTAGGTCTTATCTGGCAGACAGAACCATGTCTGTAAGGTTAGCCGATTTTGAATCTTCATCTGCTCCCCTACTTTATGGGGTCCCTCAAGGCTCAATCCTCGGTCCCCTGCTCTTCTCACTTTATTTGCTCCCATTGGGCTCAATACTTAGAAAACATGGGATCTCCTTTCACTATTATGCAGATGATAGCCAGATATACATGCCCTTAAAAAAAGGTACTCACTCGATTAAGCCGCTATTGCTGTGTCTTGAAGACATTAAGGCATGGTTGGCCTTAAATTTCCTAAATTGTAATGATAAGAAGACTGAGGTAATGGTGTTTTGTCCCAGTGGCTCCTACGCAACATCTTCCATTGACCTGGGGCCCTTGGCATCTTATTTAAGGCAGACCGTCTCAAACTTAGGTGTAAAAATTGATAGCGACTTTAAAATGGATTCCCAGGTCAGGGCAGTGGTTAAGTCCTGTTTTTACCATCTTAGGCAACTGGCAAAGATTAAACCGATCCTTTCAAAACCACATTTTGAAACAGTGATCCATCCCTTCATTACATCTCGGCTTGACTACTGTAGTGCTCTTTACCTTGGAATTAGTCAATCCTCCCTTAAGCGCCTTCAGCTCGTCCAGAATGCTGCTGCGCAGCTTCTGATGGGGGCCAGAAGGAGAGAGCATATCACTCCTATTCTGGCTTCACTACACTGGTTGCCAGTACATTTTAGAGTTCATTTTAAGATTCTCTTATTTGTTTTTAAATGTTTACATGATCTTGCCCCATCTTATCTCTCTGAGCTATTAAACCCATATCTCCCAGCTCGTTGCCTCAGGTCGGCTGATCACCTGCTCCTAGAGGTACCAAGGTCGAAGTTGAAGCTCGGGGGTGACAGAGCTTTTAGTGTTGCTGCTCCTAAACTATGGAACAACTTGCCGTTGCATATTAGGAGCGCTCCTTTATTGGCGACTTTTAAAACTGCTCTTAAGACACATTTTTATTCCCTGGCTTTTAATACTTGCTGAGACTCGTTTTATTCGTATTATTTGTTTTATTGTGTTGGTGCTTATTTTCGTTGTTGTCATTGTTATGTGTTTTAGTTTATTTGATTTCTATCTGTACAGCACTTTGTTGCAATTGCTGTTGTTTTAAAGTGCTTTATAAATAAAGTAGTAGTAGTAGTAGTAGTAGTAAACCCAGATGTTGATTCCAGTTAAAAATATTGAGTTCATATTACTTAAAATTGCCTAGAATGTGAACATTACTTGTTAATGCTGAGTAGACTGTACTTTTTGATGGTCTATCTTATTGTAATCATGGGTTTGAGTTCAAACAACTTAATATCATCAAGTTTTGCACCTGCTAAAAATCTAGTTTATACCAGTTTTAACAGACTGGATTAATGCGCAGCTGCATGGTGGCATGATGATTAGCAGTGCTACCTCACAGGTAGAATGCCATCTAGAAGGTCTGGGTTCTTGCTGTTTGGAATAGTTGACATTTGGTGTTTTTGTTCACAACGGTCTCTCATATACACTCCTATTCTTACTTAAATTACATTTGTGTGCTTTACTTAAGTCTCACTATACTGTTGAGTTAACTCAAGCAATGTGAGTAATGTACACGTTTAGCCTGAGAGAGGTACAAGACTAAGTTCTAGTGTGTAAACTGGACTTGAATATTTTTGTTACTGGAGTGAATGCTGGGGTGAGTTCAGCAGTGCACATGCGCAGTACAGAAGTGTGGGAAGCTTCCAGAAACCCTGTGGACTTACACACTGGAAGAAGCTGATCTTCTCTAAAGGTGAGCTGTTCATCTTCATTATATTTTTATGTGTCATGTATGACTTTATTATTCAATGTATTGTTACAGGCTAGTTTTGCATGATGCATAAACGTATTTGCAGACTAATGCTAATGTTAATGTTAGCATGGGCTTATGGGGCCAATATTAGCTAAAACTGCCATGTACTGTATTTTACTTGAGAGCCTTTAATGTTTTGTCCATGATAAGAGCTCTTAACATTAATTACCTGTATTTCAAATGCAGCACGTTAGCATGTTTGTAAGCGTAAACCAGGCCTGCTAACATTCGTGTAGCCTTAATTTCACTCGGTCATGCGGAGGGTAATGTGATGTTCAGGAACAAGCCTCGAGTGGAAAAACTGCTGAACGGTTCAAATACTGGCACCAGAACCCCGCCGGTGGAAAAGCGGCCAGTGAGAGCCGTTCTTTGTTTTTTTACGACTTTGCTTGCTTATAATGTTCTGGACATGGAAGCATGGAAGAAAAAAATACAATGCATTCCACTAAATAAGTGCTCTCAACGAGCTGAACAATTATTTTGTATCACTTATTGTGAAGAATGTGATTCATTTTCTTCAGAAGATGCTTTTGCTTACTTTTATTGTTTTTCCCTTCTTGTAGACCAGTGATGTTGTTGCCATGAGGACTGCTGTCCTGCGATGTCTCTCGATTTTCCTCGGGGGTGATGAAAGAGACTGCTACAGTGCCTCTTTTGTACGTATTGCAATTTGGTTTGTTAGAGGTTCTGCACTTGGAAATCAAGATTTTTTTTTCTTAATAGCCACAGGATTCAGATGCCGTGGCAGACTTCACCCAGGCTCCTGTGGGATTATTGCCTGTTATTCCTTAAGTCAGTCAGCAACCAGGTCCGAATGCTCTTCACCTTGAACCATCCAGCATGTTATCATTCTGGAAGGTACAATTGTCATGGTTGACACTGAACTCCACCATCAAGCTGTTTGTCTCATATTTGGGCTGATCTATGCCCTTCATAGTTGGACTGACCTGTGCCCTTCATATTTGGACTGATCTATGCCCTCCATCCTGACTGTCCAAAATGCCTAAAAAACACCTTTGACTTCATTCAGAGACTGATGCTCAGTCTGGTTTCTTTTTTTATGCCATTACTTGTATTTCTATGTTTTTTTCGTATTGTGTATTCATTTAATATGATATCTTTTTTAACTTACTATCATATTTTAATTTGATTTTTTTTTTTTTTGCACTGTATTATCAAATAAGTTGGTAAAGTTTTTATTTTGTATTTGTTGGATGCAATGTTTGGCACATGAATTACTTCATCAAGCTATTTATTTATTTCTGTTTATTGCCAAGTATGTCAGAATCTGTCCTCCATATATAACTACTTAAATCACTTTTTTAAAAAATGTTACAGTGCTAGAGTGCCTACTTGTTACAGTTCAAAATGAACTGTTTCAGTTGCTGCTCATTCAGCCTGTAAGCTGACTTAAGCATCTTTCTGGTATTACTGTTATTGAGCCCTGTGGAAGGGTAAAAACGCGATTAGTTTTGTATTTGTTCATGTGTGGCCACATTGGCCTTTTGTTAAGAAGCTAAGGATAGTATTTTGTTAAAATAAAACATTGAACCTTGTGAACTTATCATGTTTTGTTGTAGTTACTTCATTCATAAGGCAATCGGTTTCCTAGAGTCTGCTAAGAAAACTGTACTGTTCATGTAAGTTGGACTAACTTGATGTAGCTAAGTTAAGAAAAGGTTAATTTACTTCCTATTTCTGAGTTGAAACAACTTCACTAAACTAAGTTAATTTAACTTAACACGATTAAGTTGACACAACAAGGTCTTAAGTACACTGAACAATTATATGTTAAGTAAACAAACATAAGACTTGATAGTTATACTTACTTACATTTTTCAGGGCAATCGGTTTCCAAGATTTTCTTAAGTAAGGTCAACTTGTCAAATTTTAGAGTGTAGTTTTTTTATTGTTCCATGGACAAATGTTATTTGTAAATATTAATGTACCAGCATTCAGCAGGGCTGAGTTTTATCATGTTTACCAAATTTAAACAGACACAGTTTAACACTGTAAAAAATATTTGTGTTACTGGGTAGCATGGTGTTGTGGTGGTTAGCACTGCTGCCTCACAGCTAGAATAGCTATCTGATAGTCTGGGTTCAATTCCACCTTAGCCCGGCCATCTTGCTGTGTGGAGTTTGGATGTTCTCCCTGTGTCTGTGTGGGTTTCCTCCTACAATCTGTAGACATGCAGTTACTGGGGTTAGGTTAATTGGTCTCTCTGAATTGCCCACAGGTGTGAGTGGTTGTCTGTGTCTGCCCTGCAACAGGCTGGTGACCTGTACGGGGTGTACCCTGCATCTTACTGCCTTGTCAGCTGGGATAGGCTCCAGCCCCCACCACCCCCACACAACCATGAAAAGGATAGGAGACATTTTATTTTTTCATGAACTATAAAAGATAAGTTTGGTCAATTAGAACATACAATTTAGTTCAATTGGAAATGGAGTAGTACTTACTTACCAGGCTGAGTTAAATGAATTGTTTCATTACTTAAAAAATTTAAGGCAACGAGTTACCTTGTTTTTTTAAGTAGATTCAACATTCAGCATTTGATTTACTTTGCATTCTATGTGCTAAGCACACAGGCAGTCAGTCATGTTCATTTAATTGTGGTAAGCCAAAATCATGACTGAGATTAAAATGAATGAATTCATTATCATTCATTGTGCACCCCTGTTAATAATAAGAATAAGATTAATTCAATTCAATTCAATTTTATTTATATAGCGCCAAATCACAACAAACTGTCGCCTCAAGGCGCTTTGTATTGTGGGTAAAGACCCTACAATAATACAGAGAAAACCCAACAGTCAAAACGACCCCCTATGAGCAAGCACTTGGCGACAGTGGAAAGGAAAAACTCCCTTTTAACAGGAAGAAACCTCCAGCAGAACCAGGCTCAGGGAGGGGCAGTCATCTGCCGCGACCGGTTGGGCTGAGGGGAGAGAAAGACATGCTGTGGAAGAGAGCCAGAGATTAACCCCTTAACTGGCAGCAAATAAAATCACCTGAAACAACTACATAACACCCTCTGGTTATTATTGGCTCTGAACAACCCATTTCATAGCCTATTAATCGGCTGCGTCTGGTCCGCGGGCCGAATGAAGTGCATTTATATGGCAGGCTAAACCCGCCCATTTTGACTGACACCTCATTCGGCCAATCATGTTAAGAAATGGCTTTCCCAGAGCCAATAATACTCAGAGGGCGTCACGTAGCTTTGTCAGGTGATTTGGTGCAGCCAGTTACATGATTGGCCGAATGACGTGTCAATAAAAATGGGAGGGTCTAGCCTGCCATATAAAAGGGACTACAAACGGCCCGTCACCGGGCCCTTGCCAGTTAAGGGGTTAATATCAATTAATGATTAAATGCAGAGTGGAGTATAAACAAAGTAAATAAGGTGAATGAGAAACAGTGCATTATGTGAACCCCCCAGCAGACTAGGCCTATAGCAGCATAACTAAGGGGTGGTTCAGGGTCACCTGATCCAGCCCTAACTATAAGCTTTATCATAAAGGAAAGTTTTAAGCCTAATCTTAAAAATAGAGAGGGTGTCTGTCTCCCTAATCCAAGCTGGAAGCTGGTTCCACAGAAGAGGCGCCTGAAAGCTGAAGGCTCTGCCTCCCATTCTACTCTTAAGTATCCTAGGAACCACAAGTAAGCCAGCAGTCTGAGAGCAAAGTGCTCTGTTGGGGTGATATGGTACTATGAGGTCTTTGAGATAAGATGGTGCCTGATTATTCAAGACCTTGTATGTGAGGAGAAGAATTTTAAATTCTATTCTAGATTTAACAGGGAGCCAATGAAGAGAAGCCAATATGGGAGAAATATGCTCTCTCTTAAGTACTTATACCACACATCACCCCCATGTAAGTCCCCTCCGCCACAAACACACACTCACACACACACACACACACACACACACACACACACACACACACACACACACACACACAAATCACTCTCCAAATCACAGGTTCCCAAAGTAATATGTTAATCGCATCAGGATGTCTCAGTGTCCATTGCCAGCCTGTCAGCATTTAGGTCTGTCATTCATTAGGCTCCCATTCAAATAAATAAAGAAATAAAGCACCTTTAAATCTGAACTTGTGATACTCCACATCTGACACTGATTGCTAACAGAAATTGTTAAATTTCTTCAATAGGCTATGGATAAAGACTTTCGGACGGCATCGAAGCGATTGTGGCAAACTGTCAGGTGACTCAAGAGGGGAAAGCAGTGCTCCACTCACACAGTCTATAGTGTGGGTGGAGTGCTGCTGACTTCAACTGAGGCTATAGTCGGACTTTGGAAGGAATACTTTGAAGACCTCCTGAATCCCACTGACGCGCCTTCTGTAGTGGAAGCAGAGTCTTGTGACGAGGCAGATGACTCACTCATCACCGGGAAGTGAGGTCACTGAGGTCACTGAGGTGGTTAAACAACTCCTTGGAGTTCCCAAAGGCTCTGGATGTTATAGGTCTGTCTTGGTTGACACGCCTCTGCAACATCGTGTGGAGATCTGGGGCGGTGCCACTGGATTGGCAGACCGGGGTGGTGGTCCCCGTCTTTAAGAAAGGAGACCGGAGGGTGTGTTCCAATTTTCGGGGATCACACTCCTCAGCCTCCCTGGTAAGGTTTTTGTCAGGGTGCTGGAAAGGAGGGTCCGCCCATTAGTCGAACCTCAGATCCAAGTGGAACAATGCGGTTTTCGTCCTGGTTGTGGAACGCTCTTTTTCCTCTCAAGGATATTCGAGTGTCTGTGGGAGTTTGGCCAACCAGTCTACATGTGGTTTGTGGACTTGGAGAAGGCATTCGACCATGACCCCTGAGGTATCCTGTGGGAGGTTCTGCGGGAGTATGGGGTGTCTGGCCTGTTGTTGTGGGCCATTCATTCCCTGTACAACCGCAGAGAGAGCTTGGTCCGTATAGCCGGCAATAAGTCGGACTTAATTCTGTAGGTGTTGGACTCCGTCAGGGCTGCCCTTTGTCACAGATTCTGTTCATGATATTTACGGACAGAATTTCTAGGTGTAGCCAGGTGGCGGAAAGCTTCTTCTTTGGTGGCCTCAGAATCTCGTCTCTGCTCGTTGCAGATGATGTGGTCCTATTGGCTTCATCAGGGGGTGGCCTCCAGCTCGCAGTGGAATGGTTCATGTGAAGCGGCCGCCATGAGAATTAGCACCTCTAAGTCTGAGGCCATGGTCCTCAGCTGGAAAAGGGTGGAGTGCCCACTCCCATTCAGGGATGAGTTGCTGCCCGAGATGGAGGAGTTCAAGTATCTCGAGTGACTGGAGAAGGGAGCGGGAGATTGACAGATGGATCGGGGCTGCTTCTGCAGTGATGCGGACGCTGCACCGGTTTGTCGTGGTGAAGACGGAGCTGAGTGTAAAAGCAAAGCTGTAGATTTACCGGTCGATTTACCGGTCAATCTACATTCCTACCTTACTCACGAGCTTTGGGTAGTGACCGAAAGATCACAACTATAAGCGGCAGAAATTAGTTTCCTTTGAAGGGTGGCTGGCCTCTCTCTTAGAGATAGTGTGAGGAGTGCGGCCATTTAGGAGGGGCTCAAAGTAGAGCTTCTGTACCTCCACATCGAGAGGAGCCAGTTGAGGTGGCTCGGGCATCTGACTCTGATGCCTCCTGGGCACCTCTTGAGTGAGGTGCCCAGGAGGCATCCTGGGTAGACCCAAGACACTAATTGACACTTTTGTCAACGAATGAAAACGAGACGAAAATGCTTGGCGGGGATGAAATCCAATCAGGACTTATTTAATTTTGTGACAGGGCGGGACAAGTTAGGAAAACATCCAATCAAATGCACAGTTGCACAAATTTGCTCTAAACCTGGGAAGAACAAACTAGCCTGTGATTTGTCGTTACTTCCGATAGAACTAAGTTATGTAAACAATGTCAGCTGGGAGAAAGAGAAGAACCGATGTATGGACACATTTGTCCTTTGACGTTGTGACAAACAAAACGATGTGTAAACCATGTGGGGTGACCATCTCAGGTAAAAACACAACAAATCTTAAACAACATCTGCAAACCAGTCACCCAGATCTCCATGCAAAGGTCAGCATTTTAATGTCATGCAGGGTAAAGTGTTTTTCCCAGTTTAGCGTTAGTGTTTAGAGAAAATCTCCACACCACGGTGGATTAGCCTTTATAATCTTAGTCCTGAACACTTCCCTGTACCTTTCAGAGCGTGTCCTGCTGTGAAACGCTCGTATTATCTCAGTAAGGTGGTGTTAATGATCAGGTGTGTGGGAAGCAGGTGCAATGCTAATGTTAACATTATTAATAATATTCCATAACTTTTAAAAAATGTTTAATTTTGTGTAAGTGTGTATAATGACTAATTCAAGGGAAATGAAGAAAAAACATTTACATTTTACACTCTTTATATTTTAGTCGACTAAATCGACTGTAGATTTAGTCGACTATATTCTTACGATAATTTCGTCGACTAAAACTATCCATCCATCCATCCATCCATCCATCCATCCATTCTCTTCCGCTTATCTGGGGCCGGATCGCGGGGGCAGGAACCTAAGCAGAGAAGCCCAGGCTTCCCTTTCCCCAGCCACCTCCTCTAGCTCATCCGGAGGGACCCCAAGGTGTTCCCAGGCCAGCCGAGAGATATAATCTCTCCAGCGTGTCCTGGGTCTACCACAGGGTCTCCTCACAGTGGGACATGCCCGGAACACCTCACCCAAGAGGCGGCCAGGAGGCATCCTAATCAGATGCCCGAGCCACCTCAACTGGCTCCTTTCGATGTGGAGGAGCAGCGGCTCTACTCTGAGCCCCTCCCGGATGGCCGCACTCCTCACCTTATCTCTAAGGGAGAGGCCAGCCACCCTTCGAAGGAAACTCATTTCTGCCGCTTGTATTCGCGATCTTATTCTTTTGGTCACTACCCAAAGCTCGTGACCATAGGTGAGGGTAGGAACGCAGATCAACCGGTAAATCGAGAGCTTCGCTTTTACACTAAACTCCCTCTTCACCACGACAGACCGGTGTAGCGTCCGCATCACTGCAGAAGCAGCCCCGATCCGTCTGTTGATCTCCCGCTCCCTTCTCCCATCACTCGTGAACAAGACCCTGAGATACTTGAACTCCTCCACTTGGGGCAAGAACTCGTTCCTGAGCCGGAGAGGGTACTCCACCCTTTTCCGGCTGAGGACCATGGCCTCAGACTTAGAGGTGCTGATTCTCATGCCGGCCACTTCACACTCGGCTGCGAACCATTCCACTGCGAGCTGGAGGCCACCCCCTGATTAAGCCAACAGGACCGCATCATCTGCAAAGAGCAGAGATGAGACTCTGAGGCCACCAAGGAAGAAGCCTTCCGCCACCTGGCTACGCCTAGAAAATCTGTCCATAAAAGTTATGAACAGAATCGGTGACAAAGGGCATCCCTGGCGGAGTCCAACACCCACAGGAAACGAATCCGACTTATTGTCGGCTATACGGACCAAGCTCTCACTGCGGTTGTACAGAGACTGAATGGCCCGCAACAACGGGCCAGACACTCCATACTCCCGCAGGACCTCCCAGAGGATACCCCGAGGGACACGGTCGAATGCCTTCTCCAAGTCCACAAAGCACATGTAGACTGGTTGGGCAAACTCCCATGCGCACTCGAATATCCTCGAGAGGATAAAGAGCTGGTCCAGCGTTCCGCGACCAGGACGAAAACCGCATTGTTCCTCCTGGATCCGAGGTTCGACTAACAGACGCACCCTCCTTTCCAGCACCCTGGCATAGACCTTTCCGGGGAGGCTGAGGAGTGTGATCCCTCGAAAGTTGGAGCACACCCTCCGGTCTCCCTTCTTAAAGATGGGGACCACAACCCCAGTCTGCCAATCCAGTGGCACTGCCCCAGATCTCCACGCGATATTGCAGAGGCGTGTCAACCAAGACAGCCGTACAACATCCAGAGCCTTCAGGAACTCAGGGCGAATCTCGTCCACCCCAGGGGCCTTGCCACCAAGGAGTTGTTTAACTGCCTCAGTGACCTCACCCCCAGTGATGGCCAGGTCATCCCCCTCGTCCCCAGACTCTGCTTCCACTACAGAACATGGTCCATTCTGACTCAATGTCCGCAGCCTCCCTCGGAATGCTGTCGAAGTTCTGCCGGAGGTGGGAGTTGAAGATGTCCCGGACTGGGGCTTCTGCCAGGCGTTCCCAGCGCACCCTCACAATACGTTTAGGTGCACCAGGTCTGTCCAGCATCTTCCCCCGCCACTTGATCCAACTCACCACCAGGTGGTGATCAGTTGACAGCTCAGCTCCTCTCTTCACCCGAGTGTCCAAAACATACGGCCGCAGATCTGATGATACGATTACAAAATCGATCATCGACCTGCGATCTAGGGTGTCCTGGTGCCATGTGCACTTATGGACATCCTTATGTTCGAACATGGTGTTTGTTATGGACAAACTGTGGTTTGCACAGAAGTCCAATAACAAGACACCCTTCGGGTTCAGATCGGGCAGGCCGTTCCTCCCAATCACACCCCTCCAGGTCTCACTGTCATTGCCCATGTGAGCTTTGAAGTTTCCCAGCAAGACTATGGGGTCACCAGATGGAGCACTCTCTAGCATCCCGCCCAGTGACTCCAAAAAGGGTGGGTACTCTGAACTGTCATTCGGCGTGTAAGCGCAAACAACAGTCAGGAGCCGTTCCCCAGCCCGAAGGCGCAGGGAAACTACCCTGTCGTCCACCGGTGAAAACTCCGATGTACAGGCAGCAAGCCGGGGGGATACAAGAATACCCACCCCAGCTCGCCGCCTCTCACCGAGGGCAACTCCAGACTGGAACAGAGTCGAGCCCTTCTCCAGGAGACTGGTTCCAGAGCCCAGGCCATGAGTTGAGGTGAGCCCAACTAGATCTAGCTGGTATCTCTCAACCTCACGCACTAGCTCAGGCTCCTTCCCCACCAGAGAGGTGACATTCCATGTCCCAATAGCCAGTCTTGATAGCCGGGGATCGGTCCGCCAGGACCTCCGCCCTCGGCCACCGCCCGACACACACTGCACCCAACCCCTATGACACCTCCTGCGGGTGGTGGGCCTACAGGAGGGCGGGCCCATGTAACCTCTTCGGGCTGCGCCTGGCCGAGCACCACGGGCTAATGCCCGGCCACCAGACGCTCTCCCTCGAGCTCCCTCCCCAGGCCTGGCTCCAGGGTGGGGCCCCGGTAACCCTATCCCGGGCAGGGTAAACTGTTCCCTTGCTTTTATAGACATAGGGGTCTTCTGAACCGCTCTTTGTCTGGACCCTCACCCAGGACCAATTTGCCATGGAAGACCCTACCAGGGGGACAAGCCCCCGGGCAACATAGCTCCTGGGATCACTGGGATCACACAAACCCCTCCACCACGATAAGGTGGTGATTCACGGAGGAATCACCACCTTATCTAACTGATCATCTGCAGAGGAACGTTTATTTGAAGAGTTTCAGTCAGGTTTCAGAATTCATCATAGTACAGAAACAGCATTAGTGAAGGTTACCAATGATCTTACAGCCTCTGACAGTGGACTCATCTCTGTTCTTGTCCTGTTGGACCTCAGATTCCAAAAGATTCCAATTTGCTCATGTAAATGGGGAGTCTTCTTCTCACACTAAGGGTAATTATGGAGTTCCACAGGGTTCTGTGCTAGGACCAATTTTATTTACATTATACGTGCTTCCCTTAGGCAGCATTATTAGAATGCATTGGATAGATTTTTACTGATTATGCAGATGACACCCAGCTTTATCTATCGATGAAGCCAGATGACACACATCAATTAGTTAAACTGCAGGAATGTCTTAAAGACATTAAGGCCTGGATGACCTCTAATTTCCTGCTTCTAAATTCAGATCAAACTGAAATTCTTGTACTCGGCCCCACAAATCTTAGAAACATGGTGCCAAACCAGATACTTACTCTGGATGGCATTACTTTGGCCTCCAGTAACACTGTGAGAAATCTTGGAGTCATTTTTGACCAGGATATCAAGGGCTTGGAGCCATAGGTGCATTAGTGACATTTCATCAACTTTACAGGAGAGCCAAAACAAAAAAATGACCATAGTGTGAATTACTTTGTATACTGATTTTAGTTTTTTTTTAAGCATGTTTGTTTTTATAAATTTATGATACAACGATTAATGAACAATAATCTTGTCATTGTCAAAAATGCACTTACGCCCTTTTGACACCAACTTCTTGTGTGCAATCAGAGTGAAGTCTTTTCATTTTTTGTTGAATAACTCTATTTCTATAAATCTTATACTTCTGTAATTTTGACAGTAAATAGAGCACATCAAGATCTTTCATTGGATATGTATATATCTCAATTTTGACCAAACTGTCAGTTACGCCCTTCTGGCTTCAAGCCCTATGTCCTTCAGTGTGCATATTTGCTCATCTACCTCCATATGCAAATAAACTTGAGTGACATCCATCTATTCATTCTCTTCCACTTATCCTGTTCAGGGTCACAGGGGCCGAACAGTCTATCCCAGCTGGCATAGGGCGAGAGACAGAGTACACCCTGTACAGGTCACCAGCCTGTAGCAGGGGCAACGCAGAGAGACAGACAACCATGAAAAGCCTTCAGGTGATCCAAAATGCTGCAGCTAGACTACTGACAGGGACTAGAAAGAGAGAGCAGATTTCTCCCATATTGGCTTCTCTTCATTGGCTCCCTTCACCTCGCCTACAAGGTCTTGAATAATTATTCAAGACCTTGTAGGTGAGGAGAAGGAATGTCTTAATGACATTCCTTCTCCTCACCTACACCATCTTATCTCAAAGACCTCATAGTCCCATATCACCCCAACAGAGCACTTCACTCTCAGACTGCTGGCTTACTTGTGGTTCCTAGGATACTTAAGAGTAGAATGGGAGGCAGAGCCTTCAGCTTTCAGGCCCCTCTTCTGTGGAACCAGCTCCCAGCTTGGATTCAGGAGACAGACACCCTCTCTATTTTTAAGATTAGGCTTAAAACTTTCCTTTTTGATCAAGCTTATAGTTAGGGTTGGATCAGGTGACCCTGAACCACCCCTTAGTTATGCTGCTATAGGCCTAGGCTGCTGGGGGGTTTCCATAATGCACTGTTTCCTTTCATTCACCTCTTTTTACTCTGTTTATACTTCACTCTGCATTTAATCATTTCTTATTATCAATCTCTGGCTCTCTACCACAGCATGTCTTTTGTCCTGTCTCTCTCCCCTCACAGCAGATGACTCCACCTCCCTGAGCCTGGTTCTGCCGGAGGTTTCTTCTTATTAAAAGGGAGTGACTATGCTGTAGTCACGCGAGACTTTGTGAATCTCGGCAGTATCGTTAATGGCGGCGTGACTCTATCAGCAAACATTTGCGTGATTAGCCTTTTTTTTTTCGCCAATTTATAACTAGACAGGCTTAAAACTAAAAAATATAGGTAGTTTCTTAGCCTAACTTAAATTATTTTCAACAATCTGGAGGACGGTGAAGAGGACCTGGATAGTTTGCTGCGGTACATCGACGGGTGTTTTGAGCGAGTCGTCATGGGGAAAACAGACAAGACGCCGACTCCCTCCACCAGCAAAGCAACGCCGTCCACAAAAAGAAGCCGCCCAGAAGATTCCCCGGAGGCAACTTCGCCACCCACCACCAATATTGTGGACATTCTGGAGTCCATTAATAACAAATTGTCCAGCTTTGACGCCCGCTTGGCCCTGGTTGAAATCCTTCACAAGGAGTTTCAGGCCCTGCGGGAGTCAGTCGAGTTCAGCCAGCATCAGGTGGAAACACTGGCTGCTGAAAACGCTGTCCTCAGAGAGTCGGTGAATTCCCTCACCGAGGAAACGACCCGGCTCTCAGAAGAAAATAAGAAAATTAAAGAATCGATTATCGAGCTTCAGGCCCGCAGCATGAGAGAAAATCTTGTGTTTTCAGGTATCCCGGAGAAGGCAGAGGAGGACCCGGAGGCTACAGTGAAGGAATTTATCCAAACTCACCTGAAGCTCCCGGAGGACGCCGTGAAGACCATCGCCTTCCATAGAGTCCACCGCCTGGGAGGGAAGCGACCCGGAGCACGCAGACCCAGACCGATCGTGGCCAAATTCGAACACTTCAAAGAAAAAGAGCTGGTGAAGAGCCGCGGCCGGGAGCTGAGAGGGACGGACTTCAGCGTCAACGACCAGTTTCCAAAGGAGATTCTGGAGCGACGCAAGGCTCTATTCCCTATCCGGAAGAAGCTCATGCAGGGAGGCTCCCGGGCTGTCATCGCCGTGGACAAACTGTATGTAAACGGACAGCTTTACCGAGACAAAAACACCACGCCATGGCTCTGCTGATCGATCAGGTGATCTGTGTCCATATTAACGTTCTTTTCTGAGTTTTTTTTTTTCTCAACCATCTAAACAGTACCATTAAATAGTCTAAATCTGTCTAAGTAGTACCATTAACGCCGACGAGTCAGCATAGTACCGTGATCGTTTGTTTGTTTGTTTGTTCTGTTTTGTTTTCCCCTCATCTAATTTCATTCTTATGTCACTTAGGTCACTTTTTACACGTCTTTTTTCTTTCTGCACTCAGCAATATGTTTACGTCACTTACAATGCTACAGTTTACTACACTAACATACAGCGCAGATGCACACACACCAACATACAGCGCACATACACACGCACACATCAATATAAAGGGCACACGCCAACATACAGAACATATGTACACACACACACACATCCTTAGTGAGCACACAACAGTCCATCAGTTAGTTTAAATATGAGCACACTCAGATTTGTCTCATGGAATGTGCACGGGGCTGGTTCGAGGGAAAAGAGACTAAAAATTTTTAATCGGTTAAAAGACTTAAAAGCAGATGTTGTTTTTCTACAGGAGACACATGTGTCCAAAACATCTGTGCTCACTCTTTCCTCTCCACAGTTCCCTCACACGTACTCAGCCTGCTATAACTCCAAACAAAGAGGTGTAGCTATATTGATTAACAAGAAGATAAACTTTAACATTAGCAACAGTACAATAGACCCTGAAGGTAGATTTATAATACTTAATTTATCTATACAGAATACAGATTTATGTATTGCTAGTATATATGGACCAAATGTTGATGACCCCTCCTTCTTTCATGCTTTGTTCACTTCACTCTCAGATCACTCTGACACCACACTTGTAATAGGAGGAGACTTCAACCTGGTACTTAATGCAGATATTGACAGGCTCAGTACAGCAGTGAGTCAGAGGAACTGGCAGTCTGCAGACATTCTTAAACAGTACATGAAGGATTTTGGACTTTGCGATGCTTGGCGTTCACATCACCCTACTTTGAGAGATTATAGTTATTTCTCACCAGTACACAAATCTCATTCCCGCTTAGATTACTTTTTAGTTAGCAGCTCCATAATGATGGATATCACAGACACTCAGATTCACCCTATCACTATTAGCGATCATGCACCGGTGTCTATGTCTCTGACACAGAAAAGAGTCACACCACCAATCAGGAACTGGAGATTTAATACATCATTACTTAAAGAAGAAGATTTTATTAATTATTTCAAAAAGGAATGGTCAGCATACTTAGAATATAATGATATTCCAGGAATATCACCATGTGTTCTTTGGGAAGCAGGAAAGGCAGTAATGCGGGGCAAAATAATATCTTACTGCTCGCATAAGAAAAATAAAGAAAAAGCACTTGTGTTAGAATTAGAACAAAAAATTAAATCTTTAGAAACTGCCTATGCCGCTTCACCACAAGAACATACAATTATCAGCCTGAGGAAACTGAAACTGGAGCTAAATGAAATAATTGATAAAAGGACACAATTTATGTTGCAGAGGCTGCGTTTGGAAAACTTTGAGCATGGAAATAAATCTGGAAAATTCCTGGCCAAGCAATTAAAACTGAATAAAGAAAAAACAGCTATTTTTTCTATTAAAGACTCGACTGGTATTATTACTCATGACCCACAACAAATAAATAACTCTTTCAGAGACTTCTATGAAGCCTTATATTCACCACAGATTAACCCATCTGATACTGAAATTGAAGAATTTCTTAATAATATAAATCTACCAAAACTAAATGACAGCCAGGCTGCAGCTCTGGATTTACCTCTTTCATTGTCTGAACTTAGTGAAGCCCTACAGCATCTCCCAAATAATAAAGCCCCAGGCCCAGATGGTTTTCCAGCCGAGTTTTATAAAGAATTTTGGTCTGAGCTAGCTCCCATTTTTTTCAGAATGGTAACTCAGATTCAGAATGACCACATCTTATCTCCAACCTTAAACTCTGCTAACATTAGCCTGCTTCTTAAACCAGGCAAAGACCCCACACTCCCATCCAGCTACAGGCCAATCTCTCACATTAATGTAGATCTTAAAATAATTTGCAAAGCCCTTGCCAAAAGATTAGAAAGTATTACTCCATTTATTGTACATCCAGATCAAACAGGCTTTATCAAGGGTCGGCACTCAGCCAATAATACACGTCGACTGATAAATATAATAGACTATTGTTCTATTAACAAATTAGAGACGACAATCGTGTCTTTAGATGCAGAGAAGGCATTTGATCGGGTAAATTGGAAATTCTTACTAGCAGTTCTGCAAAAATTTGGATTCGGTTCATCCTTTGTAAACTGGATCAGAACACTACACAGCTCTCCGAATGCGCGTGTTAGGACAAATGATCTCATTTCACAAAGTTTCAGTCTGCAGAGGGGCACTAGGCAGGGCTGCCCACTCTCTCCCTCTCTTTTTGTAATTTTCATTGAGCCGCTAGCAGCAGCAATCCGTCAAAATGCAAATATTAAAGGGATTCAAACTGAAAATATGAACCATAAACTTAGCCTTTATGCTGATGATGTATTACTTTTCCTTGGGAATTCACAAGGCTCTCTTTTGAAGACTATCACACTGATAGATAAGTTCTCATCTATATCTGATTACTCTATCAATTGGAGTAAATCAACAGTTTTGCCTCTGAATTGTAATTTCCAGAGAACCTCTAGGACCCCACTAAAGTCAGGAAATATTAGATATTTAGGCATAAATTTTTCCGCCAGGCTCTCAGACTTGGTACGATTAAATCATATCCCCTTATTAAAAACAATAGAGGATGATCTCACACGTTGGAACAGTTTACCTATATCACTCATGGGGAGAGTTGCTGCCATTAAAATGATGGTTTTACCAAAAATTAATTATCTATTTTCATTGATCCCTAATAAACCTTCTATTCCTTGGTTCAAGTCACTAGATTCAAACATCTCAAAATTTTTATGGAAAAACAAACCGTCAAGAATAAGCTTAAAAACTTTACAAAAGCCAAAACAAAGTGGAGGTCTAGAATTACCAAACTTTTATTACTATTTCTTAAGCAGTAGATTGCAGTATATTTCAAAGTGGATCAAATCCAATTCATTAGACAACCCATGGCTGGATCTAGAACAGGCGTTTTGTGGAAAAATAAAAATCTCAGATTTACCTTTCATTAGTTCCAGTATTAAACATCATAACTGCTATAAAGTCCTTAGTATAAATACCTCTCTGACAGCCTGGTGGGAATTTTTAAAGATAACTAAGTCTTCACTCATCCCCTGTAAACTAACACCCATTTGGAACAATCCAGATATTTGTCAGAAAAAGAAAATGCTGAATTTTCCGTTATGGCGTGATAAGGGTATAAATAACTTAGAACATATTATCCAAGATGGAAATTTTATCACGTTCCAAGAACTTATATCAAAATATAGAATTGGCAACGGTAGATTTCTGGAATATCAACAAGTTAAGTCCGTCCTACAGGGAAGATTTAACCTTAATCAATTGAATCTAGAAATGTCTACTTGGGTAACAGAATTTCTTAACCTCTGTACCCCAAAATTGTTATCAAAATTATATAAATTATTAATAAAAACTGATGATTCAGTTTCCCTCCCAATTACAAAATGGGAGCGTGATCTTTCTGTCAACCTGGATCAAAATTTATGGACAGAAATATGTTTAAATATCTTCAAAATGACTAAAAGACCCCAAATACAACTTGTACAATATAAGATTCTCCATAGAACATACTACACTGGACAAAGGATGTTCCAAATGGGCCTTACACACTCAAACATATGCACCCACTGTACAAGCAATTCAGAGGATAATCATCTACACGCTCTGTGGTCTTGTGTACCAGTTCAGAGATTTTGGCAGAGGATTTGTGAAGATCTATCCACATGGTTTAGCTGTCATATCCCAACTTCCCCCAGACTATGCATCTTAGGTGATGTCAGTGAATTAATTATGGAGTTAAATATATCACACATAGTTCTTACTGCCTTGTACATCGCTAAGAAGATGATCCTCATGAACTGGAAGACAAAAAATAAACTATGTATTACTCAGTACAGAAATTTATTAGTAGATCATGTTAGTTTAGAGAGAATGTCTGCTTCTTCTAAAAACAAATTGGAGGAATTTGACTCTCTTTGGTTCCCACTGCTCAGCTCCATTACTTAGTGGGGGTGGTGGGCTGCGGGCTCTGCTCCTGATGTGCTTTGTGGGGGGGTGGGGGGGGACTCCGGGGGCCTGGGTAGCTGGTAGCCTCCTGAGGCTGGGGTCCTGGGGCGACCTTCTGGTGATGTCTGTGTGCCTGTCCTGGTTGATGGTGGTGGGGGCTTGGATGGTGCTGCCTTCGGTCCTGGGGTGTGGGCGGGGTGCTTGGGGGGGTGGTGCCGGCCCTCGGTCGGTTGGCTGGTCTTCCCTGTATGGCTTGGGGGCTGGGGTCTGGGGCCCCGGCACTGGGGCCACGCCGGCTCCCGGTGGGTCCCCCCTGGCGCGGGGGGGGCCTCTGCTGTCCCGGCCGCGCCGCCGGGTGGGGTGGGTTGGCCTGACGTCGGGATGTCCGGTCTACGCTTTTGGGGCCCTGGGGTGCCTGCATTGCAGGGGGGTGGGGTGGGGGATGGGGCCGCGGTGGGGTGGTTGGGGGGGACTGGGCACTGCATTTCCATGCCCAGGCCAGTATGTCCTGTCGCCTGTTTGTGTCTATTGTTGAGTGAATGGGCATCTAGGAGGAGCGGGCCGCCCTCTGCGGTGGGGGCGAGGGCGCCAACCTCGGGTGCTGCAGTGCTCCGGGATGCTGTCACCGCGGCCCCGGGCTCACCTCCCCCTGCCCTGTGCTGGGGTGTGGGAGGTCGGGGTGCCTATTGAGCCAGCGGACAGCTGGCTCTCTTCTTCCAGGATTTTTCCTGGTCATATGCCCCCCCCCCCCTCCCCCTCCCCATACACAAACACACACACACACACACACAGAATACACATCACTCACAGATGTAGGATGGAGAGGCCACGTGGAGAGCTGCACCACCACTTGCCTCTCCGTTTTAATTGCACTTTAGTCATTATAACTCACAACACATACACACTTACACCCTGATACACATAGGACCTTTGGGGCAGGCATGTTACTCAGAGGTTGATGAGATGGGCCGCTGAGGCGGCCCCACTCGGATCCTCGTCACTGTCTGTCTCCAAATTTTATTTGCACTTTAGACATGGAGGGTTTTGGGGGGGCAGTGTGGGCAAGCGCTGACGACCAACAGTTGGCGCTTGTGGCATAACTGTCCCCTCAATTTTAACTGCACCCTATACACCTCATTCACTCACAAACATTAACACATAGACCTACAAGTTGGGGAGGAGGAGGGGTGGATGGGTCATCTTACACCCCGATTTCTTGCGTCTCGCCCGGGGTAGGGGTCGGGTGGTTCCTTGGGGACCGGGCTGGTGGCGTCCTGGGGTCGCTGTTGGCCCTGGGGTGGTTTCCACTTGCCCCGCCTTCAGAGGGTGGGTAGCTATGGATGAATGTGTGTCTTTGTGTATTTGTCACCGTCTCCGTGAGTATGGGTGGGTGAGTGAATGTGTATGTATGGCATATCTGTGTGTGGGTAAGTATGTATGGGCATGTATGAGTGTCTGTGTATAAATGTGTACACGGGTGTCTGGGTGTGTTTGTATGTATGGCTGGACCTGGGTCTGGGCCTTGTGCCTTGCCTCCTGGCCACTCCTTGCTGGTTGCCTCCTCCCCCCTACCCCCCTGGGATGGGGGTGCCTCGGGGTTCCTGGGTGGGGCTGGGTGTTCTGGCGTGGGTACTGGCCTGCCCCCCTTGGGGGTGCGGTGCGGGGCTGCGTTGGCTTCTTCGGCGTGGGGGGGGGCTCTGTGGAGGGTCGGGCGGTCCTTGGGTGCCGTGGGCCCGGGAGCCCTGCCGCCGGCCAGTGCAGGGGGCTGGCCGCTGGGGGGGGGGCTGGCTTCTCATCGCCTTGGGTTCCCTGGAGCCCTCGCTCCTCGACTGGGGGGGCTCCGTCTGAGACCACCCTCTCCCGTCTGCTGGGGTAGGTGTGCGGTTGTCTTTGGACTGAGTGGCCGGGGGTCTTCCTGGCTCTTGGTGGGCTGCTGGTGGCCTGGGGTTCCGGGGGCTTTCCGTACCTGCCTCTGGCTTCTGATGGGTGGAGCTGCAGCGTTTTGCCCTCATTGGTAAGTACGTTCCATGACACAGACACAAACATGACACAGACACAAACGCCCACTCAATCACAACTCAACAAAATTGTTGGTGTGCGTAACATGCTTTGTTAGTTTTGTTTTTCACACACAAATTTATTTTTGCAAGTATTGATAGTATTTTTTTATATGTTAAAGTGATGAAGTATCTGATTAATAGACTTGTGCTCTTTCCCCTTTTTTTTTTGCTCCCTTTCTCTCTCCCTTTTTCTTCTCTTTATTTTCCTCTTCTTCAGCCTGTCAGCTCTGGCTGTTACATAGTATGTGGAAAAATAACTCAGATAAATAAAATAAAGGGTTAAAACATCAACAAGAAGAGCCTATTGAGAACCTATAGAGCTCATCTTGAAATAGCAAATATGTTTGGCACAACAACGCATTCAGATCACAGTTCTGCTTGCAAGATCTACCAGACATGACAGGCTAAAAAAAAAAAAAAAAAAAAAAAAAAAAAAAAAAAAAAAAAAGGGAGTTTTTCTTTGGCATTTTTCTATGACATAGTATGAGGGAAAATATCATTAACTCACAATCCAGCTAAGGTCTTTACCTACAATATAAAACACCTTGAGGCAACTGTTTGTTGTGATTTGGTGCTATATAAATAAAACTGAATTGAACTGAATTGCTTACAAGGCCTATTTTCTCTGAGGCCTAATGAGGCCTGTCTGTGTGGAAATATTATTAATAAACCTGTTGAATTGTGGCCTGAATCTGTGTCCATCAACCACAGAATTATGACAAGATAAACAGTGTTTGCATTCAAAAAGAAAAAATAAAACAGCATGGAGTATACATTTTGGTATCATGTAAAGTTTTAAATATGATGTAGAGAGGGAAGTGGCAGATGGCTGTAGCAGATGAGCTGTGTATATGTACTGCATGTGAAATGACTGGATAGCCTCTCTTTCCCTTACCATCTCTTCTGTTGAGCTTAGCATTGTGGGCAGCATAACTGATGGAGAACTGTGAAGAGCTCTGGAAAGATGATGGCGGTAACATGGACACCAAAGGACTGTTACACGTATCTGTAAAGGAAAACGAAAATAATAACCTATAAGCTAGTATTGGCATTCACAAATCACACGAATCACTGGACATCATTGTCTGGAGGTCTGGTTCTGAAACTGGGGATGGATTAAAGTTTGGAGAAATGGCAGGACCATCACAGACTACAGATCACTTGTTTTTCAGAATCAACAACAGCAAATATACAGTCATATGAAATAAAGTTTTCTCATGACCAGGGGTGAAAGTAAGCCGGTACGGTCCGGTACCACTAAAAGATTCTGCGCCGGTACACAGTACCGGCAAGAGTTGGAGCAGCTGTCTGCTGTAAATTCCTCATTCAGAACCGGTCACAGCTGTACTTTGGGTCAGAATAGATCCGCTAACAATAAGCAGTCTAAAACACGACTTAATCAGTTAATAAATTTTTTTTGCGCATTTAAAATTGTTTATGAACTGTTCGTGCTATGCTGGAGCCTCCAGTCTTTAGCTTCTCTCCCCTCTGAAATTGAGGATTTCTGCAACGGACAGCCATGTCCCGCAAGCAGCACAGATGTAGTGCATTTTATATGCCAGGCTAGACCCTCCTATTTTGATTCAATTCAATTCAATTCAATTTTATTTATATAGCGCCAAATCACAACAAACTGTCGCCTCAAGGCGCTTTGTATTGTGGGTAAAGACCCTACAATAATACAGAGAAAACCCAACAGTCAAAACGACCCCCTATGAGCAAGCACTTGGCGACAGTGGAAAGGAAAAACTCCCTTTTAACAGGAAGAAACCTCCAGCACAACCAGGCTCAGGGAGGGGCAGTCATCTGCCGCGACCGGTTGGGCTGAGGGGAGAGAAAGACATGCTGTGGAAGAGAGCCAGAGATTAATATCAATTAATGATTAAATGCAGAGTGGAGTATAAACAAAGTAAATAAGGTGAATGAGAAACAGTGCATTATGTGAACCCCCCAGCAGACTAGGCCTATAGCAGCATAACTAAGGGATGGTTCAGGGTCACCTGATCCAGCCCTAACTATAAGCTTTATCATAAAGGAAAGTTTTAAGCCTAATCTTAAAAATAGAGAGGGTGTCTGTCTCCCGAATCCAAGCTGGAAGCTGGTTCCACAGAAGAGGCGCCTGAAAGCTGAAGGCTCTGCCTCCCATTCTACTCTTAAGTATCCTAGGAACCACAAGTAAGCCAGCAGTCTGAGAGCGAAGTGCTCTATTGGGGTGATATGGTACTATGAGGTCTTTGAGATAAGATGGTGCCTGATTATTCAAGACCTTGTATGTGAGGAGAAGGATTTTAAATTCTATTCTAGATTTAACAGGGAGCCAATGAAGAGAAGCCAATATGGGAGAAATCTGCTCTCTCTTTCTAGTCCCTGTCAGTACTCTAGCTCAGAGGTCCCCAACCCCCGGGCCGTGGACCGGTACCGGGCCGTGGGACATTTGGTACCGGGCCGCACATAAAGAATAAATAACTTAAATTATTTCCGTTTTACTTATTATCTGCGCCTAAACTATATTTTATTTTGAAAAATGGGCGGATTCGCTCCGTTACTTCCCTCCATGACTTCCTCTTGACGTGTCAAGACGTTTCTGCTCACATGATACGTCACCGCTAAAATTAAACCCAGAAGCCTCAGGCCTGTCTAACGAAATCGGTTGGTTGACCTACATAACGCTTCTTTAAATTTTTGAGTGCTCAACAAGAGTAGAAAAGCGTTATGTAAGAACTAGTCCATTTACCATTTTTATTTATCAACACCGGGGATAGCAGTGAGGTAGACCCAGCCATCAAACTGACTCTCCAGCGCTTGACACCGCGGCTCTGCAGCCACGCTCCATGTGAAATCGGCCGAACCCAGTCAAACCAGAAGCCAGCAAAAATGAGTATCAGAGAAACAAGCTCAGGGGGCTTACACCGATTCAGTGTTATGGTGAGTTGTATTTTTCATGCGCTTTATACAGTAAAAATCACCTAAGTCGAAGTCGCACAAATCGGGTTTTCGCTCTAGTTGGATGGCATCTGCAGGTCCTGATTTTTCCTAACATTAATTCCAATAAAATAATCACATAAATCCGTCGCATATTCACCTACCTCGGATGAAAAATCTGGTCCCATTGTAATAAATTTCCAGTTAAATGTGATCGCATAAACTGGATGAGTTTAGCGCTAAAACCCTCCTCAGCTCCTGTCCGCCCACTTCCATGCATCGGCTCGTTCATGCACAACTACACACACACTAACAACGCCTGGAAATTGTTTTAGTGTTTATATCAGTTCATTTCACCGGGGACAATCGTGGCAAGTGTAAGCTACAAACTTGCACTTACGAGTAAAATTTCAGATTATAAAATTTGCAGAAGCAAATTCATAGATGAAGCAGAAGCCATTGCAGCGAAATTCGATAATAGACCCCAAACTGGGCCATTTGAATCCGACTGAGGTGATTTTTACTGTATTTGTTTTTGCGGTGTATCTTATTTTGAAGGCATGTTTTACCATGGCTCTAACAGCTGACCAGGGAGCGCTGTGGGCAGAGAGCCTGTTATTCATGTTGAGGCGGGATGTTACGAGAACGCTGCTGATAGAGTTGCATACGAATACAAAGTGGATTCCCGTTTTTTATTATTATACGTAGAAAATATCACACTTGGTTATGGTCGTATCATTTATTTTGACGTATTTATTCGCCACACCTTAAAAGCCGGTCCGTGGAAATATTTTCTAACACTAAACCGGTCCGCGGCTCAAAAAAGGTTGGGGACCACTGCTCTAGCTGCAGCATTTTGGATCAGCTGAAGGCTTTTCAGAAAGCTTTTAGGACAGCCTGATAATAATGAATTACAATAATCCAGCCTAGAAGTAATAAATGCATGAATGAGCTTTTCAGCATCACTCTGAGAAAGGATGTTTCTAATTTTAGAAATATTGCGCAAATGCAAAAAAGCGGTCCTACATATTTGTTTAATATGTGCATTGAAGGACATATCCTGGTCAAAAATGACTCCAAGATTTCTCACAGTGTTACTGGAGGCCAAAGTAATGCCATCCAGAGTAAGTATCTGGTTAGACACCATGTTTCTAAGATTTGTGGGGCCGAGAACAAGAATTTCAGTTTTATCTGAATTTAGAAGCAGGAAATTAGAGGTCATCCAGGCCTTAATATCTTTAAGACATTCCTGCAGTTTAACTAATTGATGTGTGTCATCTGGCTTCATTGATAGGTAAAGCTGAGTATCATCTGCATAACAATGAAAATTGATGCAGTGCTTTCTAATAATACTGCCTAAGGGAAGCATGTATAATGTAAATAAAATTGATCCTAGCACAGAACCCTGTGGAACTCCATAATTAACCTTAGTGTGTGAAGAAGACTCCCCATTTATATGAACAAATTGGAGTCTATGAGATAAATATGATTCAAACCACTGCAGTGCAGTAGCTTTAATACCTATAGCAAGCTCTAATCTCTGTAATAAAATGTTATGGTCAACAGTATCAAAAGCTGCACTGAGGTCGAACAGGACAAGAACAGAGATGAGTCCACTGTCAGAGGCTCTAAGAAGATCATTTGTAACCTTCACTAATGCTGTTTCTGTACTGTGATGAATTCTGAAACCTGACTGAAACTCTTCAAATAAACCGTTCCTCTGCAGATGATCAGTTAGCTGTTTTACAACTACTCTTTCAAGAGTCTTTGAGAGAAAAGGAAGGTTGGAGATTGGCCTATAATTAGCTAAGACAGCTGGGTCAAGTGATGGCTTTTTAAGCAGAGGTTTAATTACAGCCACCTTGAAGGTCTGTGGTACATAGCCAACTAACAAAGACTGATTGATCATTTTTAAGATTGAAGCATCAATAATTGGAAAGACTTCTTTGAACAGTCTAGTAGGAATGGGATCTAATAAACATGTTGCTGGTTTGGAGGAAGTAACTATTGAAGTTAACTCTGAAAGATCAACTGGAGCAAAAGAGTCTAAACAAATACCAGCAGTGCTGAAAGCAGCCAAACATGAAGAATAATCTTTGAGATGGTTATGAATAATTTTTTCTCGAATGTCTAAAATTTTATTTGTAAAGAAATCCATGAAGTCACTACTAGTTAAAGTGAAAGGAATACTCGGCTCTACAGAGCTCTGACTCTTTGTCAGCCTGGCTACAGTGCTGAAAAGAAACCTGGGGTTGTTCTTATTTTCTTCAATTAATGATGAATAGTAAGATGTCCTAGCTTTACGGAGGGCTTTTTTATAGAGCAACAAACTCTTTTTCCAGGCTAAATGAGCATCTTCTAATTTAGTGAGACACCATTCCCTCTCCAGCTTTCGGGTTATCTGCTTTAAGCTGTGCGTTTGTGAATTATACCACGGAGTCAGGCACTTCTGATTTGAAGCTTTCCTTTTCAGAGGAGCCACAGTATCCAAAGTTATACGCAGTGAGGATGTAAAACTATTGACGAGATAATCGACCTCACTGGGAGCAGAGTTTAGGTAGCTGCTCTGCACTGTGTTGGCACATGGCACTGAAGAGCATAACAATGAAGGAATTAGATCCTTAAACTTAGTTACAGCACTTTCAGAAAGACTTCTACTGTAATTAAACTTATTCCCCACTGCTGTGTAATCCATTAAAGTAAATGTAAATGTTACTAAGAAATGATCAGACAGGAGGGGGCTTTCAGGGAATACTGTTAAGTCTTCAGTTTCTATGCCATATGTTAGGACAAGATCCAGAGTATGATTAAAGTGGTGGGTGGGCTCCTTTACATTTTGAGAGAAGCCAATTGAATCTAACAATAGATTAAATGCAGTGTTGAGGCTGTCATTCTCAGCATCTACATGGATGTTGAAATCACCCACTATAATTATTTTATCTGAACTGAGCACTAAATCAGATAAAAAGTCTGAGAAATCAGACAGAAACTCTGAGTAGGGACCAGGTGGACGATAGATAATAACAAATAAAACAGGTTTTTGATTTTCCCAATTAGGATGGACAAGACTAAGAGTCAGGCTTTCAAAAGAATGAAAACTTTGTCTGGGTCTTTGATTAATTAATAAGCTGGAATTGAAGATTGCAGCTAATCCTCCTCCTCGACCTGTGCTTCGAGCATTCTGACAGTTACTGTGACTCGGGGGTGTTGATTCATTTAAACTAACATATTCATCCTGCTGTAACCAGGTTTCTGTAAGGCAGAATAAATCAATACGTTGATCAATTATTAAATCATTTACTAATAGGGACTTGGAAGAGAGAGACCTAATGTTTAACAATCCACATTTAATTGTTTTATTCTTTGGTGCAGTTGATGAAGCTGTATTATTTATTGTTTTTGAATTTTTATGCTGAAATAGCTTTTTGCTGATTTTAGCTTTGGTTTTTGGTGGTCTGGGAGCAGGCACCGACTCTATGGGGATGGGGTTTTGGGGTTACCAGTTTCAGAAAACATTTGTGAACCCTTTTACAATTTTATGATTTTTATAGTTATCATTCATAAAATGTCCTTTGAGCTTAAGTCACAGTTATTGAAGTTATTATGGAGTTCCGCAGGGTTCTGTGCTAGGACCAATTTTATTTACATTATACTTGCTTCCCTTAGGCAGTATTATTAGAAAGCACTGCATCAATTTTCATTGTTATGCAGATGATACTCAGCTTTACCTATCAATGAAGCCAGATGACACACATCAATTAGTTAAACTGCAGGAATGTCTTACAGATATTAAGGCCTGGATGACCTCTAATTTCCTGCTTCTAAATTCAGATAAAACTGAAATTCTTGTTCTCTGCCCCACAAATCTTAGAAACATGGTGTCTAACCAGATACTTACTCTGGATGGCATTACTTTGGCCTCCAGTAACACTGTGAGAAATCTTGGAGTCATTTTTGACCAGGATATGTCCTTCAATGCACATATTAAACAAATGTGTAGGACCGCTTTTTTGCATTTGCGCAATATTTCTAAAATTAGAAACATCCTTTCTCAGAGTGATGGTGAAAAGCTCATTCAGGCATTTATTACTTCTAGGGTGGACTATTGAAATTTATTATTATTAGGCTGTCCTAAAAGCTCCCTGAAAAGCCTTCAGCTGATCCCAAATGCTGCAGCTAGAGTACTGACAGGGACTAGAAAGAGAGAGCAGATTTCTCCCATATTGGCTTCTCTTCATTGGCTCCC